>NC_052147.1:274078098-274387338 GCF_902713615.1 Scyliorhinus canicula | reverse complement strand
ACAGTGTAACCCCTCACCCCCACTGACAGTGTTAACCTCTCCACCCGCACTGACAGTGTTAACTCCTCACCCCCCACTGACAGTGTTAACCCCCACCCCACTGACAGTTTAACCCCTCCCCCCTGACAGTGTTAACCCCTCACCCCCTGACAGTGTTAACCCCCCCCCCCCTGACAGTGTTACCCCGCCCCCCACTGACAGTGTTAACCCCTCACCCCCACTGACAGTGTCACCCCTCACCCCCACTGACCGTGTTAACCCCCCCCCACTGACAGTGTTAACCCCTCACCCCACTGACAGTGGTCACCCCTCACCCCACTGACAGTGTTCCCCTCCCCCCACTGACAGTGTTAACCCCTCCCCCCACTGACAGTGTTACCCCTCACACCGACCCCTGCCTGACGTGTTAACCCCTCACCCCACTGACTGTGGTCATCCCGCCCCCCCAGTGACAGTGTTAACCTCTCAGCCCCTCTGACGCTATTAGCCCCGCCCCCACTGACATTTTAATCCCACCCCCCCACTGACAGTGTTACCCCCGCCTCCCCCACTGACAGTGTTAACCCCCCCCCCACTGACATGTTAACCCTCACCCCCTGACAGTGTTAACCCACCCCTACTGACAGTGTTAACCCCTCACCCCCCACTGACAGTGTTAACCCCTCACCCCCACTGACAGTGTTAACCCCCCCCCCTACTGACAGTGTTAACCCCTCACCCCCCCTGACAGTGTTAACCCCTCACCCCCTGACAGTGTTAACCCCTCACCCCCACTGACAGTGTTTACCCCTCACCCCCACTGACAGTGTTAACCCCTCACCCCCACTGACAGTGTTAACCCCACCCCTACTGACAGTGTTAACCCCTCACCCCCACTGACAGTGTTAACCCCTCACCCACCTGACAGTGTTAACCCCACCCACTACTGACAGTGTTAACCCCTCACCCCCACTGACAGTGTTAACCTCCCATCCCACTGAGTGTTATCCCCGCCCCCCCCACTGACAGTGTTACCCCCTTACCCCCACTGACAGTGTACCCCCTCACCCCACTGACGACAGTGTTAACCCTCACCCCACTGACAGTGTTAACTTCCTCACCCCCACTGACAGTGTTAACCCCTCACCCCACTGACAGTGTTAACCCTGTCCCCCCTCTGACAGTGTTAACCCCTCACCCCCTGTGACAGTGTTAACCCCGCCCCCCCCACTGACAGTGTTAACCCCTCACCCCACTGACAGTGTTAACCCCCGCCCCCTCTGACAGTGTAACCCTCACCCCTTGGTGACAGTGTTAAACCCCGCCCCCCACTGACAGTGTTAACCCCTCACCCCCACTGACAGTGTTAACCCCTCACCCCACTGACAGTGGTCACCCCTCACCCCCACTGACAGTGTTAACCCCTCCCCCCCACTGACAGTGTTAACCCCTCACCCCACTGACTGTGGTCATCCCGCCCCCCCCAGTGACAGTGTTAACCTCTCAGCCCCTCTGATGGTATTAGCCCCGCCCCCACTGACATTGTTAATCCCACCCCCCCCACTGACAGTGTTACCCCCGCCTCCCCCACTGACAGTGTTAACCCCTCACCCCACTGACAGTGTTAACCCCACCCCCCACTGACAGTGTTAACCCCTCACCCCCACTGACAGTGTTAACCCCCACCCCTACTGACAGTGTAACCCCTCACCCCCACTGACAGTGTTAACCCCCACCCCCACTGACAGTGTAACCCCTCACCCCCACTGACAGTGTTAACCCCCTCCCCCCCACTGACAGTGTTTAACCCCCCCCCCACTGACAGTGTTAACCCCTCACCCCCACTGACAGTGTTAACCCCACCCCCTACTGACAGTGTTAACCCCTCACCCCCACTGACAGTGTTAACCTCCCATCCCCACTGACAGTGTTAACCCTGTCCCCCTCTGACAGTGTTAAGCCCCCACTCCCATTGACAGTGAGGAGTTTGCACATTCTCCCCCTGTCTCCTTGGTTTCCTCCGGACGCTCCAGTTTCCTCCCACAGTCCAAAGATGTGCAGGTTAGCTGGATAGGCCATGATAAATTCCCCTTAGTATCTAAGACGTTATAGAAATTACAGGAAATGAAAATCGCTTATTGTCACAAGCAGGCTTGAAATGAAGTTACTGTGAAAAGCCCCTAGTCACCACATTCCAGCGTCTGTTCAGGGAGGCTAGTACGGGCCGGCTTGGTCTGATTTAAAAGCAGCTATTAGCCCTATGCTAAACTAGTGTGCTCATTTTGCTAAGTGTGCTTTACACTTAATTGCTCTGTTTTATAACCTTTGCTCTAGAGTCGCCAGGTATCTTATGATACCTCCACGAGGTTCAAGTTCAAGTGCTGATCAATAACTCAATACACCAGTTAGTAAGGTTTCAAATCAAAACACATTATTATATACACAGTCAATCGATACTCATGCATAAAAGGACTACAGAACTAGACTATTTCTACACTAAAGGCCAATACTTAGCTTTGGAAAAGGAACCCACTGTGTCAGGGAACAATGGCCTCTCGTTCGATCCTGAGGACTGCAGGCTTCCAGCTGGTATGGACTAAGGGTTAGGAGCGCCTATCTCGTAGCGTGCGTGACTGGACACTTACTTGGTTGGTCCAGCTGCTAGGCAAGTCTCTCCGAGTTGAGAGTCACGGTCAAGAGTTCTGTGAGAGCTGCCAAGAAGACTTGCCAAGCGACGAATTGAACTTGGGGACTCTACTTTATAGTCCCCAGGGGCTTCGCGCCCTTTTGGGCGGATCCCGTACCTGGTTCCATTGATTGGACCATGTTCCAATCGATTGGTTTGAATTCCCCAATACTGGGGCTGTTCCCTGATCGCTGGGCGGTTCCTAAGTGTCCGGTTGGCTTCTTTTGTTTTGGCTCCTGCTGGCGCCGAGGAGTCTGGCCTTTGCCTCGCTTATCTTTAACTGTTGCTATTGTTCCCGGGGATCGCTCATCAATATGCAGATGGTTGTCAGTTCAGTGCTGTCTGCTTTCTGCTATTCTTAATATACAGGAAGCTTTGCATTCTGCTTGCTTCCCTGTACCTGTCCATTTTTCCCTGCGTTCTTAGCGAATCTCCATTTTAAGTCAGGAAAGTGGCCAACCCAGGTGGCTACACCAGCCCCAGACAGGTTCGCTAAGGGGCTATTGGGATGGGAGCGGGGGATGGGCTTGGGCAGAGTGCTCTTTCAGTGGGTCAGTGCAGAATCGATGGACACATGCCTCTTTCTGCACCGTCGGGATTTTAGGATTCTATATAACTGGGGTCCAGTTGTCCGCAGCCATTGTTTAACTACCGACAGTTCTTTGTCAGACAAGGTACGAAACACCTTGGCCCTGTGACCAGTTTTGAAATGTGTGATGTGTCCATTGACTTAAATATCCCTATTCTCGAATGTGTATCATTAGATCCTTTTCTTCGGAAACATAGGTTGTTCCGGTTCTGTTGCGATTTCTCAATTTTGTGAATGGCTCATGTGCGAAGGTTCTCTCACATCACCCTCTCTGTATCCAGAGGTTTAAGTCTGCCTATCTTCCAAAGTGTCAAACCCTTTTAAAATAAGGCACTCTGCAGTGCTTCCAGGGCACTGTTCGTGCCTGCGAGGGCTTACCTGGCCCCCACAGCACTGACAGGTTACATAGAAACATAGAAAAATAGCAGCAGAGAGAAGCCATTCGCCCCTTCGAATCTGCTGCGACATTCATTATGATCATGGCTGATCATTCACTCGATAGTCTAATCCCGCTTTCTCCCCCCCCCCAATAACCATTGACCCCCTTTGCCCCAAGTGCTATATTTAACTGCTTCTTGAAACGTACAGGGCAGGTTTCTCCCTTGGCCGACGCTGAAATCAGAAAGTACGATTGGGCGGAGAATGGGTTGTGACGCCAAAATTGTGGCAGGTGTCGGGCACATGCCAGCATGCCATATTCCGTTGCCAATGCCCTCTACTCCACACGGACAGTAAATGCCGTTGGCGTATCATTAGCGGGCCTGACCCGGTATTCTCTGGGGCCTCCGCGGTTCTCCCATCGGCGGGGCTGCGCGCAGCCACCCAAGGGCAACGCCCACAGTAGCCCCTGCAGGAGGGCGCTGGATGGGGGCAGCAGAGTGTATCTGTTAGCGGCAGAAATTGCGATACGTATTAAAGAATTGATATAAGTAATAATAAAGATGTTCCAGGTTTATAGCAGCACATGAGAAGGGGAAAAAAGCGGTAGGCAGGAGTTAAAGTGTTGAACCTTAAAGAAACAGTCACCTGTACTCGGGGATAATTTAATCATTCTCCAGGGCATTAGAATAAGAATGGGGACCCACGTCACAGAAACCATGGCTCCAGCCTGTCTGTAGGGTATTCATTGTCCAGCCCAGAGCAGGGAATAAAAAACACATTAACACCCCATCAAAGAGTTCAGGTTGAGGGGAATATTTTGAACAGGATCCGAGAGATTGTAAAGATGCATTGTATTAGTAAATCGTTTTCCCATTAAGGGGCCAAGAAAAATCTGTCTACTGATCATCTTGTATTGTTTGCAATAAATCGATGACGTCAATGCCTGTTTGTAACTCTGAAAGGACTTTAAACATATATGCATGTAACCCTGAATACGATCAGAGCCGACTTTTGCGGGTTCATGTCGCGTTACATGTAACCCCCGCCATACTGCCCGGATTTGCAGAATCCTACGAACTGTCCTGGCTTGAGACAAGTCACATCTCGATTACCTGTGATTATCACTGACTCCACTTGCACTGTTTGTTCTTGTAAAGACTTGCACTGCAACCATTCTTCACATTCCAATCTGTAACTCTCTCGCCATTGTGTTTCTCCTGTATATGCTGCGTTTGTGAACTTGCCTTCACTCCACCTGATGAAGGATCAGTGCTCCGAAAGCTAGTGATTTCAAATAAACCTGTTGGACTTTAACCTGGTGATGTGAGGCTTCTTATTATAAATATAAGATCGTCACTAATCAATCCAATAAGGAGGCTCTTCCTCACCCAGACAATGGTAGATAGTGGAACTCACTACATCAATGAATGTTTTAGCTGAATAACATAGATTTAGGCTTGCCAACCCTTCAGGATTGGTCTGGAGTCTGCAGGAATTGAACATCAATCTCCAGGCCCCAGCTGTGTGCGACCCTGGAGCAAATTCATCGGGACATAGAACATAGAACAGTACAGCACAGAACAGGCCCTTCGGCCCTCGATGTTGTGCCGAGCAATGATCACCCTACTCAAACCCACGTATCCACCCTATACCAGTAACCCAACAATCCCCCCCTAACCTTACTTTTTAGGACACTAAGGGCAATTTAGCATGGCCAATCCACCTAACCTGCACATCTTTGGACTGTGGGAGGAAACCGGAGCACCCGGAGGGACATTTCTCTTTACCAGGTATACAAATATTGAAACTAGGTGGTGGTGGGGGTGGGGGGGATCCATTTGGCTGACAGGCAAACATCATCCAATTGGGTATTGAGTCTTTTTGCTTTTCTGATTGGAGTAGGAATACACTACGTTACTAGGATGGATGTGCTGACCAATTAATGGTTGGATGGGGGGGGGGGGGGGGGGGGGGGGGGGGGGGGGGGTGGTCAGGGGGCAAGTCATATGACCAAACCCTCAGGATTACGTGATCACGGTGGGAAACCCTACTTTGAGGGGCGGTTTAGATAATCACGTCACAGAGCACAAGGTGGAGCACAGATTCCCAACGTAAGCGACTAGGCCGCAGGGCCTGTTTCTGTGGCGTACGTCCTCTGTGAAATCCTAAAGGCTGCTTCGAATTTTCAACCTCTGGAATCGGAATTCAGGACCTGCTGCTTCTGCTCAGGCAGTCGCTCGGGACTTCCTTCCACTCCGGGGCTCTGTGAGGCCTGAGCTGACGATAGAGTCCAGTGCTGGGTCCCCACACTCTGCCACGGGCGGGGGGGGGGGGGGGGGCAGGTAGTGTTTGATCTGGCGGGTGGGTGGGACGCACCTTCCGTCGCGTGCGCTCGCCCTCTACCTGGGCTGGTGGGAGATGCTCGGAATGGTTGGCACCTTCGCCAACGCCACTTCTCCAGTTTGGGCGGCTCCCGAGCAAATGATTCCCACAGGTCGGTGGGATGTTGCATTTTTTTTTAGGAAGTCTTTCAGGTCATCCCTGAAACGTTTCCTCTGCCCCCCCCCCCGGTAACCCGTTTACCGTGGTGAGGTTGAAGACCGCACCATCGCACCGAGCTAACAGTTAAACTGAGAAATGCCCGGCAAAAGATAACACTGACAATTTAATGAGCATTATGGAAAACACCTAGAGAAGGCCTTCGAGAGGTATTTACTACAGAGCTTTAATTAACTGAGGGGATCAGGAGGGAGAATTTTAATTGCATTACAGAGCGGGTCAGGATGCTAAGTTCATCCGTGTGACTTGGAGTGAAAGCAGCACAGGGTGAATGAACAAAATCCCAGCCTGCATGCGGTCACAATTTATTAACAGGCGACGTTGCCACCACTTTCAAATTTGTGAATTAAAATTTTGATTTTTCCCTGTATCTTTTTACTGCCTGCGACTCACTGGAATGGAAGAGAAAGAGAGAGAGAGAGAGAGAGACAAAAATATTCACGCTCTCTCTCTCTCATGCCCTCCTCTGATAGCGAACCACATTTGTCAAAAGAACTGGAAACACCACAAAGTGGTGAATGACATTGAGACTTGTTAATCCTCCCTGTGGGTCGGCATTCCAGGAAGGCTGCTCTTAGAGAGACAATATCAATCGCCCTCTGCCTTGTCCCATTTGCTGTGCCAGCAGACTTTAGCCTGCCTGCCAGTTTATGCATTTATGCATCATTCTCCCTTTGCTCTGCCTTCTCGCTGTTGGACTCTTAACCGTCAGATGTAAACAATTCAGACTTTGGCTAGGCCACACTTGGAGCACTGTGTACAATACTGTTCTCTGTGTTGCAGAAAGGACTTGGAGCCACTGCAGAAGGTGTAGCAAAAGATTGACAAGGGGTGAGATCAGAGCTGAGAGGTTGTAACTATCAGTAAAGTTGGAATTAGCTGAGCCCTTTCCTTTATGTGTGGTATTATCATAACTATCAGCACTGCAAGGGTTAATGTAGTGTCGAGAGGAGCCACTAGAGCAGGGGTGGGCAAACTTTTCCGTGAAAGGGCCACATTCAGAAATTCACAATTTTAAAGGGCCGCATAGTATATTAAGTAAAATAATTAATATTTAAAATAGCCAAAATAAAAGGTTTTTAAAGAAAAAAAAAGCAATTAATTTTTATTAATTAATATTTAAAAGTAGAAACTTCACATGAAACACATGTTGTGCCGAGCAATGATCACCCTACTCAAGTCAACGTATCCACCCTATACCAGTAACCCAACAGCCCCCCCATTAACCTTAAAATTAAAAAAAAAATTAAAAAATTAAAAAAAAAAAATTACTTGATCTTGGTGGGCCGCATAAAGACCTTTGGCGGGCCGCATGCGGCCCGCGGGCCGTAGTTTGCCCACCCCTGCACTAGAGGGAGCTATAGTTGCAACTACAGAACATAGAACAGACATGAAACATGAAAATTGCTTTTTGTCACAAGTAGGCTTCAATTGAAGTTACCGTGAAAAGCCCCTAGTCGCCACATTCCGGCACCTGTCCGGGGAAGCTGGTCCGGGAATTGAACCGTGATGCTGGCCTGCCTTGGTCTTCTTTCAAAGCCAGCGATTTAGCCCTGTGTTAAACCAGCCCCTGGTTTAGCCCTGTGCTAAACCAGCCCTAGCCCCTACAGTGCAGAAGGAGGCCATTCAGCCCATCGAGTCTGCATCCACCCACTTAAGCCCTCACTTCCAATCTATCCCCGTAACCCAATAACCCGTCCTCACCTTTTTTGGTCACTAAGGGCAATTTATCATGGCCAATCCACCTAACCTGCACGCCTTTGTACTTTGGGAGGAAACCGGAGCACCCAGAGAAAACCCACTCAGACACAGGGAGAATGTGCAGACTCCGCACAGACAGTGACCCAGCGGGGAATCAAACCTGGAATCCTGGCGCTGTGAAGCTACAGTGCTATCCACTTGTGCTACTATGCTGCCCTAATAAGGCAGGATGCTGGGCCTTAGGGGAGGAATGTATGCAGGAGATAGCTAGTGAAGGTCATAACAGCAGATAGTGCAACTAAGGTTAGATTATAGTTCATACAGTAGTGAGACTTGGAGACTTGGCAAGTTTTTTACACAGAGGGTAGTGGGTACCTGGAACCCGCTGCCGGAGGAGGTGGTGGAAGCAGGGACGATAGTGACATTTAAGAGGCATCTGGACAAATACATGAATAGGATGGGAATAGAGGGATACGGACCCAGGAAGTGTAGAAGATTTTAGTTTATACGGGCAGCATGGTCGGCACAGGCTTGGAGGGCCGAAGGGCCTGTTCCTGTGCTGTACTTTTCTTTGTTTGAGACTAGCAGTAGATGAGTGTAGTTGGATGTTATTGATCAATTGTGTATTCTTAAAGACTACCTGTCGAATCCCAGTTTAATAGTGTAAATAAAATCCTAGCTTTGCACAAGTGCCTTTAAGGGGGAGCTGGACAAACACATGACGGAAATAGGGGCTGGTTTAGCTCACTGGGCTAAATCGCTGGCTTTTAAAGCAGACCAAGCAGGCCAGCAGCACGGTTCGATTCCCGTACCAGCCTCCCCGGACAGGCGCCGGAATGTGGCGACTAGGGGCTTTTCACAGTAACTTCATTGAAGCCTACTCGTGACAATAAGCGATTTTCATTTCATTTTCAACAAAGGCGATAGTGATGGGTTTAAACGAAGAGCGGTAGAAGGAGTTTCATATTAAGTGGCGCTGTTTCTGTGTTGTTCATTGTCTGTAAGATCTACATAAGAACAATAGAACTAGGAGCAGGAGTAGGCCATCTGGCCCCTTGAGCCTGCTCCGCCATTCAATGAGATCATGGCTGATCTTTTGTGGACTCAGTTCCACTTTCCGGCCCGAACACCATAACCCTTAATCCCTTTATTCTTCAAAAAACTATATATCTCTATCTTAAAAACATTTAATGAAGGACCCTCAACTGCTTCACTGGGAAAGGAATTCCATAGATTCACAACCCTTTGGGTGAAGAAGTTCCTCCTAAACTCAATCCTAAATCTACTTCCCTTTATTTTGAGGCCATGCCCCCTAGTTCTGCTTTCACCCGCCAGTGGAAACAACCTGCCCGTATCTATCCTGTCTATTCCTTTCATAATTTTATGTTTCTATAAGATCCCCCCTCATCCTTCTAAATTCCAACGAGTACAGTCCCAGTCTACTCAACCTCTCCTCATAATCCAACCCCTTCAGCTCTGGGATTAACCTAGTGAATCTCCTCTGCATACCCTCCAACACCAGTACGTCCTTTCTCTGGTAAGGAGACCAAAACTGAACACAATACTCCAGGTGTGGCCTCAGTAACACCTTATACAATTGCAGCATAACCTCCCCAGTCTTAAACGCCATCCCTCTAGCAATGAAGGACAAAATTCCATTTGCTTTCTTAATCACCTGTTGCACCTGTAAACCAATTTTTTGCGACTCATGCACTAGCACACCCAGCTCTCTCTGCACAGCAGCATGTTTTAATATTTTATCATTTAAATAATAATCCCTTTTGCTGTTATTCCTACCAAAATGGATAACCTCACATTTGTCAATATTGTATTCCACCTGCCAGAACCTAGCCCATTCACTTAACCTATCTAAATCCCTCTGCAGACATCCGGTATCCTCTGCACTTTTTGCTTTACCACTCATCTTAGTGTCGTCTGCAAACTTGGACACATTGCCCTTGGTCCCCCAACTCCAAATCATCTTTGTAAATTGTGAATAATTGTGGGCCCAACACTGATCCCTGAGGGATTGGCTACTGATTGCCAACCAGTCTGATTGAAGTCTCTTGTTTGAGGCCTTTAAAGTAATGAAGGGCTTTGATGGGCTAGACATGGACGAAACGTTTCCACTTTCTCGGAAGGTTAAAAGTATAACATAGTTACTAATAAATCCAATAAAGAATTTAAGAGAAACATCTTTATTCAGCCAGTAATTAGTATATGGGACTTGCAATCACATGGAGTTAAAATAAAGGAGGGAGGCTCGTGTGGAACATAAACACTGGTACAGACTTGTCGGGCTGAATGGCCTTTTGCTGTTTCATACTGTGTCACTAATTTCAGTTTGTAAGATCTTCCTCTGCACAAAATGGCTGCATGTTTGCCTACAACACAGCAATTACTCCTCTTCCGAATGTGGGAAATTACTCCGCGTCAAGTACTCTGAAGTAACTTCTGAGAAATCTGATAATGTGCTACGTAAACACGGGTCTGTCCAATTTAGTAGAGCATTAAGATTCAGCACCACCTTTCTCCATTCCTCTGTCCTGCTTACAGTTAGTCAATATCCTCTCAAAGACGCGCTATCTCAAACGGGGGAGCATCTTAAATGTGGCATTGGCGCATTTGGAATATGGAGTTATGGGAGGTTACATGAATCTGGTTTGACTTGTAATTAAATGTCCCCAGGGAGACATATCTGCACTGATTAACCTTGGCAACAATGGCCTGACACAGAGACTTTCCATAATAAGTATGCATGCTTGATAATTTGATCTTGTTGCTTAGGCCAGCAGAACCCTCGGGACTGTGTGTACACATTCCATACGTTTCAATTTGGTCAACACTGCTTTTATGCTTTCAGCATGACACCTCTGACTAGTTCTACTTTTTCATCCAATCAATCGGCCCAAATCCATTTGAATTTCTTAAAACTGGTCACCTGGCACTCTCGCCTGGCAGTAACTTGTCATCCTGATTATGTGAACCTTTGCATTTGAAAAGCAGAGATTTGGATTTGTTTATTGTCACGTTTACCTAGGTACAGTGAAAAGTATTTTTCTGCAAGCAGCTCAAACAGGCCCTTCAGCCCTCCAAGCCTGTACTGACCGGTCTTGATACCAACCTTTGCCAAAACCCTCAGCATTTCCCAGTGCCATATCCCTCTATAGCCACCCTATCCATGTATTTGAACACCGTTAATGTATCTGCTTCCTCAATGTTCCCTGGCAACACATTCTAGGCAATCACCACCCCCTGCATTATAAACCTGCCTCACACATCTCCTCTGAGCTTTGCCCACCGACCTTAAACCTATGCCACCTGGTGACTGACCCCTCCACCCTGGGAAAGAGTACCTGCCCATCCACTCTATCTATGCCCCTCATCATCTTGTAGATCTCTATCAGGTCGCCCCTCAACCTCCGTCGTTCTAATGAAAACAGTCCGCGTCTATTCAGCCTCTCTACATAGCTAACACCCTGCAGACCAGGCAACATCCTGGTAAACCTCCTCTGCACCCTCTCCAGAGCCTCCACGTGCTTCTGGTAGTGTGGTGACCAGGCTGGCAGCCATTTTGCCCGTGGAGTTGAAAAGTTGTGGGTTCGAAGCCCACTGCAGAGGCTTAAAAAAAAATGTACTCCTTTCTCAGATTCTCTCGGAGTTACAATGCCAATGCGCAGAGAGGATAGGGAAAGCCCTTAATCCCTTGCTCGCTCCGAAAAAACAATTCTAATTCCAATTGAATCCAATTCATGGTCCCCACAAAAGAGACACACTGGATCCAGACTGACAAGAGCAGGCACCACGCCCGATCTCAGGCATGGCCCTCCGCTCGATCTGAGACAAAAGGCCAGAGACTTGAGCACAAAATCTATCCTGACACCTGGGTGCAGTAATGAAGGAGCGCCGGACTGCCTTCAGGAACTCGCCTCAAAGGCAGGCTGAGACCCCCAAGCAGCGTTGCTGACTAACCACTACTTGTTAATTCGTAGTCTGACCATTTCAACGAGCAGTGAGCCAATATTCTTGCCCCTCAACAGAACAAATTTGGGTCCACAAGAGGCAGGCCGGAGGTGTGTGATGTGAGATAGCGAACAATTGGCAGTTGAGCAGAAGTAATGACTGATAGGAAAGCAGGAAGAGAGAATTCCTTGGCAGTGAAGACGAGAACGTAGCGCAGAGATAGATTAGGCTGACGGACACAGACGCTGGGAAGGGTGAATTAGTGGTTCACGGAGGAAGCAATAACAACAGAAATGGCTGTCAGGTGGAGCAACGGAAATGGCGAGAAGAAATAAAACAACTTTGATTGCAACACACAGG
The DNA here is from genome assembly GCF_902713615.1 of Scyliorhinus canicula. Classification (NCBI taxonomy): domain Eukaryota; kingdom Metazoa; phylum Chordata; class Chondrichthyes; order Carcharhiniformes; family Scyliorhinidae; genus Scyliorhinus; species Scyliorhinus canicula. The sequence continues at coordinate 274,375,120 of NC_052147.1, read as the reverse complement.
AACTTTAAAGGGAAGAGAGAGAGAGAGAACAAGATCGTAGCAGTTCTAAATAGGAAGCAAATTAATACAGAATTAAGGATGTGAGTTGATTAATAGATAGAAAACAGTTACTCAGTGCAATTAATTTATCCTCAACAGTCATTTATTAGACAGCTCCAAGAGCGAACATATTTATATTTAATAAATTATCGGCTCCCTACTAGAGTGCAAGGTTGCAATTGATGTTCAAGTATTATCGACTTCACGTCGTGGAGTTAAAACAAATCATTTATTGTGTCAAGACCAGCAGGAGTCATTTATCCAGTTCCTGATTACAGGAAATGCACCAGAGTTGAGCTAAAAGGCAGAGGTGAATGCATCTGACCAGGAGGAAGTGGGTGAAAGAAGACGGCAAAATCTAGGAAGAGTCTAGGGAATGCTTTGAGATGGTATTTCATCAAGTTGGGGGGTACAGAGAATAATCAATTTATTCACATTTCTCCTGATTACTCACAGAGGGATCAAGGGAGTTCATTGATGAATCATTTCAAAATCAATGTCATTGCAAATTTATGAAGTCCTTAGTGTCCAAAATTGCCCTTAGTGTTGGGTGGGGTTACTGGGTTATGGGGATAGGGTGGAGTTGTTGACCTTGGGTGGGGTGCTCTTTCCAAGAGCCGGTGCAGACTCGATGGGCTGAATGGCCTCCTTCTGCACTGTAAATTCTATGAAATTCTATAAGTCACCTCCGGTGGGTCAGAGGAGAATAAGTTAGTGAAATAGATTGAGAATCCGGGGCGAATTAGGACCATCAAACCATAGAAAGGTTACAGCACAGAAGGAGGCCATTCAGCCCATCTTGTCCGTGCCAGCCCGAGGACACCCAGGTGCCCTTTCTAATCCCTTTGTAAATCCCTTTCTAAAAGAATCGGAGGGAGATCATTTATCCATGCATTAAACTACTGGGGAAATGTGCCAGGTAAACTGGATGGGACAATGTCTGTTGACCCTCCCATTTAGCCTTCACCCTTTTTTTCTCTCTCTCTCTCCCTTTCAACTTATTGTTGTATTTGGTTATTTGTATTGTGGTCAGCTCCCCACTGAAGTGTCCTCTCCTGCTCCTCTGCAGCTGCATACATTCCACCTTCTGCACTTTTTCCAGATCTATATATCTGTACTGTGATGCAAGCAAGACCTCCCACAGACCATCTAACTCAGTGCTGGGCAACCTGGGCTAGTGAGTGGGCCGCAGGAGTGACCCTTCTTCATCTTAGCGGGCCACAAGATCAAAATCAAATTTGCTCACTAACCGTGGCCCATGAATAAGATTACATACATTTAATACACGTCGAAAATGTCATAACGAGTTATAGAAAAGCGTAATCACTTATATATTAGTAGATCTGCCATCAACTTCAAATGGTAAAAATAAAATAAATATTTACACTTCGGAAGCAGAGGGAGCGCACGCTTCTCACATCAGTGGTGTGAGCAATCAGCACCCACCTCACTTCACGTGTCCTTGTTTTGTGTGGGCCTCACTTCAGTCAAACCGTTCGGAAGGAAACAAAGTGGATGGAAATCAACGGAATGGTCAACAAAATGCTGACCTCGCGGGCCGCTTTCAGGATCCAGACGGACTGCATGTTGCCCCTGGGTTGCAGGATCTCCAGTACTGATCCAACTCCCTCTCCACAGAACGTCCAAGCTAAGAAGCGTTTTCCCTCTCTCCACCTTTACTTTTTGCTACAATGTGAAAACCCAATATTGAACCATAGAATCCCTACACTGCAGAAGGAGTCCATTTGGCCCATCGAGTCTGCACTGACCCTCTGAAAGAGCACCCTCCTTTGGCCCACTTCCCCCGCCCTATCCTCGTAACCCTATAACACCACATTTTTGGATATTAAGGAGCAATTTAGCATGGCCAATCCACCTAACTTGTGCATCTTTTGACACTAAAGAGCAATTTAGCATGGCCAATCCACCTGACCTGCACCTCTTTGCACTGTGAGAGGAAACTGGAGCACCCAGAGGAAACCCATGCCAACACAGGGAGAACATGCAAATTCCATGCAGACAGTGACCCAGGCCAAAATCGAACAGGGGAGACTGGCGCTGGGAGGGAGCAGAGCTAACCACTGTGCTGCCCCTACCACCTCTTCATTTGTAGCACAGTGGTTAGCACTGTTACTTCACGACGCCAGTGTCCCAGGTTCGATCCCCGGCTTGTGTCACTGTCTGTGCAGAGTCTGCACGTTCTCCCCGTGTCTGCGTGGGTTTCCTCCGGGTGCTGCGGTTTCCTCCCACAAGTCCTGAAAGACGTGCTTGTTAGGTAATTTAGACATTCTGCATTCTCCCTTAGAGTACCTGAACAGGCGCCAGAATATGGCGACTAGGGGCTTTTCACAGTAATTTCATTGCAGTATTATTGTAAGCCTACTTGTGACAATAAAGATTATTAAATTAAAAAAGCTTCTGCATTAACCATTCGGTCCTCTCTTCAACTTGTGCCAACTTTGATGTCCTACGCATGTCTCTTCTTGCAGGTTTCTCAATACGTACAGTTGTTTCATTAATTTTCTGTTCGCAGTACCTTGTTGAGTGAAAATTGGATGCAGCATTTGCTTTGCACCCCAGCCGTGACAGAACAGGGGACAAAATCCATTGGTTGCAAAGTGCTTTTTTTCCACCCTTGCATTTAGAAAGTGCCTTTTAACTCTTTTCGATCACCAAAATGCCTTCACTGTTGGAACACGGCAAATGCGACAGCAATTTGTGTGCATCAGGAATTCACAGGTAGCTGGGACCCGATGGCTCATTAATGCTGACCTCGTGATCTAAGGGCCTGATCCTTGGTTGGAAGTTCAAATCCCACCAAGGCAGCTAGGTAAATAAATCCGGAATTTAAAAAAAGCTAGTATGAGTAATGGTGACCATGAAAAAAGTAGATTGTTGTAAAAACCCATCTGGTTCACCCAGATCCTTCAGGGAACATAAGAACATAAGAACTAGGAGCAGGAGTAGGCCATCTGGCCCCTCGAGCCTGCTCCGCCATTCAATTAGATCATGGCTGATCTTTTGTGGACTCAGCTCCACTTTCCGGCCCGAACACCATAACCCTTAATCCCTTTATTCTTCAAAAAAACTATCTATCTTTACCTTAAAAACATGTAATGAAGGAGCCTCAACTGCTTCACTGGGCAAGGAATTCCATAGATTCACAACCCTTTGGGTGAAGAAGTTCCTCCTAAACTCAGTCCTAAATCTACTTCCCCATATTTTGAGGCTATGCCCCCTAGTTCTGCTTTCACCCGCCAGTGGAAACAACCTGCCCGCATCTATCCTATCTATTCCCTTCATAATTTTAAATGTTTCTATAAGATCCCCCCTCATCCTTCTAAATTCCAACGAGTACAGTCCCAGTCTACTCAACCTCTCCTCATAATCCAACCCCTTCAGCTCTGGGATTAACCTAGTGAATCTCCTCTGCACACCCTCCAGTGCCAGTACGTCCTTTCTCAAGTAAGGAGACCAAAACTGAACACAATACTCCAGGTGTGGCCGCACTAACACCTTATACAATTGCAACATAACCTCCCTAGTCTTAAACTCCATCCCTCTAGCAATGAAGGACAAAATTCCATTTGCCTTCTTAATCACCTGTTGCACTTGTAAATCAACCTTCTGTGACTCATGCACTAGCACACCCAAGTCTCTCTGAACAGCGGCATGCTTTAATATTTTATCGTTTAAATAATAATCCCGTTTGCTGTTATTCCTACCAAAATGGATAACCTCACATTTGTCAACATTGTATTCCATCTGCCAGACCCGAGCCCATTCACTTAACCTATCCAAATCCCTCTGCAGACTTCCAGTATCCTCTGCACTTTTCGCTTTACCACTCATCTTAGTGTCATCTGCAAACTTGGACACATTGCCCTTGGTCCCCAACTCCAAATCATCAATGTAAATTGTGAACAATTGTGGGCCCAACACGGATCCCTGAGGGACACCACTAGCTACTGATTGCCAACCAGAGAAACACCCATTTATCCCAACTCTTTGCTTTCTATTAATTAACCAATCCTCTATCCATGCTACTACTTTACCCTTAATGCCATGCATCTTTATCTTATGCAGCAACCTTTTGTGTGGCACCTTGTCAAAGGCTTTCTGGAAATCCAGATATACCACATCCATCGGCTCCCCGTTATCTACTGCACTGGTAATGTCCTCAAAAAATTCCACTAAATTAGTTAGGCATGACCTGCCTTTTACGAATCCATGCTGCGTCTGCCCAATGGGACAATTTCTATCCAGATGCCTCGCAATTTCTTCCTTGATGATAGATTCCAGCATCTTCCCTATTACCGAAGTTAAACTCACTGGCCTATAATTTCCTGCTTTCTGCCTACCTCCTTTTTTAAACAGTGGCGTCACGTTTGCTAATTTCCAATCCACCGGGACCACCCCAGAGTCTAGTGAATTTCGGTAAATTATCACTAGTGCATCTGCAATTTCCCTAGCCATCTCTTTTAGCACTCTGGGATGCATTCCATCAGGGCCAGGAGACTTGTCTGCCGACTTTCCCTGGTTGGGCCTACATATGACTCCAGATTCACGGCAACGTCGTTGACTCCCAACTGCCCCTGAAATGGCCGAACAAGCCACTCGGTTGTATTCAGGAAGGCAGCTCACTACCGCCCTCTCAAGGACAATTATGGAATGGGAAATAATTATTAACCTCGATGGCGACACCACAGAATTAAAAAAGAGAGGCAGGAATGAGGCAATCTGTTCTTGGCTGAGGGATAAATATTGAGCAAAACCAGAGAAAATCTCCCCCGCTCCTCACTGGAAACTGTGTCAAGGCATCTTTTACATCCACCCGAGAGAGAAGATGGGGTTTCAGTTAACCTGCATCGAGGTGGCGCCTCAGACAATGCAGCACTCCCTCAGGACTGTGCTAGAGTGCCTGGAGTAGCTGGAGTGGGTCTTGAACCCCCTATGTTCAAAATGAACAGTGACAGCACCACGCACTGATCACACTTGGGTTGTTTTGTCAATAATCCAAATGGCAAGGCATTGCAGGAACATATAACTTCATTAGGCCCAGTGTCCTACATACAGGCTCAGAGAGCTGATTAGAGATTCAAATTACACATGCAAATGACTCTATTAGTTGCATTCTTTACCCAAACGCACGACAATGATGGGCTACATTTATAATTGTAACAGATAACAGCAACACAATTAAATGGAACAAAAGAAGACAAATTGTTATCACCTCAGCAACAAATAAGTCAACCGGATTGCTACAGTCACACTCTAGTATTTAATTATGGCGACACTGTTTAAATACCAAAGAGTTGGTTTCAACACTCTTAGTGCTTAATGCATAGCACTTAAGATTCAACTCCTGGCTTTCTCGGTTGATTTATGTGGCTGTGCGTTGGGGGAAATTACGTGTCCTTTTCACTGAGCTGGGCACCACTTATTGAGATGGTGTCAGTGAGCTTCATGGAAAACTAATTAGTCTGGCTTAAGGTTAGCAGGATGTTAAGATTGCTGTTTGATGTTAATTCTAGACTGTGTTGGTCGCTGAGTTGCTGCCCCTCAGGCTGAGAGAGGAGCTTGTGAACAAAGCAAAACAAAATGCAAGAAATACAGGTAAATCTTCCCTGCTCTCCCTCCCAGTTGGAATGCCGAGGGATGATGTGGGTGTCCTTCTACGCAAATCGCAGAAAGTTAACATGCAGGTACGGCAGCCATTAGGAAAACAAGTGGTATATGAACCTTTTTGTAAGCAGTTTAGAGTACAAAAATAAGGAAGACGTACAGGCGGTTGGTGAGGTCACTGTAGAGTTGAATTGTTCTGTGCTTGGTTGTGTTAGTCTGCTTACTATTGATGCTCACTGTGCTTGATTGGTTAAGTCTGAGTGTGGACTCAGAGAAAAGCCAATAAAGCTGTAGAAAGAGCAGTAAGCTCGAGTTAAAGCATGAACTCGATGCATTGCAAATAAAATCTGTTACACACGCTGGTGTCATCGCTGCATGGATCCGAGATATAAAATATAGAACAGTCAAACTTGGAATGGTGTGTGCGGTTTTGGTCTTCCCATCGAAGCTCTATGCAGCAACCAAGAGCTTTTGAAGTGTAGTCACTGTGTAATGTAGGAAGGTAGACCACAACTTTTCACACAGGAGGATCCCACAAACTGCAATGTGATAGTGATCAGATATTCTGTCATTCGCGGGTGATACAATAACGGTTCAATGGACTCCTTCCTGTGATAAGAGATTTAGTTAAGGAGACTGGGTCTGGGTATATTCTTGGCAGTTTAGAAGAATGAGGGTTGAGAGATTGAAACCTGCAAACTGTTAGAGAGATTTCACAAAGTAGATGCTGAGAGGCTCTTCCTCCTGGTTGCAGCAGCTAGACTTGGGGGTCATAGTTCAGGGTACAGCGGGGGGGGGGGGGGGGGGGTGGGGGGGGGGGCTTTTAATGCTGAGGTGAGGAGATGTATCTTCACTCAGAGATTTGTGAATCATTGGAATGAAGGCTGTGAATCCTCAGTCATGGAGTATATATAAAAAGGAGAATGATATCTTCTTGGACAACAAGGGAAGACAGGGATTTGGGGATATAGTGAGGAAGTGAGGTTTGATGTAGGAGATCAGCTCTGATCCTATTGACTGGTGGTGCTGCATTCCACCTACAAAAGTCCCCAGTCACACTGTGGTAACATTTGTGACCTTCCATTAACTCACACCAAGCAGCCCTGTGTGTGTCTGGACTGTCTAGCTGTGACTGGGGGGAGGGGGGGAGGGGGGATAGATGGAGACTAACAGTTGAGCTTGTTTTTACTTTAATTCTCTTTCTGAGGAACCATGTCCTTCCGTGGAGATCAGGGGTTATGGGGAGAAGGCAGGAGAATGGGGATGAGAAAAATATCAGCCATGATTGAATGGAGGAGCAGACTCGATGGGCCGAGTGGCTGAATTCTGCTTCTATGTCTTACGGTCTTATAAACTATAAACAAAATCTAGTAATAGTTACCACACCTGGCAGTTATATCTCTTTGGGTTGCTTCTGATAGTGCAAATCAATTGTTTTTTCAAGGCATGCTTTGTTCACCGACAGCTTGCTGGAAGTTAAAACAGCCATTCCTGCTGTGAGCTGACATCTCAAACAGCTACCCTTATATAAGTTAAATGATTCTGATATACAGTTTCCCTTTTTGATTTTCCTTTAGCTGAATTAAACTCTTCAGAAGTTAAACTTAATCACCTTCATTTCGTAAGTTTACCTATGAGAATGTAAACGCAAAGTTCATATCTTGTCTCCTCCTTTGAACCTCTAACACCTTATCCAAAACCCCTGACGTTCTGTTCCCCATTATTACCAGCTTCCTTAGTTAAACATTCGATTGCAGTGTTGGTAAACTCATTAACATATCAAAAGCACTAGTTCCATTAGCACAGCCAAACTATCACTGTCTTTTAGTAGCCTACACTGTCCAAAAGTTTCAAAAAATATATAACCTGCAGAAAACATTCCAATAATTGGGTCTCCCGGATATTTTCATGTCATCACTATTTTCTCCTAACACCACTTCAAAAGTATTTACTTGCAGACAGAGATGACATTTGCAATTCTTTCCGGGTAGAGAATTGGCAGTTTTGACACCAATGGGTTCCACCCATCATAGAACAATATGTACAGTGGGGTCTGTTAGGCCCGTGGTGTTTGTGTTATTTGAAAGATCCATCAAATTATGGGTGGCACAACAGCACAATGGTTAGCACTGTTGCTTCACAGCACCATGGTCCCAGGTTCGATCCCCGCTTGGGCCACTGTTTGTGAGGAGTCTGCACATTCTCCCTGTAACTGCGTGGGTTTCTTCCGCGTGCTCCGGCTTCCTCCCACAAGTCCCGAAAGGCGTGCTGTTAGGTAAATTAGACATTCTGAATTCTCCCTCTGTGTACCCGATCAGGCGCTGGAATGTGGCGACGAGGGGCTTTTCACAGTAACTTCATTGCAGTGTTAATGTAAGCCGACTTGCGACACTAATTAAAATTTTGTAATTGTCGTTGTTATTAGCTCCATTCCTTGCTCTTTCCCCATAGTCCTGTAAAGAAATTCTCAAATATTTACCAAATTCCCTTTTGAAAGTCACCACCCAAACTGTTTCCACCCCTCTATGATTCTCTTCCAGGCAGAACTTTCCAGATCAGAGCAGCTGACAGAATTTCTACGACACAGAATCAGGCCATTCGGCCCACCTTGCACGCGCGTATGTTTACGCTCCTCATCAGCCTCCTGCCGCCTCTCTTCACCTCACCCCAACAGTATGTCCTTCTGTTCCTTTCTCCTGCCCTGGTGCTATTGACTCGATTAAAACCCTAACCTTCTGTTTGGATTTGAGGCTGTAATGCCCAGAGACATTGATGTGCAAACAGGGGTGAACAGTCAAACTTCCAAATGTTACGGGCCAGGGTTTAGAGAACCCCAAAGTGTATCATGGAGTTCACCTGACCCACAACTTCTACGAGATTGTGGTATGGGGAGCACATGGCCCACACTACAGGTGTGGTACAGCAGAAATGGAAAAGTATTTTTTAAAGCAAAACAATGTTTATTCCATGAACTCAAGTTAACCTTTTTAAAACATACAGTGGACATCTTAGCAACCATTAATTCAAGTAAGCCTTTAAGCTTTCCTTTTAACATCCATAAAGATTAAAACACCTTTTACCAGAAGCATGTCAGGTTAAAGTCATTACTGTTATTAATTTTAAATCACCAGGATCGATTTACAGTCTTTAGATTACAGAGAAAGACTCTAATACATACAGTGAACATCTGAGCAACCATTAATTCAAATACAACCCCCAAAGAATACAACACTAAGTAATCCTTAAGATGTCCTTTTAACATCCATAAGACTTAAAAAAAACCTTTAAACAGAAGCATATCAGGTTAAAGTCACTACTGAGAGCAGTTATTAGTTTTAAATCATGACAGGATCGATTTACAATCTTTAGATTACAGAGAGAGACTCATAGACCTTCTGGCTGTGACTGCAGCATTCCAGCTCTGAAAATGAAACTGAAACACACCCTGCAGCAAACAGCCTAAAAAGGAAGTAAAAAGCCGACAGACAGCCCAGCTCCGCCCACTCTCTAACATCACTGCAGTAATAAACACCCCTTTCTTAAAGGTACACTCACATGACACAAATATCAGGAACTCGGAAAGCAGTCTAACTGTGGATTCTGGAAATCTGAAGTGAAAACAGAAGATGCTGGAACACACTCAGCAGGTTATGGCGGGGCTGGTGGAGGGAGAAACGGTTAATGGTTCAGGTCTGTGGCCTTTCATTAGAACTCAGTGGAATGACAGGCTTGAAACGTTTTCTCCGCTTCTCTCTCCACAAATGCTGCAAAAACCTGCTGAATATTTCCAACCTTTGCTCTTTTTTTCTAAGTATCTTGCTTTTCTATATAAATACAATGGTTCTGAAGTGCCAGGCTTGGCCTGTGATATGAAAATTGCTGGTTTAAGAACTTAAGACCATATGAGCAGGTGGAGACCATTTGGCACCTCAAGCCTCCTTCACCGTTCAATAAAATCATGGCCAATCTGATTGTGGTGCGAAATCCGCTTTTCTGCCTGTTGCCCATAACCCTCGACTCCCTTATCAATTGTGGGCGGCATGGTAGCACAGTGGTTAGCACAGTTTCTTCACAACTCCAAGGTCCCAGGTCCGACTCCCAGCTTGGGTCACTGTCTGTGCGGAGTCTGCACGTTCTCCCCGTGTGTGTGTGAGGGTTTCCTCCGGGTGCTCCCGTTTCCTCCCACAAATCCCGAACGACGCGCTGTTAGGCGAATTGGACATTCAGAATTCTCCCTCCGTGTACCCGAACAGGTGCCGGAATGTGGCGACTAGGGGCTTTTCACAGTAACCTCATTGCAGTGTTAATGTAAGCCTACTTGTGACAATACAGATTATTATTATTAATATTAAAAATCTGTCTAAACTTGGTTTAAACATATTCAATGACCCAGCCTCCATTGCTCACAGGGATAGAAAATTCCTGAGGTTAATGACCCCCTCCCCAGCAAAGAAATTCCTTCTCATTAGGGAATAAGTGACAGTCGTGATGCTAGCCTTTGGGGGTGGGGGTGGGTAACTTTGGTGTTAGAGGAATAAACACAGTTAGAGGGATCCATTCGCTAGTGTGTAGAAAGGTCACGGTTAACAATGCCCGTCCTTCCAAGCAGGTCTGAAGAGTTAAGCCAGGAAGTCTTGTTTGAGTAAAGTAGCTGGGAGCGAGCATGCAACGAGGTCCTTGCTGATGCAAGCAATGCGATAGAGCAGGCCATTTGGTGTCCTAAAGCAGTGGTTCCACAACCCGCACTTCTCTGGAGGAGCACTGCCTGACAGGGTGAGTATCAACACTTCTGCATGCTGCACAACCTCGGCATCAGGAGGGAACTTGATGTACAAGAGGCAGGAAGAGGAGTATGAGGATGGGTGTAACCAGAGAATGTATATGGCTGGTCCATCTCAGCTTCTGTTTCAGTTTATCTTCCCTCTGCTGCTGACAGTGTCCCCCTCGTCACCAATAAAAGAGAAGATGAAATATACGTTGCAAGCCAAAGTTAGAAATTAGATTAAGCCACCTTGCATACAAACGTCAATGAACAACGCTCGTCTTCCTTGTGACTGTCACTGATCTAATGCTCCCCATCCAGTGGCTGTAGTGTGGCTACGGGAAGGCTGCTGATTTACAATGGGGTGGGCTGCCACGTGGCCCAGCAGGACACCATGCAGCAGCTCTGAGCCGAGACAGCCCGGCTGCAGGTTGGGTTGGTCAGCTGGAGGTCAACAACCATTATAGCAATGGGAGGTTGAGCGCTTTCACCGTGAGCGAGGATATCATTGGCGGTGCCCCCACGATCGTCGCAATCTGTCGGAGGACAAATTATTGATCCGCTGTGATCCCCGTGCCATCTGCAGGCATGTTGGCACCAGTCTGGGAGCAGGCCTGACTTCCACCTGTACTCAGACTTTTGTTGGAAGTTGTTTGTGCTGCAAAAGAAGCGGAGATATTGACATCATTGGAATGAGAAAGAGCTATCAATCTGTCAATCCTTTCCGTGTTAGAGACGTTAAATGTGACTTCTCTGACGTGCATTACAATGCTCACACTTAAAAAAAAACCCGCATCGTTGGTTCTAAAATGCTTTGCAACATCCTGAATTTGTGAACGGTGCTACAGAAATGCACCTCTCTCTTACCTTGTGCATTCGGTTCTGCAGCCTCCAGCTTCCTCTTTTCTTTATTGATTTCTGCTGCACAGTGATAGGACAATTTGATGAGAAAGACAAAAATGCCCCCGAGGTCTCTTACATCCAAATTGCGGCGCCTTTAACATGAGACACAATTCTTGTTCAACGCTCTTGAGGACCCGCATGTTTAATTAAGAGGCAGGTTATTCTCGGTCGCATAATCACTTGAGTTTCAACTATGACCAATAAGGCCGAGCCACAGGTGATGAGTAACACTATCTGGGATCATTAATAAATGGCCGAGACACTTTCACATAAAGTGCACATTTTCTATGATCTATGATAAATCGTGTTGCGTACTTATTGATTTTAAGAGCTCAAAGCTACCTTGGCTAAGTATGTTAGCACCGTTGGATCAATTTATTACTCTGTAAATTGGCAGAGAGGCCGAGATTACATAGCAACCAGCTCCAATCAGATCGTCTTACAGCAAACCAAATATCATTTACCTGTCACTTTTAATGAGTATGGCTCAGTGGATTAAGTCTCTCTCCTGTCCAGAGACATATTTCCTTTGTCAGCCCGAAAAATCCTCAGGAACAAACTTTGTACCTTTCCCAATTATCTTCAATTCATCCGTCTCCTTTGCCAAACATACTGATTGATGGTAGGGGGCAGCTCCATGGCTTTCAACAGAGAACTGATACCTGCCACCTGGCCACTCTATGTGTGGGTGGAGATAACGATTCTCGGCGGGAAATGGAGGCTGTCACAGTTAACCCAATCCTGTCAGCCCAGCTCAATCAATCATGCTATCACCTCAGATTCAGAAAGTCTCAGCTCGTGGATAAAGAGTGGCCCATGGATTGGATTAGATTTGTTCATTGTCACGTGTGCCGAGATACAGTGAAAAGTATTTTTCTGTGAGCAGCTCAACAGATCATTAAGTACATGAAAAGAAAAGGAAATAAAAAAAAATACAAAATAGGGCAACACAATGTAACGTCATAAGCACCGGCATGGGGTGAAGCAAACAGGGGTGTAGTGTTAATCAGGTCAGTCCATAAGAGGGTCATTTAGGAGTCTGGTAAAAGTGGGGAAAAAGCTGTTTTTGAGTCTCTGTGCATGTTCTCAGACTTCTGTATCTCCTGCCCGATGGAAGAAATTGGAAGAGCGAGTAAGCCGGGTGGGCTCATCCAGCCTGAGTTTTGTGTCTGTGTCCCCCTGACTGCTGCTTGAACACTCAACCTCCTAAATCGGCTACATTTCCATGGGTGATGGTAGATTGCTGATGCATTTACAGATGCACCATAGAAAGCATCCTATCGGGCTGCATCACAGCCTGGTATGGCAACTGCTCGGCCCAAGACTGCAATAAACTGCAGAGGGTCGTGAACACCGCCTAGTCCATCACACGAACCTGCCTCCCATCCATTGACTCTGTCTACACTTCCCGCTGCCTGGGGAAAGCGGGCAGCATAATCAAAGACCCCTCCCACCCGGCTTACTCGCTCTTCCAACTTCTTCCATCGGGCAGGAGATACAGAAGTCTGAGAACACGCATGGACAGACTCAAAAACAGCTTCTTCCCCGCTGGTACCAGGCTCCTAAATGACCCTTTTATGGACTGACCTCATTAACACTGCACCCTGTATGCTTCATCCGATGCCAGTGCTTATGTAGTTACATTGTATATCTTGTGTTGCCCTATTATGTATTTTCTTTTATTCCCTTTTCTTCCCATGTACTTAATGATCTGTTGAGCTGCTCGCAGAAAAATACTTTTCACTGTATCTTGGTACACGTGACAATAAACAAATCTAATCCAATCCACGGGCCGGTCTTTATCCACGAGCTGAGACTTTCTCAGTAGTGGAATGCAAAGGGCACATTGGTGATTGTCCTAATCTACCCAAGAAACACGTTGGCGCCAGTACAACTGAGCACGCTCACTGACCACATGTGGCCACTCTGGGAGGAGAGACCAGAAGATATTTTTACTCAGCGAATTGCCATGATCTGGAATGCGCAGTCTGGAAGGATGACGGAGGCACCTTCAATAGTAACTTGAATAAGGGAATCTGATGAATTCTTGAAAATGGGGAAATATTGCAGAGCAATGGGGGAGATAGATCGGAAGAAAAAGGGCAAACTGGATCAGTCTTTCACAGGAGCCAATGGCTACATGGCCTCCTCCTTTTGTGCATCCTGCTATGTTAAGCATACTGTTCTGATGGCAAAACTGTGGATAGACACTGTCAAGTGAGAAACCAATTTCCACGCCATCGAGAATTTCAAGAGGAAAGTTCTTATTGGTTAATAATCAATCATTGTACAGTGCCGGAGAGATTGTCAGAGTTGTCAGAGCACTGAATCAGTGTTGCGAAGCTTTGGGAAAAGAGGACATGACTGTAGGTTTTCACACTCACGCACACACGCACGCACGGGCAGCATGGTAGCACAGTGGGTAGCACTGTTGCTTCACAGCTCTAGGGTCTCAGGTTCGATTCCTGGCTTGGGTCACTGTCTGTGTGGAGTCTGCACGCTCCCTCCGTGTGTCCGTGGGTTTCCTCCGGTTTCCTCTCACGGTCCAAAGATGTGCAGGTGAGGTGGAATGGCCATTCTAAATTGTCCTCCATGTCCAAAACGGTTAGGTGGGGTTACTGGGTTACGAGGATAAAAGGGATAGGGTGGCAGCGTGGGGCTCAGGTAGGGTGCTCTTTCCAAGGGCTGGTGCAGACTCAATGGGCTGAATAGCCTCCTTCTGCACTGTAAGTTCTATGAAAATACACATGCATATACACAGATATACATACATATACACAGACACACAGACACACAAAGAACAAAGACAAGTACACCACAGGAACAGGTCCTTTGGCCCTCCAAGCCTGCGCCCACCATGCTGCCGTTTAAACTAAAATTGGTCTACACTTCCGCGGTCCGTATCCCTCCATTCCCATCCTATTCATGTATTTGTCAAGATGCCCCTTAAATGTCACTATCGTCCCTGCTTCCACCACCTCCTCCGGCAGCGAGTTCTAGGCACCCACTACCCTCTGTGTAAAAAATCTTCCTTGTACATCTCCTCTAAACCTTGCCGCTCGCACCTTCAACCTATGCCCCCTAGTCATTGACCCTCTACCCAGGGAAATAGCCTCTGACTATCCACTCTATGCCCCTCATAATTTTGTAGACCTCTATCAGGTCGCCCCTGAACCTCCTTCATTCCAGTGAGAACAAACCAAGTTTGTTCAACCTCTCCTCATATCTAATGCCCTCCATACCAGGCAACATCCTGGTAAATCTCTTCTGCACCCTCTCTAAAGCCACCACATCCTTCTGGTAGTGTGGCGACCAGAATTGAACACTATACTACAAGTGTGGCCTAACTAAGCTTCTATACAGCTGCAACATGACTTGCCAATTTTTATACTCAATGCCCTGGCCAATAAAGGCAAGCATGCCGTATGCCTTCTTGACTACCTTTTCCACCTGTGTTGCCCCTTTCATTGACCTGTACACCAAGATCTCTCTGACTGTCAATACTCTTGAGGGTTCTACCATACGCTGTATATTTCGTACCTGTATTAGACCTTCCAAAATGCATTACCTCACATTTGTCCGGATTAAACTCCATCTGCCATCTCTCCGCCCAAATCTCCAAACAATCTAAATCATGCTGTATCCTCTGACAGTCCTCATCACTATCCACAATTCCACCAACCTTTGTGTCGTCCGCAAACTTACTAATCAGACCAGTTACATTTTCCTCCAAATCATTTATATATATTACGAACAGCAAAGGTCCCAGCACTGAACCCTTCAGAGCACCACTAGTCACAGCCCTCCAATCAGAAAAGCACCCTTCCATTGCTACTCTCTGCCTTCTGTGACCTAGCCAGTTCTGTATCCATCTTGCCAGCAATGATCCTGTGTGACTTCACCTTTTGTACCAGCCTGCCATGAGGGAATTCCTCAAAGACCTGACTGAAGTCCATATAGACAACACCCACTGCCCTACCTGCATCAATCATCTTTGTGATCTCCTCAAAAAACTCTATCAAGTTTGAGAGACACGACCTGCCCTTCACAAAAATATGCTGCCTCTCGCTAATAGGTCCACTTGCTTCCAAATGGAATTAGATCCTGTCTCAAAGAATTCTCTCCAGTAATTTCCCAACCACTGACGTAAGGCTCACCAGCCTGTAGTTCCCAGGATTATCCTTGCTACCCTTCTTAAACAAAGGAACAACATTGGCTATTCTCCAGTCCTCCGGGACATCACCTGAAGACAGTGAGGATCCAAAGATTTCTGTCAAGGCCTCAGCAATTTCCTCTCTAAACTCCTTCAGTATTCTGGGGTAGACCCCATCAGGTCCTGGGGACTTATCCACCTTAATATTTTTGAAGACGCCCAACATTATTTTGGATCTCAATATGACCCAGGCTATCTACACACCCTTCTCCAGACTCAACATCCACCAATTCCTTCTCTTTGCACTGATGCAAAGTATTAATTTAGTACTTCGCCCATTTTCTCTGACTCAACACATAGATTCCCTCCCCGGTCCTTCAGTGGGCCAACCCAAAATGCTCCCCTACTGAAACTTCTACCACCTGCCCGGGCTCATTCCTCAATACCAGGTCCAGTACAGCCCCTTCCCTAGTTGGACCATCTACATATTGTTTTAAGAAGCCCTCCTGGATGCTCTTTACAAACTCTGCCCCGTCCAAGCCCCTAGCACTAAGTGAGTCCCAGTCAATATTGGGGAAGTTAAAGCCTTCCATCACAACAACCCTGTTGCTTTTACTCCTTTCCAAAATCTGTCTACATATCTGAACAAAGAACAAAGAACAAAGAACAAAGAACAAAGAACAAAGAACAAAGAAAATTACAGCACAGGAACAGGCCCTTCGGCCCTCCCAGCCTGCACCGATCCAAATCCTTGATCTAAACCTGTCGTCTATTTTCCAAGGATCTACTTCCCACTGTTCCCCGCCCGTTCATATATCTGTCTAGATGCATCTTAAATGATGCTATCGTGCCCGCCTCTACCACCTCCGCTGGCAAAGCATTCCAGGCACCCACCACCCTCTGCGTAAAAAGCTTTCCAAGCACATCTCCCTTAAACTTTCTCCCTCTCACCTTGAAATCGTGACCCCTTGTAATTGACACCCCCACTCTTGGAAAAAGCTTGTTGCTATCCACACTGTCCATACCTCTCATAATTTTGTACACCTCAATCAGGTCCCCCCATAACCTCCGTCTTTCCAATGAAAACAATCCTAATCTACTCGACCTTTCTTCAGAGCTAGCACCCTCCATACCAGGCAACATCCTGGTGAACCTCCTCTGCACCCTCTCTAAAGCATCCACATCCTTCTGGTAATGTGGCGACCAGAACTGTACGCAGTATTCCAAATGTGGCCTAACTAAAGTCCTATACAACTGTAACATGACCTGCCGACTCTTGTACTCAATACCCCGTCCGATGAAGGCAAGCATGCTGTATGCCTTCTTGACCACTCTATCGACCTGCGTTGCCACCTTCAGGGTACAATGGACCTGAACTCCCAGATCTCTCTGGAAATCAATTTTCCCCAGGACTCTTCCATTGACCATATAGTCCGCTCTTGAGTTAGATCTTCCAAAATGCACCACCTTGCATTTGCCTGGATTGAACTCCATCTGCCATTTCTCTGCCCAACTCTCCAATCTATCTATATTTTGCTGTATTCTCTGACAGTCCTCCTCGCTATCTGCAACTTCACCAGTCTTAGTATCATCTGAAAACTTGCTCATCAGACCAATTATACCTTCGTCCAGATCATTTATGTATATCACAAACAACAGTGATCCCTGTGGAACACCACTAGTCACCTTTCTCCATTTTGAGACACTCCCTTCCACCACTACTCTCTGTCTCCTGTTGCCCAGCCAGTTCTTATCCATCTAGCTAGTACACCCTGAACCCCATATGACTTCACTTTTTCCATCAACCTGCCATGGGAAACTTTATTAAATGCTTTACTGAAATCCATGTATATGACATCTACAGCCCTTCCCTCATCAATTAACTTTGTCACTCTATTTCCTGTAACTCTTCTCTTCTATTTGCCCCTGGCTGTTAGGAGGCCTGTAATAAACCCCCAACATGTGACTGCACCCTTCTTATTCCTCACACATACACACACACACACACACACACACACACATATACACACATACACACAGACACAAGTGTACAAACACACACGGATACACACACAAATGCACACATCTGCATACATACACACACACACGCATGGGTACCCCCACATGCACACGCACACATACACATGCACACACACATATATGCCCACAAATACATACACATACAAAAGCATACATCTGCACATACGAAGACGCAGGTACACAGGCAAACACATGCACACAGATATGTACACGTGCATCAATACACACACATATGCACACATGTGCATGCACACATACACACACACATGCACACTGACACAGACACACACGCATTGAAAAATGAAAAAAAAAATCGCTTATTGTCACAAGTAGGTCTCAAATCAAGTTACTGTGAAAAGCCCCTAGTCGCCACATTCCGGTGCCTGTTCGGGGAGGCTGGTACGGGAATTGAACTGTGCTGCTGGCCTGCCTGGGTCTGCTTTCAAAGCCAACGATTTAGCCCTGTGCTAAACCAGCCCTGAGTTATTACCAGAGAGTTATTGTTTAACTCTTGTGGGCGTTACAGATGAGGATGATTTATTGGAGGGGACTCCACAACCCTGGGACAACTGCGCTTGGCCTCCTCCTCACCAACATGTATTCAGTGTCTGCGGCCTGCTGCTAACCTTGTTGCACCAGGACCATGAAGCCACCTTTCCTGGTTCTCTGTTGTTTGAGGTGCATGGGCCCAGATTTTCCTTCTTCCTTCATGTTTTGTTGCCAGTGGGGAGTGTTACCTGGCTGAGTATGAGCTGTGCTGCCTGGCTGAGTATGAGCTGTGCGCCATTGCTTCACCATTCCTGTGCTTCTGAAAGACCCCCGGACATAGACAGGAGATCGGGAGCCCGATCCTTCATCACTGAAATCTAACCCGTCCACGGCGAAAGGCTGCAATGCAAATCCGGTTTTCATTTTCTTTCAGAGGCACGGGATTGACCTCCGATCTCTACACAGGGAACGCTGGACTGTCACCTGCTGCTGTTTGACTAAAGGCACCAATGAGCACATTGTTTTTTCGACACCGCAATTCTTTTTGAGGCACCAAATGAATGTGTCTTACGCCCGACTCATTATTATATCAGACAAGCTCATGCTCCTTTCTGTTTATGGTCTTCATTTGCTGCACGTGAAACAGCTTCTACCAATTGAAAAGATTGCCCCGATTGGCTGAGTGGAGTATACAACGAGGGCAAAACTTCACAACCATTCAACTATTCAATCCGGTATGGTGTCCAATCTCCTGATCCCCAACCTCCAATCTCTCCACCTCTCGATCCCCAATTCTCCCGACCCCTGACCTTCAAACTCCTGACCCCATGACCTTCAATCTCCTGACCCCATGATTTCCAAGCTCCTGAAGCCTCCAACCACCAATCTCCTGATCCCCAAACTCCAATCTCCAAGCGCCCCCTTACCCCCCCCATTTCTGGGCCGGTGCAGACTCGAGGACCAAATGGTCCATCGGGTCTGCACGGTAGGGAATCTATGATTCTACGATAATGTGACCTTGCCGTGTAATTCAGTCCTATTAGCCAGTGCTGTACCCACCTTGAAAACAGCCCACTGACTTTGTCGGGGTACATACTTGGGGAAACATTTTGTTGTTTGTGAGGTGGTTATGAAGCACTTGGACTGGAACAGCCAAAGGCTGATACCCTGCCTACCAATCCTCCACAGGCAATTCCATCCCTAACTGCCCATGAACTGAATGGCGTGTGGGGCCGTTGTCGAGGGCAGTTCAGAGTAAACCTTGTGTAGGTCAGATGGCTGACTGGCTTTTACAACAATGGGCCAGAGTCGCCATTTCAATTCCAGATCTATTCATTGAATTCAAATTCTACCAGCTGCCACGGTGGGATTTGAAACCTTCTTCCAAGAGCATTAGGCCGGGCCTCTGGATTATTGGTCCAGTGATATTGCCACAATTCCATCATCTCCCCATAGCTGCAGTGTGGAGAAATGTGCAGTGTGACTCGCATCTTGTGGAGTCTTGACACCGAAAATGTCATCTGACCCAATCTCGGGTGGGATGCATTAAAGGGGCTGCTGTTTAAACAAGCCCGACACAAATTCCGCTACCTGGGGATCCAAATAGCCCACGACTGGAAAAGGATTCACAAATGGAACCTCACCAGTCTGACAGAGGAAGTAAAAAAGGACCTGCAAAGATGGAACACACTCCCACTCTCCCTTGCGGGGAGAGCCCAGACGATCAAAATGAACGTACTGCCCAGGTACCTCTTCCTACTTAGATCCATCCCGATCTACATCCCCAAGGCCTTTTTCCAAGCAGTAGACAAACTAATAATGGCGTTCGTATGGGGAGGGAAGAATGCTAGGATCACAAAGAAGGTCTTACAAAAAAGAAAATCAAGGGGAGGGATAGCCCTCCCAAACCTACAATTCTACCACTGGGCGGCGATGGCCGAGCGAGTAAGGGGATGGATCCAGGAGCCAGAAGCCGAGTGGGTGCGCGCGGAGGAGTCCTCCTGTAAGGGGACCTCCCTCCGGGCCCTCGCCACGGCGGCACTCCCATCCCCATCCAAAAAACACTCCAGCAGCCCGGTGGTGATAGCCACCCCCCCAGTCCTGGAATCAGCTACGGCAGCAATTTGGCCTGACCAAAATGTCGGACAAGGCTCCCATCTGTAACAACCACAGGTTCACACCAGCACTGACCGACGTCACTTTCAAAAGGTGGGGGCAGGACGGAGGGACACTGACAGTCAGGGACCTATACACCAATGGCAGGGTTGTGACACTGGACGAACCGACGGAGAAATTCCAGCTGACCAGGGGGAACGAGCTAAGGTACCTGCAGCTCAGAAAATTCCTACGAAAGAAGACAAGGAATTACCCATAACTGCCACGACAGACATTACTGGAAGAGTTACTGGACGCAAGCAAATTAGAGAGAGGAAACTGCAGCGATATGTACGACCACCTGGTAGAAGGGGCCGACACCGTACTGGACGCAACAAGAAAGAAATGGGAGGAGGACCTGGGGATCGAGATAGGATGGGGACTCTGGAGCGAAGCACTGCATAGGGTCAACTCCACCTCCACCTGCGCAAGGCTCAGCCTGACGCAACTAAAAGTGGTACATAGAGCCCACTTAATAAGAACTCGTATGAGTAAGTTCTTCCCAGAGGTGGAGGATAGATGTAAACGGTGCCAAGGAGACCCGGCCAACCACGCCCACATGTTCCGGTCATGCCCCAGACATGCGGGGTACTGGACAGCCTTCTTCGAGGCTGTGTCCAAAGTGGTGGGGGTGAGGGTGGAGCCATGCCCGAAAGTGGCGGTCTTCGGGGTCTCGGACCAGCCAGATCTATTCCTGGGGGGGAGGGCGGACGCCCTTGCCTTTGCCTCCCTGATCGCCTGCCGTAGAATCCTATTTGGCTGGCGGTCAGCAGCACCGCCCAGAGCTGCAGGCTGGCTGTCCGACCTCTCGGAATCTCTCCAAATGGAGAAAATCAAATTCACCATCCGAGGGTCCGACGACGGCTTCCAAAGAACGTGGGAGCCATTCACTCGATTGTTCCGGGACTTGTTTGTGGCCAACAAACAAGGAGAAGAATAGCCGGGTGGCCAAGAACCAGGGGAAAGAGGCCAAAGCATGAGAGGGCGAGATAGAATGGGAGGGGGAGGACAACTCATTCTAAGAGGAAGGAAAGGCGAACCACGGGGGGGCGGTGAGGAGGAAAGGGAAGGCGAACCGCAGCAGGGGGGGGGGGGGGGGGAGAGACAGGGAACAATAGAGGAGAGCCAGGGAAGTGGGGGGGGGGGGGAGGCAGACAGGGAAACATTAACCAACCTGACATCCACAGGAACAGAGAAAAAGGAGAACACAGGCGGAGGACGGGAGGGCCGGCGGAAGCGGCAGCGTGCACGAGATGACAACGGCGGCGACCGAGAGAAGCGAGGGGCAACACCGGCACCAGACCCACTCGAGGATTGCCCTCCGGAAGTGCCTCGCTGGCACAAACGGATGCCTACTTACATGTATATAGATATATCATATCCTGTGTACATAACGGCGAAGTATACTTGATACAAAAACCCAATAAAAAACATTTTTAAAAAAATAAATAAATTGTTGTGGTATTGTTTGAAATTTGGTATTTTTGAGTTTGTCCTGATGAGTGCAAAATGAAAAACTTCAGTAACGTGTCCCTCTTTTCAGCAATATTCAGTTCCCTACTGTGGCCTTCAAAATCAGTATTGGGTTCAGTCATTCTGATCCCGGCTGGGGGCCCTCCAAATAGGAATCTTTTCATTGAGAAGTGCAAGTCACCATTACGCTTGCAATCTGTGATTGGTCAGAAAACCTGTAATTTAACACTAGGACCCCTGGTATCATGCTAACAAACGTCTGTTGCCTGCCCTCTAAGGTCAGTACACTAAGGTGTCATGCACAGAACCACACACAGTACTCCAGGTGGGGTCTAACCAGGGCCTTGTGTAGCTGAAGTGTAGAAGATTTTAGTGTAGAAGTGTAGAAGACCCCGGAAGTGCAGAAGATTTTAGTTTAGACGGGCAACAGGGTCGGCACAGGCTTGGAGGGCTGAAGGGCCTGTTCCTGTGCTGTACTTTTCTTTGTTCTTTGAAGTGTGACTTCTACCCCCTTGCATTCTGTCCCTCCAGATATGAAGGCCAACATTCCATTAACCTTTTTTTTTTAATAAACAATTTTATTGAGGTAGTTTTTGGCTTTATAAACAGTTACAGACATCATCAGAAAGAAAGCAAAAAAGGCAAAAATGTGCAAACATCCACGTACTTTCAATACTTCAATCATAATATACTGCACAAGCCCGCTCCTCTCCCACCGGTACTACCCGCCATATTTTCCCTCCTACTCTATCCATTACCCTTTTTGATCACATTTTAGACCTGTTCATGGCATTTTAATGATCTATATAGCTGAACCCTCAAATTTATTTCAACTGCCACTCTCTCCAGCTTTCCACATCGAAAAAGTATCCCGTTCTCTCCTTTCCAGGCCCATACTGGATGACCCCGCATCCAGTTGAAATCCATTTGTCTATCATTGGCGTTTCAGGACCTATTCATTTTCTTCCTGTCTGCCCAAGGGCTGGTTCAAACCACACGGATCAAATCCACTCCAGCCAGAATGGGGATTGAACCCTGGGCACCAATCTGACCCACGCCGGCCATCCAGCCAACTGACCCCCAAGGCGTCCGCGTTGCTGTGGCAATGTGTACTTTTGCAGGCAAGCGGTAGTCTGGAGCTATGGGTAGTGACGGCAGAGGCTCCAATTTTCTTTCCATTGCATAGCTGGCCAGGAATCTCTCCTGCTCTTACTATCTGCTATTGCTGTGTGTAGGAAGGATTTCTAGGTTGATTCTCAATCTGTTTGGCCACATTAAGAACGCGCCTCCCTTGGCTGTCGAGTCCTGATTGTTGGGAAGGGACACTGCCCACTGCACCACAAGTCACCTCTAACCTACCAATACCATATTGTAATTTTATGTTTCCACCTACACAGCTTTGAATGCCATCTATCTTTATGTCATGGCAGATATGGATACGTGGCTTTTTGTACCATCGTCTAAGTTACTGATAAATACAGTGAATAGTTGAGGCACCATCACAGATCCCTGAGAGACACCACTAGTCACTTCCTGCCACTTCGAATACCTAACCAATATCCCGACACTTTGTCTCCTGACACGCAACCCATTTCCTAACCAGAACAATAATTTATCTTCATGAGTCTCAGCTTTAGCTAACAGTTCCTTAAGATGCATTGTCACTGACACAAAAGCCATCCTAATGCTGCAAATTGATTTGTGCAGATAATTGGAAATCTGGAGCCGATCATGTTGCGCGGAAATGGGCAATGAAAGCTGGCCTTGGCAGCGGGTCTGAAGAATACTCATTGTTTCCTTTGAAATGAATGACAGCCTCTTTGCAGCATTTCCCTGATCAAGGCAGTGCTTTCACAATAGACAGGCAAGCATGTTATTAATTAATTTTAACTTTTGGGTTCAGCGCGTATGAAGAACAGCCTCTCGGTTGTCTGTCTCGTTCCAATACCCGAATGACACATCAAATGTGAGCCAACTTACATAGCACAACAGGTCTCTGGCAACTTTGCCATTAATTTAACATTTCAAAGACATGAGAGTATTTCTGATGCACTTTATTCAGTGGCGCTTGTAATGATTTTCCTTTGAGGATCCAGAAAGCTGGCTTTCCCACAAAAACACTACCTACCTTGAGACAGATTTGATTTTGCCTCAGTTCATCGCACACAAAGAAAAGAACTTTCTGAAGCAACCTGGTTTCAAAAGATGATTCAGAATATTTTAGTTTGACGACAATATCCTAGGAAAGGGGGGGACTGTGTTTTGGCAAGCCAATCATCCAGATTGGATGGCCACAGGACATCGCTGCAGGAGTCTCTCAGAGGAATGTCTGAGGCCCAGCCAACATCAGCTGCTTCGTCAACGACCTTCCTTCCATCATAAGTTCAGAATGTGGCATTATCACAACTGTAAGAACGGCAAGGGTTAATGGAGCGTCTAGAGTACCCACTAGAGGGAGCTACAGTTACAACTATATAAGGCAGTGATGCTAAGTCTTGAGGCAGAGTGTGTGCAGGAGTTAGCTAGAGAGAGTCGGAAGTACAGATAGTGTAAGTGAGAGCAGATCGTTGTTTATACTAGTAATAAGATTAGCTGATGGTGAGTGTAGTTTAAATGTTATTAATCATTCTTTAGGAGTATGTGTCAAATCCAAATTAGTAGTGTTAATACATTTATAGCTTTGTTTAAGTTCAAGCTATTTTGTGGTCTTTGTGAACACAACACCACCCATCCTGAATTAAGCAACACAAACAACGCCACACAGAAGTTAGGACGTTTGTTGACAATTTCATAGTTCGCAAGACCACTTTCAACTCCTCAGATGTTGAAGGCATCTACGCTTTGCATGCAACAAGAACTGGACCGCATTAAGGCTTGAACTGATAAGCGGCAAATAACATTCACACCACACAATAAGTGGCCAATTTCAACAGGAGAGAATTCTACTATCTCCCCTTGACATTCAAAGAAAAGAAAAGACAACAAAATAAAGAAAGGTACAGCACAGGAACAGGCCCTTCGGCCCTCCAAGCCTGCGCCAACCATGCTGCCTGTCTAACCTAAAACCTTCTACACTTCCGGGGTCCGTATCCCTCTATTGCCATCCTATGTATTTGTCAAGATGCCCCTTAAACGTCACTATTGTCCCTGCTTCCACCACCACCTCCGGCAACGAGTTCCAGGCATCCACTACCCTCTTTGTAAAAAAACGTATCTTGTACATCTCCTCTAAGCATTGCCCCTCGCACCGTAAACCTATGCCCCCTAGTAATTGACCCCTCTATGCTGGGAAAAAGTCTCTGACTATCCACTCTGTCTATGTCACTCATAACTTTGTAGACCTCTATCAGGTCACCCCTCAACCTCTGTCGTTCCAGTGAGAACAAACCAAGTTTATTCAACCTCGGCTTATAGCTAATGCCCTCCATACTAGGCAACATCCTGGTAAATCTCTTCTGCACCCAGTCTAAAGCTTCTACATCCTTCTGGTAGTGTGGCGACCAGAATGGAACACTATACTCCAAGTGTGGCCTAACTAAGGTTCTATACAGCTGCAGCATGACTTGCCAATTTTTATACTCAATGCCCCGGCCAATGAAGGCAAGCATGCCGTATGCCTTCTTGACTACCTTCTCCACCTGTGTTGCCCCTTTCAGTCACCTGTGGACCTGTACACCTAGATCTCTCTGACTATCAATACTCTTGAGGGTTCTACGATTCACTGTATATTCCCTACCTGCATTAGACCTTCCAAAATGCATTACCTCACATTTGTCCGAATTAAATTCCATCTGCCATCTCTCCGCCCAAGTCTCCAAACGATCTAAGTCCTGCCGTATCCTCTGACAGTGGTCATCACTATCCGCAATTCCACCAACCTTTGTGTCGTCCACAAACTTACTAATCAGACCAGTTACATTTTCCTCCAAATCATTTATATATACTACGAACAGGAAAGGTCCCAGCACTGATCCCTGCGGAACACCACTAGTCACAGCCCTCCAATCAGAAAAGCACCCTTCCATTGATACTCTCTGCCTTCTGTGACCTAGCCAGTTCTGTATCCATCTTGCCAGGTCACCTCTAATCTCGTGTGACTGGTTTAGCAGGGGCCGGTTTAGCTCACTGGGCTAAATCACTGGCTTTTAAAGCAGACCAAGCAGGCCAGCAGCACGGTGCGATTCCCGTACCAGCCTCCCCGGACAGGCGCCGGAATGTGGCGACTAGGAGCTTCTCACAGTAACTTCATTGAAGCCTACTCGTGACAATAAGCGATTTTCATTTTCATTTCATTTCACTTCACCTTTTGTATCAGTTTGCCATGAGGGACCTTGTCAAAGGCCTTACTGAAGTCCATATAGACATTCAATGCCATTACCATCGCTGCTTCCCCACCATCAACATCCTGCGCTCTACAATTGATCAGAAACTGAACTTGACTAGCCATGTAAATACTGTGCTACAAGAGCAAATAAAATGCTGGGAATCCTGCTGCGAGTAACTCACCTCCTGACTCCCTAAGGCTTGCCCACCATCTACAAGGCACAAGTTAGAAATGTGATAGAATAGCCCCATTTCTCTGGAAGTGTTCAACTCCAACAGGCACTCAATAAGCCCGACAACATCTGGGACAAAGCAGCCTGGTTGATTAGAACCTGATCCAATACCTTTAACATTCGCTCCAGTCACCACTGACGCACAATGGTAGCCGTGTGTGCCATCTGAAAAAATGAAAAATGAAAATGAAAATTGCTTATTGTCACGAGTAGGCTTCAATGAAGTTACTGTGAAAAGCCCCTAGTCACCACATTCCGGCGCCTGTCCGGGGAGGCTGGATGGCATCTCCAAGGTTCACTGCAGCAACTCACCAAACCTCCTTTGACAGCACCTTCTAAAGCCAATGGGCGGCACTCTCCGTCCCGCTTCACCGGTTTCCTGGTGCCATGCGCCCACGGAGGCAGCCGGCCAATGGGGTTTCCCATTGTGGGCAGCCCCACGCCATCAGCCAATCAGCGGGCATGAGTTCACTATCGGCGAAATGGATGATCCCGCCGATGGAGAATCCAGTCCATGAACTCTGTTACCTAGAAGGACAAGGACAGCAGCCACGTAGGAACACCATCACCTGCAAGTTCCCCTCTACGCCACTCGCCGTCTAGACTTCACTGGAGGAATCCTGGGACACCCTCCCTAACAGCACTGTGGGTTTACCTACACCACTGGGATTAGAAGAGCGTCACGTTCTCTCAGTCAATTAGCGATGGGCAATAAACGTTGGGCGCGATTCTCCGCTGCCCACGACGGGTCGGAGAATAGCGGGTGGGCCTTCCCGACAATTTTCACGGCCTCCCGCTATTCTCCCCCCCCTCCGGCCGCCCCCCGACACGAATCGCTGCTCGCCGTTTTTTACGGCGAACAGCGATTCTCCGCAGGCCGATGGGCCGAATACCGCGGCATTTACGGCCGTTTTCACGGCCGCAATCACACCTGCTTTCAGCGTTCGTGAAAACGGCCGCAAAGTGCCCATCCCGGACAACCATGGCACCGATTGGCACGGCCGCACCACGGCTGTGCCAAGGGTGGCATGGGCCTGCGATCGGTGGGCACCGATCGCGGGCAGCGGGTCCGATACCCGCGCACTATTTGTTCTTCCGCTGCCCCGCAGGATCAGTCCGCGGGGCGGCTGAGGGGCATGACGGCCCGCGCATGCGCGGTTTGACGCGTCTGCCTGATGACGTCATCCGCGAATGCGCGGGTGGGAGCCGTCCATCCCGCGCATGCGCGGCTGACGTCATCGCGCGCGTCAGCCGCCGTGACTCTTGACGGGCGGAGTTAGCGACGTTCGCTAACTCCGCGGCGCCGTGATTCCCCCCAGCCCCGATACTAGCCCCGTCCGGGGGGGGGGGAGAATCGGGTCCCGGACGGAGCTCCGAGGCTGGCGTGAAACTGGCCGTGTTTCACGCCAGCCTTCACGGCACACCGGATTTGCGGAGAATCGCACCCGTTAGTCTTGCTAGCCACACCCACATCCCACAAAAGACTGAAAGAAACAATTTTGGCTGTCTGGTCTATTAATTTGTCATGTCCTTCTCTCCCATTTATTGAATGATGAAGTGACTTCAAATTTTCCAATCGAATCAAGTGAAGCAAAATCATTTTAGAAGCTGATAGTTCGGGCATCTGTAATATTCTCTCCTCCTTCCTTTGGATTTGGCAGCCCATAATGCCATTATCCCTGCACCCGATTCCTTGGGCTATCCCAGAATGCTGACCTCTTCTTTGGCTGTAAACAGAGACACAAAATAATTAGAATCATAGAATCATACAGTGCAGAAGAGGCCCTTCGGCCCATCAGACCTGCAGTGACAAGAAAACGACTCTGAATCTACACTAATCCCACTTCCCAGCACTTGGCCCATAGGCTTGAATGTTTTGACATTTCAAGGACTTATCCCAGCAGTTTTTAAAGATTGTAAGGTTTTCTGCCTCAACTACCCTCCCAGGCATTCCAGATTCCCATCACCCTCTGGTGAACATAACATTTTTCAAAATTATGCTCCCTTGTTATTGAACCTTCAACTAAGGGGAATAGCTACTATTTATAGTGAATAGCTACTATTTATCCACCCTGTCCATGCCCCTCATAATCTTATACACCACAATCAGGACTCCACTCAGCCTTCCCTGCTCTAAAGGAGAGAACCTGAGCTGTCCAGCATCCCTTCATCCATAAAATGCTCCATCTCAGGCAACATCCTGGTGAAACACCTCTGCACCCCCTCCAGTACAATCATATCCTTCCTCAAGTGCGGTGACCAGAATTGAACGCAGTACTCCAGCTGTGGCCTAACCAAAGTCCTGTACAGCTCCGACATGACCTCCCCGCTCCAAGAGGCAGGCTCAGAGCAGGCTCATAGAATTCCTATTGTGCAGAAGGTGGCCATTCGGCCCATCGGGTCAGGACCGACCCTCCGAAAGA
Source organism: Scyliorhinus canicula (assembly GCF_902713615.1). Taxonomy (NCBI): domain Eukaryota; kingdom Metazoa; phylum Chordata; class Chondrichthyes; order Carcharhiniformes; family Scyliorhinidae; genus Scyliorhinus; species Scyliorhinus canicula. Next base: position 274,346,503 of record NC_052147.1, on the reverse strand, counting down.
GCTCCCTACCTGGGCCCAATCCCCCGCCCCACTCCTATCACCCGGCATAGCCTTTGGAGATGAAGGGACAGTTTATCATGGCCAATCCATCCAATCTGCGCATCTTTGGACTTGTGGGAGGAAACCGGAGTACCCGGAGGAAACCCACGCAGACACGGGGAGAAAGTGCAAACGCCACACAGACAGTCACCCCAGGTCGCAATTGAACCTGGGTCCCTGGCGCTGTGAGGAACATGTGCTAACCACTGTGCCACCATTCCCGTACCGAAGCTAAAATCTGACTCAAGTTAAATACTGCTAAAAGGGCACATGTAACATAGAACATATATAGAACATAGAAAATACAGCACAGAACAGGCCCTTCGGCCCACGATGTTGTGCCGAACATTTGTCCTAGATTAATAACAAATCAATCTACACCACTTGAAACCGTTTTACTCTCAGCTGCAGACCGGCGCGTTTCCCTCGCTTGCTATGTCGGCAGTCCCGGGGTGTTTCTTGGTGGCTGCAGCGTCAAGAAAGACCCCGCTATTCAACGGCATCTTGCTTTTTGTTTGGCCTCGGTGAGAAATTCCCCTACGAGGCCACTCTTTAAGTCATTTCTTGCCCTGGTGAGCTGAGCTCTCCAGTGCATGAATACTACTGGAACATGGAGCCATTTCTAAAGGCAGCCCTAATCTTTCGACCCCCCCCCCATTGCCTCAGGACCCCCCCCCCCCTCCAATTCACCCAACGTGCCTCTTTTGGGGCACTCAAGCCCTTCCCCCCATCTTTTATGGTCAAGGTACCCCCAGACCAGTTCCCTGGCATTGGCAACTTGGCACCTATGCACTTTGGCACACTAGCCTGGCACCCTGGCAGTGCCTCTGACAGTAGGACCCAGGCACCTTGTAAGTGCCAGGTGCCCAGATGCCCAGGGAGCGACAGGTTGCCACCCTGCCAAGTGCCCGGCCACCTAAGGGCCTCAACCCCCCAGCGAGACTCCATGAGGTGTCATCATGAATGGTTCACGACTTTTCGAATCGATACCAAATGGTGTCTGGTCAAGACCTTCTTGGGTATCATGGTGGCACAATGGTTAGCACTGTTGCTTCACAGCGCCAGGGTCCCAGGTTCGCTTCCCGGCTTGGGTTACTGTCTGTGTGGAGTCTGCACGCTCTCCCCGTGTCTGCATGGGTTTCCTCCGGGTGCTCCGGTTTCCTCCCACAAGTCCTGAAAGACGGATTGTTAGGTAATTTGGACATTCTGAATTCTCCCTCGGTGTACCCGAACAGGCGCCGGAATGTGGCAACTAGGGGCTTTTCACAGTAACTTCATTGCAGTGTTAGTGTAAGCCTACTTGTGACAATAAAGATTATTACTATTGGCGAGACTGATGAATCCTGGGCCCGAGTGACTTGGGAGAGCACATATTTAAATGAAGTTAATGGTTAATTAAATATGCGCGCCTGGATCTCGCATAGTGAGAGTGAACTCCAGATCGTGATTATCCGCGAGATTCCGTTGAATCCGGCAAGGCGTTTTAGTGTTGCGAATCTCAATGCAACAATGCAAGCCCATCTACGCTATTCCCTTAACATCCATATGTTTATCCAATGACCATTTAAATGCCCTTAATGTTGGCGAGTCCACTACTGTTGCAGGCAGGGCATTCCACACCCTTACTACTCTCTGAGTAAAGAACCTACCTCTGACATCTGTCCTATATCTATCTCTCCTCAATTTAAAGCTATGTCCCCTCGTGCTGGACATCACCATCCGAGGAAAAAGGCTCTCACTGTCCACCCTATCTAATCCTCTGATCATCTTGTATGCCTCAATCAAGTCACCTCTTAACCTTCTTCTCTCTAACGAAAACAATAGTTTCCATGGTTACCGCGATTAGCTTTCGATTTGAGATTTATTAACTTGAATGTAAATTCCACCAGCTGCCTTGATGGGATTTGAACCCGTGTCCCTGGAGCATTGACCTGGGTCTTTGGGTTGCTGGTCTGGGGATGGGTGGGCGGGGGGTTGGATGCTGATGGTGAGGACTGGGGGTGAGTGTGGGGTGGTGGGGAAGAATCACATCACTTACCAGCACAGTGAAGAGGACGTTGAGCTCTCGTGAACACATTTTACAATCACAGGGATGTGTATTTACCCTGCCTTGGCTCAGCAGAATCGAGGAACGGAGCAGACATAATTCCAGGATATCCCTGCTTGGTTGACTATGCAGAAAATTAAGAGGTAAGTGGAACATGAAGAAATTTGCGATAAGTTAATCACAATAAGTTAATCAGCTGTATAATGATCTGCAATGTCGACAATTCTTTGCTCTTCATCCACTATGGCACAGGGTTGTAAATTCTGTTTTGAATTTTTAAGGGATATAAAAAGGCAAGATCTTATCTTGGTTCGTGGTTTGAGGTTGGAAAGGCTATTTATAAATGAGAGTTGATTGAGCATTGTGCAAAAGAGTTTGTCTTTTCTAAAGATTAAAATGGAACCTTCATGTACCGGTTATGTGAGGACAATTTAACATCAAAAATAATGTTTTTTTTTCCCTTTCGGTTTAATCTTCTCTTGAAGCAAAGGATGCATCATCTAGTGGTGTGCATCTCTATCACTGCATCTAGACGCCTACCCGAGATTTCCACTTCAACTACGCAGGTACTCCATTAGTCATTGACATTTGACAAGGTAGTCAAGAAAGCAGACAGAATGCTTGCCTTCATTGGACGGGGCATCGAGTATAAAAGCTGGCAAGCCATGCTACAGTTGTATAGAACCTTGGTAAGGCCGCACTTGGAATATTGCGCACAATTCTGGTCGCCCCACTGCCAGAAGGATGTGGTGGCTTTGGAGAGGGTGCAGAGGAGGTTTACCAGGATGTTGCCTGGTCGGGAGGGTGTTAGCTATGATGAGAGGCTGAATAGACTTGGACTGTTTTGATTAGAACGACTGAGGCTGAGGGAGGCGACCTGATCGAGATCTACAAGATTAAGAGGGGCATGGATAGAGTGGATGGGCATGCACTCTTTCCCAGGGTGGAATGGTTAGTCACTGGGGGCGCACAGGTTTAAGGTCCATGGGGCAAAGTTTAGAGGAGACGTGCGAGGCAGGTTTTTTTACGCAGAGGGCGTTGAGTGCCTAGAACGCGTTGCCAGGGGAGGTTGTGGAAGCAGATATGTTAGTGGCGTTCAAAAGGCATTTTAACAAATACATGTATAGGATGGGTATAGAGGAATACGCCACTAGGAAGTGCTGAGGGTTTTGGGAAAGGGTGGTATCATGACCGGTGTAGGTTTGGAGGGCCGAAGGGCCTGATCCTATGCTGTATTATTCTTTGTTCTTTGTATTTCCTGACATGTCAGCAGTCAGTCTCCAAGTAGATTCTTCAGCGCTGCTTGAATGTCTAGCCCCTCTTCACAGTGTAATGACTTTTTCCTCCCTCTGGATGGTCGGGTCCACACAAGTCAATTTAATTTGGACTTTGTGCCTGAGATACCCCGAGTGATGCATCTTTTCTGCCGCCCCTTACCTCCGGAGCCGTCCAATCACAACTTTCACTGTCATTGGGTCAAACTCCACAAACTCCCTTCCTCACAGTATTGTGGGCAAACCCCCGCCACATGTACTGCAGAGTATCGGTTGGAAAGGCAACTCATTATCACCCATTCAAGGGCCATTATGGATGGGCCATAAATGCTGGCCTTGCCAGCAATGCTCAAATCCCACACGCAAATGAACAAAAAAAATAATAATCCTGCTGTAGATTTGCTGGCAAAGACTTGGCTTGATTATCAGGGATTGAGGCAAGATCTGATCGAGGTGTTCAAAAGGGTTTGACGGGAGAGACGCAGAGAACCTATTCGATCTGGTGGGAGGTTGACAAACAAGAGCATGCACACATAAAGTTAGCCCCAGGTCTTCCAGGTGAAAAGAAGGAAGCACTTTTTCACATGAAAGATAATGGAAAGTAGAATTCTTTCTCTCAAAAGACCGTAGATACTGGGAGAATTAACTTGCGAGATGGATAGGTTTTTTTTATTGAATAAGGGCATTAAGAGCTGTACAGCTTAGGCAGGTAACTGGAGCTGAGGTCCAGACCAGCTACGATTTGTTCAGTAGTGGAGCAGACCTGAGGGATTGAATGACCTTTTCCTCTTCCTAATGTTCATACTTCAGTTGCGACTGAAGATTTTCCAATCTTCTCAGGTAAAAGGGTGAGTGCATCCTTTGCATCATCTTTTATCTGGACATGATTGCTTTCAAACGTCTTTATTGCCCCCCCCCCCCCCCCCCCCCCCCCCATCCCCCCCAAGTTTCCCCACCTGGTTTCTATTTACTTTATTCACAGTGAATCGTTTGGCCTGTCATCTTTAGATCTCCTTTGAGAGATCACAATGGGCCTGGTTCACTTCCTTTGCTCAACCATTAATCATGAGGTTCCTGGAAAGTGCGCTGCACTTAGGCAACAATACCTCTTCAAAGATTCTGCTTTAAGCTTCTCCTCTCTTTTATCTAATGTTATTTTTTTTTTGTTTAACAATGTTTCTGATTTGGAGAAGTTTCCTTTTCATTTTCTGCAGGATCCCCTCGATAGCATGTTATCTAAAGTCTTTCACGAATCTTTTTATATCTCAGACATTAATTTAATGTGCCAGCTTCCGCACAAGGAGACACATAAATTCAACACCTTTCTGCCACTTGCGGTTCTGTGAGCCATGCATCACTGCCAAAAGAGGTTCTTCTTCGGTATAATTTTGCACTCTGCCAGATACAGTTTCAGTGTGAGATTGTGGAACCAGAGATGTTGGTTCAGTTTGATAAAGCGCAGTGATTTTGAATATGTCAGATTTTTATGGAACAGAAGGAGGTATTCAGTCCATTGTGCCTGTGACAACTCCTCGAAAGATATGCCTAGGGGTGGCACGGGGGCACAGTGGCTAGCACTGTTGCATCCCAGCTCCAGGGTCCCAGGTACGATTCCCGGCTTGGGTCACTGTCTGTGTGAAGTCTGCACATTTTCCCCGTGTCCGCGTAGGTTTCCTCCGGGTGCTCCGGTTTCCCCCGACAAGTCCGGAAGACGTGCTCATTAGGTGAATTGGACATTCTGAATTCTCCCTCTGTGTACCCGAACAGGCGTGGAATGTGGCGACTAGGGGATTTTCACAGTAACGTCATTGCAGTGTTAATGTATGCCTACTTGTGACAATAAAGATTATTATTATAATTAGTTCCTCCCCCCTCCTCTTTGCCCATAGCCCTGCAATTTTGCCTTTACAAGTACTCATCCAAATCCCTTTTGAAAGTTACTGTCAAGTCTACCTCCACTGTCCAGATCCCAACGCGCTGTATAAAATATTCTCATCTCCCTCTTGTTCGTTTGTCAGCCATTACGCCTGCCACTGAAAGTTATCTTTTTGCCCCTGTTTCCCTGAAAACAATTTATTTTATAAACTAATGGATGGATTTCAACAAAACTGGGTCCACGGAAGAATTGACTAATTTCTGGATAAGATGCGGAACCGGATCCGAACCTGGATTTTTTAAAGGATCCATTAATGTTTGGGAGATGGGGTAAGCGGACCTTTTTGAAAAAAAATGCTGTGGGTTGTTTGATTTAGAATGTTATTGATTCTTTTTGAATGTCATGGATTGCCTCAGCTGCGGTGCGGGAACTTGTCACCGCTGTCGAAATGCGAACAGAGTTTTCAGAGCAGTTTGTTGGGTGTGGATTGGCCTCATGTTTCCTCAGCAAGGTGGAAGCTCCTAATAAAAACATTCTTTGTCAGCTTCATAGTTATAGGGCATCAACGAGGCAGAGAAAAGCCTCAAGGAAGAGCAGTGCAATTGCAATAACTTTGAGCTAACACAGGTTGGCAGAGATGTACCTTCTTCTGAATGCCCTCTTTACTTGATTCAAATACTTTAGTTACTAACTAACCTGCTAGTGACAACAATTTCTACCTATTTACTCTTCATCATTGAATGTCCACTTAAAGGCTAGGATTTACCGGGCCCTGCCCACCACTGCGATCTTCTGGTTCCACTGAAAGTCAATGGCCTTTGGCTGGCCCACCACACCCTCCATAGGGAGTCATAGAAACAGAGAAAATAGGACCAGGAATAGGCCATTAGGGCTTTCGAGCCTGCTGCGCCATTCATTACGATCATGGCAGGGTGGCACGTGGCGCAGTGGTTAGCACTGCTTCCTCACGGCACTGAGCACTCGGGTTCGATCCCAGGCCCAGGTCGCTGTCCATGTGGAGTTTGTCAGGGGAAACCGGAGCACCCGGAGGAAACCCACGCGGACACGGGGAGAACGTGCAGACTTCACACAGGCAGTGACCCAAGCCGGGAATCGTACCTGGGACCCTGGAGCTGTGAAGCAACGGTGTCTGTGTGGGACTCACCCACACAACTCGTAAAGATGTGCAGGGTAGGTGGATTGGCCACGTTAAACTGCCCCTTAATTGGAAAAAAAAAGATTTGGGTACTCTAAACTTCTTTTTTAATTCATTACGATCATGGCTAATCATTCAACACAATAGCCTGTTCCCAACTCCCACCGCCCCCTGCTTCCTTTTATCTATTTCACCCCAAGAGCTATATCTATCTCCTTTTTGACAACATATAATGCTTTGACCTCAAATGCTTTCCACAGCAGCGAATTCCACAGGCGCACCACTTTCTTGGTGAAGACATTTCTCCTAATCTCAGTCCTAAATGGTTTATCCGTATCCTTAGGCTATGTCCCCTGGTTCTGGACACCCCCACCATCAGGAACATTCTTCCTGCATCTAGCCTGTCAGAACTTTATAGGTTTCTATGAGATTCCACCCGCCGCCCCCCCCCCCCCCCCCCCCCCCCCCACATCCTTCTAAACTCCAGCGAATACAATCCTAACTGCTTCAATCTATCTTCATATGTCAGCCCTACCATCCTAGGAATAAGTCTGGCAATCCTTCGCTGCACTCCCTCTATACCAAGAACATCTGGGGCCTCACGGTAGCATGGTGGTTAGCATCAATGCTTCACAGCTCCAGGGTCCCAGGTTCGATTCCCGGCTGGATCACTGTCTGTGTGGAGTCTGCACGTCCTCCCCCTGTGTGCGTGGGTTTCCTCCGGGTGCTCCGGTTTCCTCCCACAGTCCAAAGATGTGCGGGTTAGGTGGATTGGCCATGCTAAATTGCCCGTAGTGTAAGGTTAATGGGGGGATTGTTGGGTTACGGGTATACGGGTTACGTGGGTTTAAGTAGGGTGATCATTGCTCGGCACAACATCGGGGGCCGAAGGGCCTGTTCTGTGCTGTACTGTTCTATGTTCTATGTTCTATCTGCCCTCAAATAGCCAAAATTGTGTCAGGTGAGGTGGACATCCAATGATGAAGAGTAAATGGGTAGAAACTGTTGTCACTCGCCTGATGAAGGAGCTGAGCTCCGAAAGCTAGTGATTCCAAATAAACCTGTTGGACTTTAACCTTGTGTTGTAAGACTTCTTACTGTGTGCATCCTAGTCCAACGGCTTCATCTCCACGTCCTGTATAACTGCAGCAAGGTACTCAAATCCTCTTGTAATGAAGGCCAACATAGCATTTGCTTTATTCACCACCTGCTGCACCTTCATGCTTCCTTTCCGCGACTGGTGTACAACGACCCTTAGGTCTCATTGTACATTCCCCTCTCTCAATCTGTAGCCATGCAGAATCTGCCTTCCTGTTTTTGCTACCAAAGTGGATAACCTCACATTTATCCACATTACACTGCTTGTGACAATAAGCGATTTTCATTTCATTTTTCATTTTCGATTCGAAACAAACCTGTTGGACTTTAACCTGGTGTTGTAAGACTTCTTACCTTAAATAGAAACCTTGGCCGTGATTTCCCGGTACCCCTACATATATATATTATGATATAATTATTTGTTAATGATTTAGGTGAGAGAGCAAAGTGTAATGTCTGCACATTTGTAGGTGACACCAAGTTGGGTGGGAGGGTGAGCTGTGAGGAGGATGCAGAAATGCTCCATTATGATTTGGACAGACTGAGTGGGCGAGCAACTACATGGCAGAAAAGACCCTAGTCGCCATATTCCGGCGCCTGTTTGGGGAGGCTGGTACAGGAATTGAACCGTGCTGCTGGCCTGCCTTGGTCTGCTTTCAAAGCCAGCGATTTAGCCCGGTGCTAAACCAGCCCCACTAGCTTTCACTAGCTAGTTTCAGGAATCACTAGCTTGGGGAGGGTAGCTCCTTTCTCAGGTGAATGAGCCCGCTCCGAACGCTAGTGATTCGGAACAAACCTGCTGGCCTTTAACCTGGTGAAGTAAGACTTCTTACGGTGCCCACCCCAGTCCAACGCCGGCATCTCCACATCATGTGTTTAAGGTGAAAAATTCCAACTCCTCAAGTTTCTCCGCCTATCTGCTGTAAGCCCACCTGGGCAAAGTCCCTTCATTGCCACAAAAGCAGCACTGCAAGTAAACCAGCACTACAGGGTCCACAGAGGTTCAAGAAGGTGGCTCGACCACCACCACCTTCTCCCGGGATGAGAAGCGTTGACTTTGCTAACGCTCACACCCCATATACAAATAGAAACACCTCTCAAAGTGTGGTGTCACAAACAAACGCAGTACCCCAGCTGGGCTCTGATCAAGACTCCTGTACACTGGAGCATAACTCCCTCTCATTCGTATTCATGTCCTTCGAGCTAAAGGCCAACATTTCATTAGCCTTTTTGATTGCTTTCTGTACCTGTCGACTAGCTTTTAATGATTTGTGTAGTTGGACTGCCGGAGTTGCTGAATAAAATAACCTCAGGTCTGCGAGACAAAGACTTGTAAGTGGTCTATTGTGCATCTGCTGATAATCAAATGCCTGAGCTGAGCATGACGTTAATTGGAAAATGAGTTATTCATTTAAGCAGAATATTCAAAACAAAATGCTCCAAATTCACTTGGATCACAATCTATGGAGCAACACCCTTTTCATGGATTAAAACAGCAGAAGGAAGATGGCAGGAGCATCGTAAAAGGTGTGTTTCCTGTTCCCCCCCCCTCACCCCTCTGCCCCATGAGAAGGCCGCTCATAACTGCCGGGAGCGGGAGAAGACTGGAAAGCATCCGCCAGACCTGCGGCCCCTCACTGCGGCAGAACAGAGGGCATTAGACGTGGTCGGCAGGCCCGGAAAATTTGGCAGTCACCGGGGCAGAAATCGGCAACGGGCGAGGAAATGATAACCCGGCTGAGTTGCGGTTCGCCATGGCACGTGTGTTTATTGATTGATTGATTGATTTATTGTCACTTGTACCGACGTACAATGAAAAGTATTTTTCTGTGGCCAAGGGAACGTGCACAGTACGTGCACAGTCGACAAAAGAATAATCGACAGAGTACATTGACAAATGGTACATCGACAAACAGTGATTGGGTACAGTGCGGAACAAGGGTCAAACAAAGCAAATACATGAACAAAAGCCATGATGTGGAGATGCAGGCGTTGGACTGGGGTGAGCGCAGTAAGAAGTCTTACAACACCAGGTTAAAGTCCAAGAGTTTGTTTCAAATCACAACCTTTCGGAGCACTGCTCCTTCCTCAGATGAATGAAGAGGTATGTTCCAGAAACATCTATATAGACAAAGTCAAAGATGCCAGACGATGCTTAGAATGCGAGCATTTGCAGGTAATTAAATCTTTACAGATCCAGAGAGAGGGGTAACCCCAGCTTAAAGAGGTGTGAATTGTCTCAAGCCAGGACAGTTGGTAGGATTTCACAAGCCCAGGCCAGATGATGGGGGATGAATGTAATGCGACATGAATCCCAGGCCAGATGATGGGGGGTGAATGTAATGCGACATGAATCCCAGGTCCTGGTTGAGGACGCAGTCATGTAGAACATAGAACATAGAACATAGAACATAGAACAGTACAGCACAGAACAGGCCCTTCGGCCCTCGATGTTGTGCCGAGCCATGATCACCCTACTCAAACCCATGTATCCACTCTACACCCGTAACCCAACAACCCCACCCTTAACCATACTTTTTGGGACACTACGGGCAATTTAGCATGGCCAATCCACCTAACCCGCACATCTTTGGAGTGTGGGAGGAAACCGGAGCACCCGGAGGAAACCCACGCACACACGGGGAGGATGTGCAGACTCCACACAGACAGTGACCCAAGCCGGAATCAAACCTGGGACCCTGGAGCTGTGAAGCATTTATGCTAACCACCATCCTACCCTGCTGCCCTGCTGCCCATTACGCGATGAGGAACTGCAAACTCCAGACAGTCACCCAAGGCCAGAATTGAACCCGGGTCCCTGGTGCTGAGAGGCAGCAGTGCTAACCACTGTGCCACAAAACATTTCTCAGTATCCTACCATATATTTTGTACTCCCCTGTCTCCTTAGCCTTCTACAGATGCATTACCTCACACATCTGCGGATTGAAATGGATGTGCCATCGTTCTGCTCACCTGACTGGTCCAGCGGTGTCTTCCTGCAGTTTGCAGCTGTCTTCTTCAGAATCAGCAACATGGTCATTTTTTATGTTGGGTGGGATTTCCCAGCCCTTCCCACTTGAAAATGAAAAATGAAAATCGCTTATTATCACGAGTAGGCTTCAATGAATTTACTGTGAAAAGCCCCTAGTCGCCACATTCCGGCGCCTGTCCGGGGAGGCTGGTACGGGAATCGAACCCGTGCTGCTGGCCTGCTTGGTCTGCTTTAAAAGCCAGCGATTTAGCCCAGTGAGCTAAACCAGCCCCTAGCTAAACCAGCCCCTTGTGAGACCTTCCAGTCCAGCTGATGGCGGCCCCCCCTTAGCAGGTTTCCTGGCGGCGTGATGGACGAATCACATACAACTCCAGAGACATCAACAGGACCAGACGATCTCACCGGCGGCCGATATCGGGGAACCTGCCCTGTTGGAAAACATGCCGCGGTGGGGGGAGCCTGGAAAATCCAGCCCATCATCTGCAAACCTTTGTCTCATCTGAAAACTGAGAAGGCTGGTGCGGTCGGAGTGAGGGAGCGGGTATTTGAATGTGAAACACACTCACCTTTCGTGCCCCGACCAGGACATTGAACTTCTTTCCGCACTCTGTCCGTGAACGCAGGACCTGCATTCTTTCTGATCACCTCCTTTGTGGCTTCTAGCAATGCCAGCTTACTTTCAGAAGGTGGCCTCCTATCTTCCGGGAATTATATTTCCGTGCATAACTTCACAGTCTGCAGCTCAGTCTCCAGGGATGCCTCATTTCGATGTTGAGACTCCATTAGTAATGTCCCTGTAGCTACCTTGACGAATGGATCTATTCTGGCCAGTGCGAGATATTAACTTTAAATGAGTTAATCCCCCCCGCACAAGCAAGGCCTCAACCGGGCACGGATTAGCTCTTGTCTCCACAAACCGAGGCCAGGCGGGCTGGCCACTCCGGAGGTCTCGGATGCTATTGGAGCACCCTGGGTAGTCGAAGACAGGGCAGGGCAGTACCCTGTCACTCACCCTGACACCTAGGAAACCTGGCAGTGCGAGCCAGGCACTGCCCGTGTACCTTGCTGGAAGTGCCAGGGCGCCCAATTTGTCACTGCCAAGAGTCAGGGCCTGAGGGAGGCCATGCCCATAAAAGGGGGAGGAGGGTGGGAGGGGTCTGAAGGATGGGGGTGAAGGGGGCATATGAAGGATCTTCATAAAGTTTGGAGGTGTTGTGAAAGGGGGGGGGGGGTCTGAAAGAAGGAGACCCTCAGCAAAACCATAGCGGGATGTTCTCACTTGGCGTCAGGGTCCATGTCTGAGACGGGGGTGGCATTTCCCATGAGTGGAGGGTGTGTGGGACCCTCATGTTGGGTCAAAGTCCTGGAGCACTCTCCCTATCAGCACAATGGGTGTACCTACACCACATTGTCTGCAGCAGTTCAAGAAGGAAGCTCACCACTACCTTCACATACTCACAGAGTTGTTACAGCAGCGAAGGAGGCCATTTGGCCCAATGGGTCTGCATTGTCTCTCCAAATGAGCATTGTGACTTAGTGCCATTCCCCTGCCTTTTCCCCCTACCTCTGTACATTGTTTCTATTCCAATAATCATCTAATGCCCTCCTGAATGCTTCGATTGAACCTGCCTCCACCACACTCCCAGGCAGCGCATTCCAAACCGGAACCACTCGCTGTAGGAAAACCCTTTCTTAAGGATTATTAAGATTATTGGTAAAATTCTGACCTTTCTAATATTCTGCAACACGATGTCCAGGTCACAACCATTCACGTCTGTTTCACAGAATTAACAGTGCTGAAGGAGGCCATTCGGCCCATCGAGTCTGCACTGGCCCTTGGAAAGAGCACCCCACTTAAGCCCACACCTCCACCCGATTTCATTTCATTTCATTTTTTTTCCATCCCCGTCACCGTGTCACCCAGTAACCCCACCTAGCATTTTTTGGACTCTAAGGGCAATTCAGCATGGCCAATCCACCTAACCTGCACGTCTTTGGACTGTGGGAGGAAACCCACGCAAATGAGGGGAGAACGTGCAGACTCCACACAGACAATGACCCAGCGTGGAATCGAACCTGGGACCCTGGAGCTGTGAAGCAACTGTGTTAACCACTGTGCTACCATGCCGCCCATTTATAGTGACACCACTGTTCATGACCAGAATACAGATAATTAGGTGGTTTGATCAATCCCACGGCCATCAGTAACTCGGATTGATTTTGACATAAATTTGGATTATGTGATGACTCCGTTTTACTGGAGAGTTGATCTATTTTGGGAGAAATTGTGTCCGGTCCGGGGCGCCACGCTATCGGAAGGAGGGGGTTGAGGGACCTCTGCTGCCACGTATGCAGAGGCTGGAGCAGCTGGGATCGTTGTCCTTCGAGGCGAGATTTAATAGAGGCGTTCAACATTTTGAGGGGCTGTGATTGAGCAAGGATGGACAAACCGTTTGCACTGGCAGGCGGGTCAGCAACCAGTGGTCACCGATTTAAAATAATTGGCAAAAGATCTGGAGGGGAAACGGGGAGAAATTATTTTCCACAGTGGTGTGTTATGATCTGGAATGCACTGTCTGAAAGAGAAGTGGAATCAGACACGATCAGAGCTTCCAAAACACGATCGGACACGAGGCATGAATCAAAGGCCCTGCTCTTCAGGTGTAAAATATCCCATGGAAATGCTTTAAAGATGTGCTGGAATGATCTCCCCGGTGTCCCGTTCAATACTTATCTCTCAATCACCATCATGATAAACAGATTATCTGGCCATTAAAGCACTGTGGAACCTTGCTGTGGGCAAATTGGCGTAACCAACATTAGAAAAGTGACGACGCTTCAGAATTATTTCATTGACTGGAAAACCCTTTGGGAAGCTTGTGGTCATAAAAGGCGCAAAGCAAATGAAAACCTTGCTTGTTTTTTTTTTCTCTAAATGGTTTCGTCAAGAGCCTCGACCAGATGATTAATCACAGGAAGTATGCCAGTCCTGAAAATAGCCCAACTTGTGGCCGAGTCAATGGTGCTCAGAAGGCTTTGCTCATTTGAGCCCCCCCCCACCCCCTCGCCCCACGCAATTCTTCACCCAAACCGCATTCAAGGTGATTTAAAGAGGCGAGCTTGCACAAATTGGCTCTTCGGTTGATTTTATTGCTTTTGCCAAGAGTACGGGCTGCAGGTTAGTAGAAGGGCAGAAACATCAGAGACAGGAACGTGGAGAAAACGCGGGAAGGAACAGCTTAATCTTGCAACAGATGATGCCTTTGTTGCGGCACTTTGCTCGAAGGGTGTTCGAACTCTTTCGGGAATGCGCAAATAATTTGTTGGATTGGATTTGTTTATTGTCGCGTGCACCGAGGTACAGTGAAAAGTATTTTTCTGCGAGCAGCTCAAACAGATCATTTCGTACATAAAAATAAAATAAAATAAAATGAAAATACATAATAGGGCAACACAAGGTACATAATGTAAATACATAGACACCAGCATTGGGTGAAGCATATAGGAGTGTAGTATTAATCAAGTCAGCTTTAAGAGGGTCGTTTAGGAGTCTAGTAACAGCGGGAAAGAAGCTGTTTTTGAGTCTGTTCGTGCTTGTTCTCAGACTTCTGTATCTCCTGCCCGATGGAAGAAGTTTGAAGAGAGAATAACCCGGGTGGGAGGGGTCTTTGATTATGCTGCTCGTTTTCCCCAGGCAGCAGGAGGTGTAGATGGAGTCAGTGGATGAGAGGCAGGTTCATGTGATGGACTGGGCGGTATTCACGCCTCTCTGAAGTTCCTTGCGGACTTGGGCCAAGCAGTTGCCATACCAGGCTTTGATGCAGCCAGATAGGATGCTTTCGATGCTGCCTCTGTAAAAGTTGGTAAGAGTCAGTGTGGACATGCCAAATTTCCTTAGTTTCCTGAGGAAGTTCCTTAGGTCAGCATGGTGGCACAGTGGTTAGCACGGTTCCTTCACAGATCCAGGGTCCCAGGTTCGATTCCCGGCTTGGGTCACTGTCTGTGCGGAGTCCACACGTTCTCCCCGTGTCTGCGTGGGTTTCCTCCGGGTGCTCCGGTTTACTCCCTCAGTCCAAAGATGTGCAGGTTAGGTGGATTGGCCATGCTAAATTGCCCTTAGTCTTCAAAAAGGTTGGGTGGGTTTACTGGGTTACGGGGTGGGTGGAGGTGTGGGCTTGGGTAAGGGTGTTCTTTCCAAGGGCCGGTACAGACTCGATGGGCCAAATAGCCTCCTTCAGCACTGCAAATCCTGTGATTCTGTGTATAGGCGCTGTTGTGCTTTCGTGGTGGTAGCGTCGACAAGGGTAGACCAGGACACATTTTTGGTGATGTGCACACCTAGGAATTTGAAGCTGTCAATCATCTTTCCCTCACAGTTGACAGTGATGGAAAGAGGAAGCATGATTAGAATTCAGCAACATGGAGAGAACCATTTACCTTGTGAGAAATGGTATTTGAGCCTCAGTTGACATCTTTACATCACGCCTGCAGTAATATTGCCAACCTTTTGGTTTGCTGTAAGTTGGAATCTCTCTCCCTGCTGAAAATCTCTCTAACCCTCAGGCTGAACAATTTTTAATATTCGTTCATAGGATGTGGGTGTCACTAGCATTTATGTTCGACTAGCAGCACAGGTTCATCCAGCTTACCCGAACAGGCGCTGGAATGTGGCGACTAGGGGCTTTTCACATTAACTTCATACTCATGACAATAGAATATTATTATTATTATGTTCTTTCGCTAATTGCCCTTGGGAAGGTGGTGGTGAGCCGCCTTCTTGAACTGCTACAGTCTATGTGGGTGTAGGCATACCCGCAGTGCTGTTAGGGAGGGCGTTCCAGGCTTATGCCCCAACGACAGTGAAGGGATGGCAGAGACGTTCTAACTCAGGATGGGGAGTGACTTGGAGGGGAACATGCAAGTGTTCCCATGCATCTGCAGCACTTGCCCTTCTGGTGGGAGAGGCCGTGGGCTTAGAAGCTGCTGTTGAAGGAGTCTTTGTGAGTTCCTGTCGTGTAGATGGTACACACGGCTGCCACTGTGCATCGGTGGTAGAGGGAAGGAATGCTTATGGATGGTGCACCAGTCAAGCCAGCTGCTTTGTCTTGGATGGTGTCGAGCTTCTTGAGTGTTGTTGGAGCTGCACTCATGTTCCATCACACTCCTAATAATAATCTTCGTCAGTGTCACAAGTAGGCTTACATTAATGAAATTACTGTGAAAATACCCTCGTCGCCACATTCCGCCCCTGTTCGGGCACACTGAGGGAGAATTCAGAATGTCCAAACTACCTAACAACACATCTTCCGTGTCTTGTGGGAGGAAGCTGGAGCACCCGGAGGAAACCCACGCAGACACGGGGAGAACATGCAGACTCCTGACTTGTGTGTTGTGGATGTTGGACAGGTCTTGGAGAGTCAAGAGGTGAGTTACTCGCTGTAGCATTCCTGACTTGCTCTTGTAGTCTGTATTTATATGGCTACTACTGTTCAGTTTCTGGTCAATGCTAAGGTCAGGATGTTGATTGTGGGAGATTCAGCGATGGTAATGTAATTGAATATCAAGGTGCAATGGTTAGATTCTCTCTCTCTGGAGATGGTCATTACCTGGCATTTGTGTGGCACGAATGGTACTTGCCACTTAGGGGCTGGTTTAGCTCACAAGGCTAAATCGCTGGCTTATAAAGCAGACCAAGCAGGCCAGCAGCACGGTTCGATTCCCGTACCAGCCTCCCCGGACAGGCGCCGGAATGTGGCGACTAGGGGCTTTTCACAGTAACTTCATTGAAGCCTACTCGTGACAATAAGCGATTTTCATTTTCATTTCATTATCAGCCCAAGCTTGAATATTATTGGAATCTTGTTGCATCCGGACATTGACTGTTTCTGAATAGGGGTTCACTTTTTCAAGGGGGTCCCTGGGAGTGTGTCAATATTCCCACTGTGTCTCCAACACTTTTGATTCAGGAGGACTGAAGGTCAGAAGGAAGTAAAACAAGCATAAACAGTCATATAATCGTAAAATCAGCAAACCCGAAGGTACCATGTCTGGTCAGTTAACGAAGTGAACTAACGTGACTCCCTCCTCTCTGTTTCTGGAATCGTGCTTTCAAAATTAATTTAACATGACCAGTGATAGACAGTATAACACGGAAGCTGAACTCCCGATAGACCAAAAACCCAGTAGGTTAAAACCAAGACTTACTTTGGGAAATAATTGATCTCTTTAACCCTATATCTTTCCTCTGCTTGCTGACCAACCTTGACTCCCAGTCCGTCAATGCCTCAAATTTAAACTCTCATCCTCCGTTACAAATCCATCCATGGCCTCGCCTTCCTGCCTCAGTGACCTCGTCAAGCCCTCAAGAGCCCACAATCTTCTAATTCTGCCCTCTTGTGCACCCCTGTTTTCAGCGTTCCACCGCGGAGGTCTTAAACTCTGTAATCCACTTGCTAAACCTTTCTGCCTCGCTACCTGTTTTGTCACCTTTAATGTACCGGCACCGTAGCACAGTGGTCAGCACTGTTTGCTTCACAACGCCAGAACCCGGGTTCCATTCCTGCTGGGCCACTCTGTGTGGAGTCTGCACGTTCTTCCGTGTCTACGAGGTTTCCTCCGGGTGCTCCGGTTTCCTCCAACAAGTGCAGAAAGACGTGCTTGTTAGGTGAATTGGATATTCTGAATTCTTCCTCTGTGTACCCGAACAGGCGCCGGAATGTGGCGACTAGGGGCTTTTCACAGTAACTTCATTGCAGTGTTCACGTAAGCCCACTTGTGAGACAATAGTAAAGATTATTATTAAGACCTACCTCGTAATAATAATAGCTTATTGTCACACGTAGGCTTCAATGAAGTCACTGTGAAAACCCCTAGTCGCCACATTCCGGAGCTTGTTCGTGGAGGCAGGTACAGGAATTGAACCCGCGCTACTGTTTGGACAAGAGGCTGGACAAGTGGTTATAATATGAAAGCAATGGCTTTGATCAGCGAAGGTCCTGGAGGTTGGTAAAACCTCGCCCACTTGCAATTAGTTGGCCACGATCCAGACTGTGGCCGGGGAGATCAAACTTACTGTCATCGTTAAAATAATTAAATAATAATAATCTTTATTGTCACAAGTAGGCTTACATTGACACTGCAATGAAGTTGCTGTGAAAATCCCCTAATCGCCACATTCCGCCGCCTGTTCGGGTACACAGAGGGAGAATTCAGAATGTCCAATGAGGGAGGAAACCGGAGCACCCGGAGGAAACCCACGCAGACACGGGGAGAACGTGCAGACTTCGCACAGACAGTGACCCAAGTGGGAATCAAACCTGGGGCCCTGGCGCCGTGAAGCCACAGTGCTAACCACTGTGCTACCGTACCACCCACCGGCGGCAGATTTCACATTTTAATTGTTTCGGAAGATATTTTTTTGAAGGTGATAATTCTTTTTCGAATGTTGCTGGACTGTAAACCTGTGCCAGAAAGGTTTGTTTTTTGTCGAAACTATAAATTTGAAAGCTGTGCACGGGGTAGATGGCAAAGCTTTTCCTCCTCCCCACTTGTTATTCCTTGCTCACCATGTAGTTGTTAATCGCATCATTCTGCATGGCGGCAATCAGATTGAAAAATCATGCTTCATCGGCCACCGCACGACTGCTGATTTCAGCCACATTCTACAAAATTAACGGTGGCCCGTGTGTTTCGCAACACCGTGAGGCCACTCGGATTGGCAATCTGCCTGGCAAATGATGCAGAATGCGAGAGGGCTGAGAAAGTCATTCATCACCGAGATATAGGCCGCTAGCCTTATTTATGTAGCATAATGGAATATGGATACAAGACTGACTGAACAAGCTGTGGCTCTTTCCCCTTCAGAAGCGAAGGTTGGGGGCTGACGTAATAGGAGTGTTTGAAATAATAAAGGGCTAGAGGGAGTAGAGAATAAAAGTTCCCACTTGTGGAGAAATCCAAAGCTAGAGGGTCATAAATATAACAAATCAAATAGGGGAATTCAGGAGAAGTTTCTTTATGTAGAAAGCGGTGAGACTATGGAACTCACTACCACAGGTAACTGTTGAGGTAAAAAACAAAAAGATACATTTAAAGCTAAGCTAGATAAACACTTGAGGTAGTAAGACACAGAAGGGTATGATGATGGGGCTGCATGAGGCAGCGTGGGAGAAAGCTCTTTTGGAGCATAAACCCCCCCCCCCCCCCCCCCCCCCTCCCCCACCCTCCCCCAACCCCCAGAGGCCATTTGCGGCAAATGGTCTGTTTCTGTGCAGCAGGCCCAATGTAATTGTATGAATAGACTGTTTTGCAAGGGGGTGGTTTAGCTCACTCGGCTAAATCGCTGGCTTTTGAAGCAGACCAAGCAGGCCAGCAGCACGGTTCGATTCCCGTACCAGCCTCCCCGAACAGGCGCCGGAATGTGGCGACTAGGGGCTTTTCACAGTAACTTCATTGAAGCCTACTCGTGACAATAAGCGATTTTCATTTCATCTTAGCTGTACTCTTCATCTATTTCGAAGCTGGATTCAACATGTTGGCCAGGATTTTCCAGTCCTGGCCACTGTGGGAACCATCGCGGACGGGAATGGAAAATTCCGAGTGGCAGTCAAAAGTCCATTGACTTCCGGTGGGATTGGAAAATCCCGGCCGAGGGTGGGACAGGAGGATTATGCCTAATTATTGTCTTACAGACCTTGGGCGAAATTCTCCGACCCCACGCAGGGTTGGAGAATCGGCCGGCAGCGGCGTTAATCCCGCTCCCGCCGGGTTTTTTATTCTCCGACCGGCCAAAAACCGGCGTTGTGCAAATCCCGCCGGCAGCCTCTGAAAACAGCTGGCGCCGGCGGGATGTCATTATATTTTTCTTTCATCAAATCTCAGAGTAGCTTTAAAACGGCGTGAACCATTGATGATGGTTGACGGGCAGCACGGTGGCACAGTGGTTAGCATTGCTGCCTACGGCGCTGAGGACCCAGGTTCGAATCCCGGCCCTGGGTCACTGTCCGTGAGGAGTTTGCACATTCTCCCCGTGTCTGCGTGGGTTTCACTCCCACAACCCAAAAGATGTGCAGGATAGGTGGATTGGCCACGCTAAATTGCCCCTTAATTGGAAAAAATAATTGGGTACTCTAAATTTATAAAAAAAAAGATGATGGTTGACGCCGTTCAGTGTCCGAGGGCGAGTGCGGAGGGGGGGGTTGCGGCATTGGGTGGGGGGTTGCGGCGTTGGGGGGGGTTGCGGCGTTGGAGTGGGGGGTTGCGGCGTTGGAGGGGGGGTTGCGGCGTTGGAGGAGGGGTTGCGGCGTTGGAGGGGGGGTTGCGGCATGGGGGGGGTTGCGGCGTTGGAGGGGGGGTTGCGGCGTTGGAGGGGGGGTTGCGGCGTTGGAGGGGGGGTTGCGGCATGGGGTGATTGCGGCGTTGGGGGGGTTGCGGCGTTGGGAGGGGGGGTTGCGGCGTTGGAGGGGGGGTTGCGGCGTTGGAGGAGGGGTTGCGGCGTTGGAGGAGGGGTTGCGGCGTTGGAGGGGGGGTTGCGGCGTTGGAGGGGGGTTGCGGCGTTGGAGGGGGGGTTGCGGCGTTGGAGGGGGGGTTGCGGCGTTGGGGGGGTTGCGGCGTTGGGGGGGGTTGCGGCGTTGGGGGGGGTTGCGGCGTTGGGGGGGGGTTGCGGCGTTGGGGGGGTTGCGGCGTTGGGGGCGTTGGAGGAGAGGTAGTGGCGTTGGAGGGGGGGTAGCGGCGTTGGAGGGGGGGTAGCGGCGTTGGAGGGGGGTAGCGGTGTTGGAGGGGGGGTAGCGGCGTTGGAGGGGGGTAGCGGTGTTGGAGGGGGGGTAGCGGCGTTGGAGGGGGGGGTAGCGGCGTTGGAGGGGGGTAGCGGTGTTGGAGGGGGGGGTTGCGGCGTTGGAGGAGGGGTTGCGGCGTTGGAGGGGGGTAGCGGCGTTGGGGGGGTTGCGGCGTTGGAGTGGGGGGTTGCGGCGTTGGAGGAGGGGTTGCGGCATGGGGGGGTTGCGGCGTTGGGGGGGTTGCGGCGTTGGGGGGGGTTGCGGCGTTGGGGGGGGTTGCGGCGTTGGGGGGGGTTGCGGCGTTGGGGGGTTGCGGCGTTGGAGGGGGGGTTGCGGCGTTGGAGGGGGGGTTGCGGCGTTGGAGGGGGGGGTTGCGGCGTTGGAGGAGGGGTTGCGGCGTTGGAGGAGGGGTTGCGGCGTTGGAGGAGGGGTTGCGGCGTTGGAGGGGGGGGTTGCGGCGTTGGAGGGGGGGTTGCGGCATGGGGGGGGGTTGCGGCGTTGGGGTGATTGCGGCGTTGGGGGGGGGTTGCGGCGTTGGGGGGGGTTGCGGCGTTGGAGGGGGGTTGCGGCGTTGGAGGGGGGGTTGCGGCGTTGGAGGGGGGGGTTGCGGCGTTGGGGGGGGTTGCGGCGTTGGGGGGGTTGCAGCGTTGGGGGGGGTTGCGGCATCGGGGGGGGTGTGCGGCGGGGGGGGGGGTTGCGGCGTTGGAGAGGGGGGGTTGCGGCGTTGGGGGGCGTTGGAGGAGAGGTAGTGGCGTTGGAGGGGGGGTAGCGGCGTTGGAGGGGGGGTAGCGGCGTTGGAGGGGGGTAGCGGCGTTGGAGGGGGTAGCGGTGTTGGAGGGGGGGTTGCGGCGTTGGAGGAGGGGTTGCGGCGTTGGAGGGGGGGTTGCGGCGTTGGAGGAGGGGTTGCGGCGTTGGAGGGGGGTAGCGGTGTTGGAGGGGTGGTTGCGGCGTTGGAGGAGGGGTTGCGGCGTTGGAGGTGGGTAGCGGTGTTGGAGGGGGGGTTGCGGCGTTGGAGGGGGGGTTGCGGCGTTGGGGGGGTTGCGGCGCTGGAGGGGGGGTTGCGGCATTGGGGGGGGTTGCGGCGTTGGAGGGGGGGTTGTGGCGTTGGAGGGGCGTTGCGGCGTTGGAGGAGGGGTTGCGGCGTTGGGAGGGGGGTAGCTGTGTTGGAGGGGGGTTGCGGCGTTGGAGGAGGGGTTGCGGCGTTGGAGGAGGGGTTGCGGCGTTGGGGGGTGGTTGCGGCATTGGGGGGGGGGTTGCGGCGTTGGAGGGGGGGTTGCGGCGTTGGGGGGGTTGCGGCGTTGGAGGGGGGTTGCGGCGTTGGAGGGGGGGGTGGGTTGGGGGGGGGGGGGGGTGGGGTGGTGGGGGGGGGGGGTAGGTGCGGTGGGGAGGGGGTAGGGCGGTTGGGGGGGTTAGGGGCGTTGGAGGGGGTAGGGGTTGGTGGGGAGTGGGGTAGGGGGGGTAGGGGTGGTGGGGAGGGGGGTGGGGCGTTGGAGAGGGGGTAGGGGTGGTGGGGGGTGTTTGGGGGCAGCGGCGTGCAGAGAGGGGGGGGCGACGGATGCCCGGGGCCAACGCACCGTCGCCTCCCCTCTGCACGCCGCTGCCCCCTACCACCAACCACCCCCTCACCACCCCTAACTCCCTCCAACGCCCCTACCCCCATCACCACCCCTACCCCCTAACCACCCCTACCCCCTCACGCCCCCCTACCCCCCCTCACACCCCTACCCCCCCTCCCCACACCCCTACCCCCTCCCAACGCCGCCCCCCATCTCTCGCAACGCCGCACCCCCCCCCACCCTCAACGCCGCAACCCCCCCACCCTCTCACCGCCACAACCCCCCCTCGCAACGCCTGCGAAACTCCCGCCTCAAACCCCCCCCATCGCCGCAAACCCCCCACCCTCAAACGCCGCAACCCCCCCCTCGCAACCGCCGCAACCCCCCCCCGCCTCAACCCCCCCCCATCGCCGCAACCCCCCACCCTCAACGCCGCAACCCACCCTCGCAACGCCGCAACCCCCCCCCCTCAACCCCCCCCCCCCTCATCGCCGCAACCCCTCCCCTCTCAACGCCGGGTCCCCCCCCCTCTCAAACCGGGTCCCCCCCCTCTCAACGTCGGGTCCCCCCACCCTCTCTCTCAATGCCGGGTCCCCCCCCCTCTCCCTCTCACATGCCGGGTCCCCCCCCTCTCCTTCTCAATGCCGGGTCCCCCCCCCTCTCCTCTCAACGCCGGGTCCCCCCCTCCTCAAACCGGGTCCCCCCCTCTCAGCGCCGGGTCCCCCCCTCTCAACGCCGGGTCCCCCCCTCTCCTCTCAACGCCGGGTCCCCCCCTCTCAACGCCGGGTACCCCCTCCTCAACGCCAGGTCCCCCCCTCCAACGCCGGTCCCCCCCATCTCAACGCCGGGTCCCCCCCTCTCCTCTCAATGCCGGGTCCCCCCCTCTCACCGCCGGGTCCCCCCTCCTCAACGCCGGGTCCCCCCTCCTCAACGCCGGGTCCCGCCCCCCCCCCAACGACGGGTCCACCCCCCCCTCTCCTCTCAATGCCGGGTCCCCCCCCTCTCCTCTCAACGCAGGGTCCCCCCCCCTCTCCTCTCAATGCCGGGTCCCCCCCCTCTCCTCTCAATGCCGGGTCCCCCCCTCTCCTCTCAATGCCGGGTCCCCCCCCATCTCCTCTCAATGCCGGGTCCCCCCCCTCTCCTCTCAATGCCGGTCCCCCCCCCCTCTCCTCTCAATGCCGGGTTCCCCCCCCCCTCTCCTCTCAAACGCAGGGTCCCCCCCCCTCTCCTCTCAAGGCCGGGTCCCCCCCCCCTCTCCTCTCAATGCCGGGTCCCCCCCCCTCTCCTCTCAATGCCGGTCCACCCCCTCTCCTCTCAATGCCGGGTCCCCCCCCTCTCCTCCTCAATGCCGTGTCCCCCCCCCCCTCTCCTCTCAACGCAGGGGTCCCCCCCCCTCTCCTCTCAATGCCGGGTCCCCCCCCTCTCCTCTCAATGCCGGGTCCCCCCCCCTCTCCTCTCAATGCCGGTCCCCCCCCCTCTCCTCTCAATGCCGGGTCCCCCCCCCTCTCCTCTCAATGCCGGTCCCCCCCTCTCCTCTCAATGCCGGGTCCCCCCCCCTCTCCTCTCAACGCAGGGTCCCCCCCCCCCTCTCCTCTCAACGCCGGTACCCCCCCTCTTCTCTCAACGCCGGGGTCCCCCCCCTCTCCTCTCAACGCAGGGGTCCCCCCTCTCCTCTCAACGCAGGGGGTCCCCCCCCCCCTCCTCTCAACACGATACACACACCCCCCCCCCCTCTCAACGCCGGGTACCCACACACCCCTCCCCCTCCCTCCCTCTGAAGGCCTGGTACCCACACCCCCATCCCCCCTCCCTCTGAAGGCCGGTACCCACACCCCCCCCTCCCTCTGAAGGCCCGGTACCCACACCCCCCTCCCTCTGAAGGCCGGGTACCACACACCCCCCCTCTCTCCTCCTCCCCCCCTTCCTTCCTCCTCCCCCCCTCCTTCTCCTCCCCCCCCTTCCTTCCTCTCCGACCCACCCCTTCCTTCCCTCCTCCCCCCTTCCTTCCTCCTCCCCCCTTCCTTCCTCCTCCCCCCCTCCTCCTCCGCCCCCCCTTCCTTCCTCCTCCCCCCCACCTTCCTTCCTCGTCCTCCCGCCTTCCTTCCTCCTCCCCCCCCAACTTCCTTCCTCCTCCTCCCCCCCCACCTTCCTTCCTCCTCCTCCCCCCCCACCCCCCACCTTTCCTTCCTCCTCCTCTCCCCACGCCGGTACCCGTCCTCTCTCTCTCAACGTGCCACTTCTGCAGCGCATTAAAATGACGCGTATCGCGTCGGTCCGATGCTGGCCCCTCCGGGAACAAAGATTAGCGGCCTAAAAGAAGGCCCCGACGCCGGAGTCATCTGCACCACTTTTGCTCGCCGGAAAACGGCGTCACGACGGTCTGCGGAGAATTTCGCCTCTTAAATGAACAGAACAGTAGAATGCTATCCATGAAGCTACAGCCGCCCATGTTATACTTTAGTGATGCCCTCACGTTTGATAGGTTTTCGGGGCAGGTAGCGGAAGCGTGAGGTGGGGAGAAATCAACAAAGGAAGCCATTTGGCCAGTGTGTCCATCCCACCTTTTTGCAAGAGCAACTCAGCTTGTCCCACAACTCCATCTTTTCCCCCACAGTCCTCTAAGTTTCTTTTCTCTTTAAGCACTTATCCAATTACTTTTTGAAAGCCATGATTGAATCTGCCCTCACCACACTCTCAGGGTCGTGCATTCACACCCTAACCCATCGCTGAGCAAAAATGTCTCCCCCCATTATCCTTTCGCCCCATTTGCCGATCACATTAAATTGGTGCCCATGGTAATCGATCCAAAGGGAAAAATGTCTCCCTCTCTACTCTTCCCAGACCTCTGATAGCCAGCCAATGATCGTAGAATCCCTACAGTGTAGAAGGAGGCCATTCAGCCCATCGCATCTGAAAGAGCACCCTAGTGAGGTCCACACCCCTGTCCAATTTGCCCTATCCCTGTAACTCTGTGGATTTAGCTGCACATTCCTGGACATTAAGTCCCAATTTAACTCGGCCAATCCACCTAACCTGCATATCTTTGGACTGTGAGAGGAAACCCACGCACCCAGAGGAAACCCACGCAGACATGGGGAGAATATGCAAGCATCACACAGACAACTCCACTGAATGTTCTATTTTCTATGTCCCTTGGTCTTCACAATAGCTCGCAAGCTTGAGACTTCCTCATCTTCACTTCATTAGCTGGTTCCATTGTTCAGATGCAACTGCCTGTCATAATCTAGTCCAACTGCTGAATGGGTCATTATGTGTGCCTGTGTAAGCTAACCTGCTGCACGAATGTGGCCAAGTAAGTCCCATGATGCCTCTTCAACTTGGTGGCATGGTAGCACAGTGGTTAGCACTGTTGGTCCACAGCGCCAGGGACCCAGGTTCGATTCCCACTTGGATTGGATTTGTTTATTGTCACGTGTACCGAGGTACAGTGAAAAAGTATTTTTCAGAGAGCAGCTCAAACAGATCAGTTAGAACATAGAACAGTACAGCACAGTACAGACCCTTCGGCCCACGATGTTGTGCCGACCATTTATCCTAATCTAAGATCAGCCTAACCTACACCCCTTCAATTTACTGCTGTCCATGTGCCTGTCCAAGAATCGCTTGTGTGTCCCTAAAGACTCTGATTCCACCACCTTTGCTGGCAGTGCATTCCATGCACTCACCACGCTCTGTGTAAAGAACCGACCTCTGACATCTCCCCTATACCTTTCTCCAATCACCTTAAAATTATGTCCCCCTCGTGACATCTATTTCCGCCCTGGGGAATATTATCTTTCCATGCCTCTCATCACCTTGTACATCTCTATCAAGTCACCTCTCTTCCTTCTTCGCTCCGGTGAGAAAAGCCCTAGCTCCCTCAACCTTTCTTCATAAGACATGCCCTCGAGCCCAAACAGCATCCTGGTAAATCTCCTCTGCACCCTCTCCAAAGCATCTACATCCTTCCTATAATGAGGCGATCAGAACTGGTCACAATATTCCAAGTGTGGTCTAACTAGAGTTTTATAAAGCTGCAGCAAAACCTCGGTGCACTTAAACTCAATCCCCCTGTTAATGAAAGCCAACACACCATTTGCCTTCTTAACAACCCTATCAACCTGGGTGGCAACTTTGAGGGATCTATGTACGTGGACCCCAAGGTCCCTCTGTTCCTCCACACTTCCAAGAATTCTATAATGCTGTATTCAGCATTCAAATTCGACCTTCCAAAATTAATCACTTCACATTTATCTAAGTTGAACTCCATCTGCAACTTCTCAGCCCAGCTCTTCATCCTGTCAATGTCCTGTTGTAACCTGCAACAACCCTCAACACTACCTACAACTCCACCAACCTTCGTGTCATTGACAAACTTACTAACCCACCCTTCCATTTCCTCATCCAAGTCACTTACAAAAACCACAAAGAGCAGAGGTCCCAGAACAGATCCTTGTGGGACACCACTGGTCACTGACCCCAGGGCGGAATACTTTCCATCCACAACCACTCGCTGTCTTCTTTCGGCCAGCCAATTCTGTATCCAGACAGCTACATTTCCCCGTATCCCATGCCCCCTAACTTTCTGAATGAGCCTACCATGGAGAACCTTATCAAATGCCTTACTAAAATCCATATACACCACATCCACTGCCCGACCTTGATCAATGTGTCTCGTCACATCCTCAAAGAATTCCTGACCTGCTCCTTACAACTATGTTTCTCTAAATAATCATAAATCCTGGCCAGGATTCTCCACGCCGGGTCGGAGAATCCCCGGGGGAACGTAGGAATCACGCCCCGCCGCCAGCTTTCCGATTCTCCCCCACCGATTCTCAGGCACCCGCAGGATTCCCATCGCACCAGTCGGGGGCCGTTGAAAGCGCTCCTCTCCCCCCCGGCGATTCTCCGGGCCCCGATGAGCCGAGTGGCCGATGAATTTGGCTGAGTCCCTCCAGCGTGGGTTACTCAGGTCTCACACGGCGGGACCTGGAAGGTGAATCTGCAGGGGCCCTGGGGCCATCCTGGAGGGGGGCAGGGGTATCCGGCCCCGAGGGGGGGGGGGGGGCATTGTGGCCTGGCCCGCGATTGGCGGGCAGGCTGGTTCCATGGGGGTCTATGTTCCTCTGCGTCGGGCCCCTGTAGGGCTCCGCCATATAGCCCAAGGGGCGGCACGGAGAAGGGAACCCCCACGCATGTGCGGAATCATAATGGCCGTAGCACGCATGCGCAAACTCGCGCCGCCCGTTCCGCGCCGCCTGAAGCTGCGGGGACCAATCCGGCGCTGACCTAGCCCCCTTGGAAGAGGAGCATTCCCTATTATCGGGGACCGTTGACGCCGGAGTGCTTTGTGCCGCTTTTCATGTCGGTGTGGGGACATAGCCCCATTATTGGAGAATCCCACCCACTATCTCTCAGGATCCTTTCCAATATTTTGCTCATCACAGATATAAGACTGACTGGTCTGTAATTCCCAGGGATTTCCCTATTCCCTTTCTTGAACAGGGGAACAACATTCACCTCCCTCCAATCATTCGGTACTACTCCAGTGGAGAATGAGGACGCAAAGATCATCTCCAACGGCGCAGCAATCTGCTCCCTTGCTTCCCGTAGTAACCTTGGGTATATCCCATCAGGCCCAGGGGACTTATCTATCCTTTCAAAATTTCCAAAACATCCTCCTTCTTAATATCAACCTATTCAAGTCCATCGAGTCTGGGCTGGTTTAGCACTGTGGGCTAAGACAGCTGGTTTGTAATGCAGAACAAGACTAGTAGTGTGGGTTCAATTCCCATTCCAGCCTCCCTGAACAGGTGCCAGAATGTGGCGACTAGGGGCTTTTCACAGTAACTTCATTGAAGCCTACTTGTGACAATAAGCAATTATTATTATTATTAACCTGGTTCACACTGTTCTCTTGAGCAACAAAGTCCCTCTCTCTCATGAATACTGAAGCAAAATATTCATTTAGAGTCTCCCCCATCTCCTCAGACTCTAGGCACAAGTTTCCTCCACTATCCCTGATCGGCCCTACTCTCACTCTGATCATCCTCTTATTTCTCACATAAGTGTAGAACGCCTTGGGGTTTTCCCTAATCCTTCCCGCCAGGCCTTTTTCATGCTGCCTTCTAGCTCTCCTAAGTCCATTTTTGAGTTCCTTCCTGGATACCTTATAACACTGTAGAGCCGTGCCAGATCCTTGCTTCCTCAACCTTACGTAAGCTTCCTTCTTCCTCGTGACTAGAAGCTCCACTTCTCTTGTCATCCAAGGCTCCTTCACCTTACCATTCCTTCCTCATCTCAGTGGGACAAAACTACCCAGCACTCGCAGCAAGTGCTCCTTCAACAACCCCCACATTACTGTTGTGCATTTCCCCAAGAACAATTGTTCCCACTTTATGCTCCTCAGCTCCTGTCTAATAGCAGTGTAATTTCCCCTCCCCCAATTAAATACCTTCCCATACTGTCCGTTCCTATCCCTCTCCATGACTATGGTAAGTTAGTACTTGAAAAAGAAAATATTAATAGGGCAGCACAAGGTACACAATGTAAATACATAGACACCAGTATCGGGTAAAGCATGCAGAAGTGCAGTACTGATGAGATCAGTGCATAAGAGGGTCATTTAGGAGTCTGGTAACAGCGGGGGAGAAGCTGCTTTTGAATCTGTTTGTGCGTATTCTCAGACTTTTATATCTCCTGCCCGATGGAAGAAGTTGGAAGAGTGAGTAAGCTGGGTGGGAGGGGTCTTTGATTACGCTGCCCGCTTTCCCCAGGCAGTGGGAGGTGTAGATAGAGTGAATGGATGGGAGGCAGGGTCGTATGATGGACTGGGCTGTGTTCACGCCTTCCTGAATTTTCTTGCTGTCTTGGGCCGAGCAGTTTCCATACCAGGCTGTGATGCATCCAGATAGGATGCTTTCTGTGGTGCATCTGGAAAAGTTGGGAAGAGTTAATGCGGACTTGCCGAATTTCCTTCGTTTCCTGAGGAAGTATAGGCTCTGTTGTGCTTTCTTGGTGGTAGGGTCGACATGGGTGGACCAGGACAGATTTTTGGTGCTGTGCACCCCTAGGAATTTGAAGGTGTCAACCATCTCCACCTCAACCCCGTTGATGCTGACAGGGTTGTGTACAGTACTTTGCTTTGTGAAGTCAATAACCAGCTCTTTAGTTTTGCTGGCACTGAGGGAGAGATTGTTGTTGCTACACCACTCCACTAGGTTCTCTATCTTCCTCCTGTATTCTGACTCGTCGTTGTTTGAAATCCGGCCCACTATGGTCGTGTTGTCAGAAAACTTGTGGATGAAATTGGAACCACATTTTGCCACACAGTCGCGTGTGTACAGGTGTATAGTAGGGGGCTAAGTACGCAGCCTTGTGGGACCCCGGTATTGAGGACTATCATGAAGGAGGTGTTGTTTACAGAGAAGGTGTTGTTGTTCACTGCCTTCGCGGAGTCTGCACGTTCTCCCCGTGCCTGCGTGGGTTTCCTCCGGGTGCTCCGGTTTCCTCCCACAAGTCCCGAAAGGTGTGGGGCGGAATTCTCCGCTCCCGGGAAAAATCGCCCCCTATTCTCCCCTCCCAGCGGGGCTAGGAGCGGCGCTCTGTAACTTTCGGCCGCGGGAGCGTCGCACCAAGAATGACGCGGCCGGCGCACCTAATGACGTCAGCCGCACATGCGCAGGTTGGCCGGCTCCAACCCGCGCATGCGCGGCTGATGTCATGACCCTGATGGCATGAACCCATGCATGCGCGGTGGCCGTCTTTCCCCTCAGCCGCCCCGCAAGACATGGCGGCTTGATCTTGCGGGGCGGCGGAGGGGAAATAGTGCGTCCGATTTGGACGCCGGCCCGACGAGCGGTGGGCAGCGATCGCAGGCCTGTCCCCTCCCGAGCACAGTCGTGGTGCTCTTTCCTTGCTAGGCCGCCTACAAGCCCCAAACGGGCTTCTCACTCCCGTTTCACGACGGCAGCGACCAGGTGTGTTTGCCACCGTCGTGAAATGGCCGCGAACGGCAGGCCGCTCGGCCCATTCGGGAGCGTGGGGGGGGGGGGGGAGAATCGCGGGGGGCGCCAGGGGGGCATGAAATTTTTCAGGGGGCCCTCCCACCCGGCGTGGGGAGCGGAGAATCGCGTCCGTGCTTATTAGGTGAATTGGATATTCTGAATTCTCCCTCTGTGTACCGAACAGGCGATGGAATGTGGAGACTAGGGGCTTTTCACAGTAACTTCACTGCAGTGTTAAAGCAAGACTACTTGTGACAATAAAGATTATTATTATTATGGCTAAAAAGACATATGGGATATTTGCCATTTTTCGGTGAGGGATAGAATATAACAGAAGGGAGGTTATGGTGGATCTGTATAAAATGCTCATTACGCCCCAGCTGCAGTACTGTGTGCTGTTCTGATCACCACACTATACAAAGGGAATGATTTCACTGGAGAAGGTGTGGAGGAGATTGACCAGGCTGTTGCCGGGGCCGGAACGTTTCAGCTATGCAGAGGGCTGGACGGGCTGGAGTTGTTTTCCTTGGAGGAGAGAAGGCTGAGGCGGGACCTGATCGAGGTGTACAATTATGAGGGATTTAGATAGATAGGAAGGAACATTTTCCCCTGGTAGAGTGGTCAATAGCCAGGAGCATATATTTAAGTTAAGGGGCAGGAGATTTCGAGGGGATTTAAGGAAAAACCTTTTCACCTAGAGTGTGGTGGGAATCTGGAACTCGCTGCCTGAAAGGGTGGTAGAGACAGGAACCCTCACAATAGTCGAGAAGCATTTAGACGAGCCCTTGAAACCGCCATAACATACAAGGCTACAGACCGAGTGGTGCAAAATGGGATCAGAACAGATAGTTGCTTGATGGCTGCCACAGACGGGATGGGCCAAAGGGCCTCCTTTTGTGCTGTAAAACCCTACAACTCTGTGATGGTGAATCTGGTAGACTCTGGCCTTCCCGATTTGGTTGGCAACCTTCGTTGTGGGCCCATAAGCTGAACGCTACTGAGTGGCCTGGATAATTGCAGGAGAACTAGAGAATTGCACACGTTGCACCCCTGTTCAAAAAAGGGTTTAAAGATAAGCCCCACCTGTTAATTTAATGCTGGGGGTGTGAAATCTTTTGAAACCAATAATTTGTGACGAAATGAATAGCTGTTTGAGAAAATGTGGGTTAACTGAGAAAACTCAACAGGATTTTTTACGGCCAAAATATGTTCAACGAACTTGCATGGGTTTTTTGATGAGGTAACAGTAAGGGTTGATGAGGGTAATGTTGTTGATGGGGGGCAGGAGTAGGGGCCTCGGGATGTATTTGTGCTCAAATCATTGAAGGTGGCAGGACAGGTTGAGAGAAAGGATCCAGCACCTTGGGGTTTGTCAACAGGGGCTATAACGAGGACAAAACAATTTCTATTAAACCTGTACAAAACCCTGCCGTAGTCTCAGTTGAATCATTGCATCCAGTTCTGGGCACCACTCCTTAGATAGGATGTGAAGGTATGAGAGAGGGTGTGGAGAAGATTCGGGAGAATAGTTCCAAGGACGAGGAGGTTGAGCGACGAAGATGGATTGGAGAAATTGGGACTCTTCTGGGAACGGCAATAGTTGACAGGAGATTTGAAAATGAAAATCGGTTATTGTCACAAGTAGGCTTCAAATGAAGTTACTGTGAAAAGCCCCTAATCGCCACATTCTGGTGCCTGTTCGGGGAGGCTGGGACGGGAAGTGAACCGTGTTGCTGGTCTGCCTTGGTCTGCTTTCAAAGCCAGCGATTTAGCCCTGTGCTAAACCAGCCCTTGATGGAGATTTGATGGAGGCATTCAAAATCATGAGAGGTCTAGACAGAGTAAATAAATGTAAAGTCGCCACAATCTCACATGAGCTTTTTTTTTAGATTTAGAGTACCCAATAAATTTTTTCCAATTAAGGGGCAATTTTAGCGTGGCCAATCCACCTAGCCTGCACATCTTTGGGGGCGAAACCCATGCAAACAAGGGGAGAGTGTGCAAACTCCACACCGACAGTGACCCAGAATCGAACCTGGGACCTCGGCGCCGTGAGGCTCTCAGATGAGCTTTTGATGGGGAGAGGTGCCGGGTGGTGATTTAACCAGAGGATAACCACTCGTCAGGTCAGGGGCAAGGTTGAGAAGGTGGGGCCTTCACGAATAACCTCAACCGATACGGGAATTGAACCCACGCTGTCGGCCTTGCTCTGCGTCACAAACCAGAAGTCCAGCCAACTGAGCTAAACCAGCCCCCCCCCCCCCCCCCCCCCCCCCCCCCCCCGGGTAAATGCGGTAAAGTTGTTCCCATTGGCGGAAGGATTGAGAACGAGAGGCCACACATTTAAAGTTCTTTATGCAGCGAGTGGCTAATATCTGGAATGCACTGCCTGAGACTGTGGTAGAGACCGGGTCAATCGAAGCATTCAAGGGGGAATTGAAGCAGGTGGTTGTGGCATTGGAAGGTGGTTGTGGCATTGGATGCTGAGAAAGGATTTGACCGGGTAGAATGGGGGTATTTGATGGCAGTTCTTGAGCGATTTGGAATTGGACCCAGATTTATCGACTGGATAAAGCTACTATATAAGGAGCCGAGGGCGAGTGTCCGCGCAAATAACATCAGCTCAGAATACTTTCCTCTTCACTGTGGGACTAGGCAGGGGTCCTATGTCCCCCCTGCTGTTTGCACTCTCGATTGAGCCATTGGCCATCCCATTAAGAAGTTTGGGGGTATGGAAAGGAATAGTACGGGGGGGGTGGGGGGGGATAGAGCATAGGGTATCCTTATATGCCGATGACTTGTTATTATAAGTGTTGGAACCGAATATGTCAATAGGGGGAATATTGGAGCTGCTTCGGGTGTTTGGGTCTTTCTCGGGGTACAAATTAAATCTAGACAAGAGTGAATATTTTGTGGTGTCTCGGCCGGGGGGTGGGGGCAAGGGTGGGGAGGGGGGCTGCCATTCTGGAAGATACCTGGGGGTACAGGTTACTTGAGATCGGTGGGGCTCCGTAGGTAGAACATTTCTAGTTTGGTGGGGAGGGTGAAGGCTGAACTTGCAAGGTGGGATGGTTTCCCTCTGTCACTGGCAGGTCGGGTACACGCGGTTAAAATGAACGTGTTGCCTTGATTTCTGTTTATTTTTCAATGCCAACGGCCTTTTTCAGAGAGATTGAAGGGACGATTACCTCATTCATATGGGGAGGGAAGGTGGCCAGAGTTAGAAAGGTGCTACTACAGAGAGGAAGGCAGGCAGAGGGTTTGGGTCTTCCGAACCTGATGTATTATTACTGGGTGGTGAATGTGGAGAAGATACGGAGCTGGGTCAGAGGGGTTGTCTCCCAATGGGTCAGAATGGAGGAGAGTTTGGGTAGGGGGTCGGAATTGAAGGCACTAGCAACAGCGCCGCTCCCGATGGCCCCGGGGAGATATTCAGGGAGTCCGGTAGTAATAGCTTCGTTGAGAATTTGGAGGCAGTTTAACAGCATTTCCGTTTGGGAGCAGTGTCTAGGGAATTGCAGTTTCGGGGGAATCATAGATTTGAGCCAGGGAAGTGGGATGGAAATTTTAG
Source organism: Scyliorhinus canicula (assembly GCF_902713615.1). NCBI lineage: Eukaryota > Metazoa > Chordata > Chondrichthyes > Carcharhiniformes > Scyliorhinidae > Scyliorhinus > Scyliorhinus canicula. The sequence goes on along the minus strand of NC_052147.1, from coordinate 274,313,115 downwards.
GAGATGGGAGGAGAAAGGAATTAGGACACTAAAAGAATTGTTTTTTGGGGGTCGTTTTGCAGGATTGAAGGAGCTGGGAACTAAGTATGGGCTGGAGCAGGAGGAAATATTTAGATACATGCAGGTTCGAGACTTTGCCAGAAAGAAGATACAGAGCTTCCCAGTAGAGCCGGCTTCCACATTGCTGGAGAAGGTGCTGACGACAGAGGGGCTGGAGAAGAGGGTAGTATCGGCGGTTTATGGGCTATTTTGGAGGAGGAGAAGACGTTCATATGTTTTGTCCTGTCCAAAGCTGGAGGATTACTGGAAGGAGGTGTTTAGGGTAATCTCTAAAGTGGTGCACGTGAAACTGGACCTGAGCCCTCGGGAGGCCATATTCGGGATGTCAGACCAGCCGGGGTTGGAAACGGGCGCGGAGGCAGATGTTGTAGCCTTCGCCTCGTTGATCGCCCGAAGGCGGATCCTGTTGGGGTGGAGATCAAACTCTCCACCCTGTGCCCTGGCGTGGCGGGGGGACCTGCTGGAATTTTTGCCGCTTGAAAAGGTCAAATTTGAACTGAGGGGAAGGATGGAAGGGTTCCACAATTCAAGGATTGGGATAAAGGAATGCCATTCGTACTGTTTGCAATTAGGGATGCACCTAATGAGTCAACTAAATTTAGTCCTTTTGAACTAATTTTTGGTCATGAGGTAAGAGGCACACTTAAATTGATTCAGGAAAATTTGGTGAGTGAGAAATCGGAAATTACATTATTGGATTATGTGTCAAATTTTAGGGAATGATTAAATAGAGCAGGTGAATTGGCTAGACAGCATTTAAAAGTTGCACAAAATGTGATGAAATGGGTAGCGGACAAGAAATCCAAAGTTCGTTGGTTTGCCAGTGGAGATAAAGTTATAGTATTGTTACCAATGGTAGGTGAGCCTTTAAAAGCAAGGTTTTGTGGACCTTATCAGATTGAAAGGAAATTAAGTGAGATGAATTATGTGGTAAAAACACCAGTTGAAGGAAGACTCACCGAGTGTGTCATGTGGATATGCTTAAAAGCTACTTTGAAAGGGAAGGAAAGAAAAAGGAGGAGGTTTGAATGATTCTAACTCAAAGTGACGAACCAAATCCAGATGGCTGTAACTATGACATCCCTCAAATTAAATTGGAAAACGAGGATGCTCTTAAAAATTGGGATAAATTGTTGAATTACCTTCCAGAGGAAAAACGGACTGACCTGAAAGATTTATTGATATCACGTGTGCAAGTTTGACGAGATAAATTGGGAAGTACTAAAATGGCTGTACATGATGTAGATGCAGGAAATGCTGTTCCAATCAAACAACGCCCATACAGGCTTAACCCTTTAAAATTGGCACAGGTTAACAAAGAGATTGAGAGTATGCATAAAAATGGCATAATTGAAGTGGGTTGCAGCCAATGGAGCTCACCCATAGTGATGGTACCAAAACCAGTCGGTACCCAACGGTTGTGTGTGGACTATAGAAAGGTTAGTGCAATTACAAGAACGGACTCTTATCCTATCCCACATTTGGAGGATTGCATTGAGAAGTGGGACAATCAGCTTTTATTTCCAAACTGGATTTACTTAAAGGTTACTGGCAAGTACCTTTATCCGAAAGGGCGAAGGAGATTTCAGCTTTTGTGACTCCAGGTGGTATATATGAAAAATGAAAAAAGTGAAATACCAATTCAAAGTTATGCCATTTGGCATAAAAAACTCCCCAGCCACATTTCAACGGTTAACTAACAAAGTTGTTTCAGGATTACCCAGTTGTGCAGTATGTATCGATAATCTGGTCATTTTCAGCCAGACACGGAAAGAACATTTAAAACATCTGATGGAGTTGTTCGACCGACTTCAGGAGGCGGATTTGGTGATAAACCTAGCCAAAAGTGAATTTGGAAAATCCCAAGTCACTTTCCTTGGCCATACAATCGGACAGGGTTGAATGGCCCCTCAGGATGTGAAACCAACAGTTATTGAGGAGTTTCCGATAGCCTCAAGGAAACGGGAATTCTTGGCATGAGTGGATTTGATTGAACGTTTGTGCAAAGGTTTTGTGGCGTGGTTCCTCGACTGATGGACTTGCTGAAGAAACGCCAAACATTTCAGTGGACAGCAGACTTTCACCAGAGATTTGACTGCCTGAAAGCTGTGATAACCAATGCTCCTGTGTTGGAGAATTACAAGGGACTCTGTGATCAGATTGAACTAAAGTATATGAATTTAAAGAGAAATGCCGAGGCGTAGAGAAATGGATGGATCATGCAGAGACCTTCTTGTTCAAAGAGATGTCAATCGAGAAGGATTTCAGTTGGAGAAACGAGAAAAAAATAGACTATTTTAGTATACCTGTTTGCGTGTGTTGTTTTTTTTAAAGGAAAAAGTATATTTACTGTGTGCATTTCTTAAAGGATAGTGAAAAAGGTGAAAAATGAAACCATCTTGAAGTTGATGGTTTATTTTTTTTCTTGGGGGGGGAGGTGGCATGTGAGAGTACCTTTAAGAAATGGGTGTTTAAGAAATGTACCTTTAAGAAATGGGTGTTTATCAGTGATGTCAGAGTGTGGGTGGAGCTGGGCTGCCTGTCAGCTTTTTACTTTTGTTTTAGGCTGTTTGCAGCAGGGTGTGTTTTCGTTTTGTTTTCAGAGCTGGATAGCTGCAGTCACAGCCAGAAGGGGTATTAGTCTCTCTCTCTGTAATCTAAAGACTGTAAATCGATCCATTGGTGATTTAAAACTAATAACTGCTCTCAGTAGTGACTTTAACCTGATGTGCTTCTGCTTAAAGTTTTTTTTAAAGTCTTAAGGATGTTAAAAGGACAGCTTAAGGTTTACTTAGTGTTGTATTCTTTGGGGGTTGTATTTGAATTAATGGTTGCTGAGATATTCATGTATGTTTTAAAAAGGTTAACTTGAGTTCATAGAATAAACATTGTTTTGCTTCAAAAGATACTTTTCCATTTCTGCTGTACCACACCTGTAGAGTGGGCTGTGTGCTCCCCATACCACAATCTATTAAACGTTGTGGGTCAGGTGAACTTCATGATATACTTTGGGGTTCTCTAAACCCTGGCCCATAACACCACAGTGCAGAAGGAGGCCATTCAGCCCATCGAGTCTGCACCGACTCTCTGAAAGAGCACGCTACCTAGGCCCACTCCTATGCCCTATCCCCATAACCCCACCTGCATTTCCCTGGACACACTAAGGAGCAATTTAGCATGGCCAATCCACCTAACCTGCACATCTTTGGTCTGTGGGAGGAAACCGGAGCACCCAGAGGGAAAACCATGCAGACACGGGGAGAACATGCAAACTCCACACAGACAATTACCCAAGACTGGAATTGAACCCAGGTCCCTGGCGCTGTGAGGCAACAGTGCTAACCACTGTGCCACCGTGCCACCCGTGCTAAGAGCTGCTACATATGAATACTGCTGAACTGATTGTCTGACCTTTACCATAACCGATGCTGGTTAATGCCCACCTATAAATGATCTTGTGAGAGGCGACTGAAATCAAGACGCTCTGGATCCTTCAGCATTTAATTATTTATTTTAGTTTGTGGCAGTAAATAACCATTAGAAAAGTCATGGTGTCTTCTGGGACTTCCCACGTTATTTTATTGAAGAACGTGCATTTATTGGGTGCGTTCCATGGCTTTCAAAGTCATGGAGAACCTAACAGCTAACAATATACTTCTAGTCGCTGATGTAACACAGGAGACGCAGCAGCCAATTTGTACACAGCAAGATTCCACAAATAGCGACGTGATAATGGCAACATTTCTCTCTCCCCCCCGACCCCTACCACTGCCTAAAAGCCACTGGGGGAGGGGGGGTGGGCTGGGTTGGGGGGGGGGGGAAATTTTGGCTGGCGTCTTAGCTACAAATCTCACCACAAGTACCTCCAATAGTGCAGCACTCCGAGCGCTGCACTGGGGGATCAGCTTAGATTGAGCATCCAAAGCTCTGGATTGGAATCTGAAACCATAGCTTTCTGACTCAGAAATGAGGCTGCCTCAATGGCTGAGGCTTGTTTGAACTTTGTTCTCAGGAAGCGACGCTCGGTTGCCTTTCTCAGATGACATTAATGTTCAGTCCTGTGGGTCTGGATTTTAGCCCGTGGCATGCGTCAGAAATGTATTTGCTGTTCTGGAATTGAGGAGCGAGCTAGTTTAAGTGCTGAGAGAGTCTGAGAGAGGCACAAGGCCCGAATGAAACTTCTGAGTGGATGAGTAGAGAAGGTGCTTCCATTTGTGACGGAGTGGGGGGGGGGCGGGGGGGGGGGGGGGGGGGGGGGCGGCGTCAAGTGTGTTTAGGTAGTGAGGAGAGTCTGTTAAATCAATGGAACCTATGGGATGGGAATGCTTGTCTTTCGCGTGCTCCTGTTGGAGTAGAACCCCCCCCCCCCCCCCCCCCCGCTACTGGTGGGTTATATCAATTAACTCATGTTTATAGGATGGCCAGTAAGGCATCGACAGATAGACTCCCGGTGTCCTTATTAAACTGTCGCGGGCAGGGTGGGTGTCGCAGTTGATATCAAGGATCTTGCAGTCTGCTTTCAGTGGAAGTGAGTTTGTGCTGTGTATGCAGTCTGTGGTATGGGCGTCTGGGGCGGGGAAGACTGTGGGGCACATGGGGTCGGTCGGAGATGGGATGGGCCATGGAGTCGGGTCTACTGGGCTGGGTGGATGAGGCCCCAAAAGAGAAAGCAACACGGTGCCCACCCAGGAGGGGGGTGTGATCTCAACCTATGGATTAGCTGTGCAAGAGGCTTAAGTGAAATGAAAATGAAATGAAATGAAAATCGCTTATTGTCACGAGTAGGCTTCAATGATGTTACTGTGAAAAGCCCCTAGTCGCCACATTCCGGCGCCTGTCCGGGGAGGCTGGTACTGGAATCAAACCGTGCTGCTGGCCTGCTTGGTCTGCTTTAAAAGCCAGCGATTTAGCCCAGTGAGCTAAACAAGCCCCTGAGCTAAACCAGCCCCTGTGTTGAGACATGACAGCAATGAGATCTGAACTATGCAGCCTGACTAAGCAGGGTGCCTATTAGCTCTTCCCATCGCTGAAGGAGTAAACAATTTTTCCCTGTTACATTCCTGAGACTCATGTTTGTGGCACTAATTGGCCATCAAGAGTTAAGCCTGAGCAATGTTAGTTCCCCACAGTCTCAAAGTCAAGGGATGGGACAAATCCTCATGTTTCAGGGCAGAAAACTTGGTGGTGTGGGATCAAGAGGCAATGGGGTCGCTTCTCCGGGACCTCAGTGCCTGCCAGTCAGGATCCATCAGCCATCCCCCGAAGGAGGATATGACCGTTCAGTTGATCCTGGCCAGTCGGGATGAGCAAGCACATCACCCCTCCTGTCAGAACCCACAGTGGTCGTGAGCTGAAGGCAGAGGAAACCCAGACTGAAGGCGACAGGCGAGTCCATATGGGCAACAGGCATATGCAGGGCCAGTCATGTTCTGGAGATGGGAGGGCACCTGAGCTGTGAGTGTGTGTGGTGATCGCTGCCAGCGAAGGTCTGGGATTGGCTGCTTCCATGTCCAATGGGCCAATGGGTTGGGGAGATAATGATGGTCAGCAGCTGGCCCACAAACCTGACTCTCTTTCTCTCTCTTTGTCTCTCTCTCTCTCTCTCTCTTTAAGGGTTCCAGTGACACCGGGATGCAGCCAGTGATGGAGCTATCTTACCAAGCTCCGTGCTGGAGGAGCAGGCTCCAGCTTCAACATGCTGTGGGTCTGAGCGAAAACCCTGCAGAACATTGTATCGAGCATTGGTGAGACCACACCTGGAGTATTAGGTGCAGTTTTGGTGTCCTTATCTGAGGAAGGATGTTCTTGCTATGGCGGGAGTGCAGCAAAGGTTTACCAAGCTGATTCCTGCGAAAACGGGACTGTCATATGAGGAGAGATTAAATCGGTTAGGATTATATTCATTGGAGTTCAGAAGAGTGAGAGGGGATCTCATAGAAACTTATAAAATTCTAACAGGATTAGACAGGGTAGATTCAGAAAGAATGTTCCCGATGGTGGGGGAGCCCAGAACTAGGGGTTCATATTTTAAGGATAAGGGGTAACTGAACTGCAGTTAGGGGAAATTTCTTCACCCAGGGAGTGGTGAATCTGTGGAATTCACCACCACAGAAAGTAATTGAGGCCAAAATGTTGTGTAATTTCAAGAAGGTATTAGATATAGCTCATGGGGCTAAAGGGATCAAGGGATATGGGGGGGGGTGGGGGGTGTAAGTCGGGATCAGGGTATTGAACTCGATGATCAACCAATGAATGGTGGAGGAGGTTCGAAGGGCCAAACACCTTCCTCCTGCTTCTATTTTCTATATATCTGTGTATGCAACAAGACGAAAAGGGTCGCAGGGCACGATCGGTGGCTGGAGGCTGCACCAGCCATGCAAGGGCACCATGGGGTGGTGGAGGCCACCCACTCCCTGAGCCATCAAGATCACAGCAGCCTTCAACTTCTTTGCCATGGGTCCTTCTGGGGCTCCACACGGTCCTCTGTGGTACTTCACAGGCACCCCACCCATAAGTGCATCAATGAGGATGCCCGTACCAGCCTCCCCGAACAGGCGCTGGAATGTGGCGACTAGGGGCTTTTCACGGTAACTTCATTTGAAGCCTACTCGTGACAATAAGCGATTTTCATTTCATTTCATTTTCATGTCAGGATGTGGGCAGCACGGTAGCATAATGGTTAGCATTGTTGCTTCACAGCGCCAGGGTCCCAGGTTCGATCCCCGGCTTAGCTCACTGTCTGTGCGGAGTCTTCACATTCTCCCCGTGCCTGTGTGGGTTCCCTCTGGGTCCTCCGGTTTCCTCCCACAAGTCCTGAAAGATGTGCTGGTAGGTCATTTGGACATTCTGATTTCTCCCTCTATGTACCCAAACAGGTGCCGGAATGTGGCGACTAGGGGCTTTTCACAGTAACTTCATTGCAGTGTTAATGTAAGCCTACTTGTGACAATAAAGATTCTTATTATAGGTGACAGATGCACTGTATACACAGGCCCTGGACTGCATCCACTTTGACCATGACCAGTCCCGGCAGGGTAAGAGGGCTGTAGGATTTGGGCACAGAGCTGGCCTTCCACAGATGTAGGGGGCGATAAACTGCAGCCATGTCGCTCTCCACACCCTGTGGCACCAGGGTGTTCCTTTCATCAACCGGAAGGGGTTCCACTCCCTCAGTAACCAGCTAGTGTGCAACCACCAGATGCGGTCATGCACGTGTGTGCCCATTTTGCAGGGAGTGTGCATGACAGCTATGTCCTCGCAAGTCACAGAACCTTGAAATCTTTGAACGCACCCCTGGATACAGGGCTGGCTCCTTGGGGACAAGGGATATCCCATCAGGTTGCGGCTGATGATGCCACTTCGGAGGCCCCAGACTGCGGCAGAGACCAGGAACAATGAGGCGCACGGTGCAATCTGAAATGTCACAGAGCGGTGCATCGGCCTGTTCAAGAAATGGTTCTGCTGCATTGACGGGCCCATGTATCATAGTATCATAGAATCCCTATAGTGCAGAAGAAGGCCATTTGGCCAATTGAGTCTGCACCGACCCTCTGAAAGAGCACTGTACCTCGGCTCACTCCCCTATCCCTGTAACTCCACCTAACCTGTGCATCTTTGAACACGAAGAGGCAATTTCCACATGGCCAATTGACCTAACCTGCACATCTTGAACTGTGGGTGGAAACCGGAGCACCCGGAGGGAACCCATGCACACCCGGGGAGAATGTGCAAACTCCACACAAGGCCAGAATTGAACCCGGGCCTCTGCCGCTGTGAGGCAGCAGTGTTAACCACTGTGCCACCGTGCCACCCATGTAGTCCAGATCAGGTAAAGACAGCAGATTTCTTTCAGCTAAAGGACCTTACTGAACGAGATAGGTTTTAATGACAATTGTTGATAGTTTCATGGCCGCCATTACTGAGGCCAACTTTATATTCCAGATTTTATTAGCTGAATTTAAATGTGCCCAGCTGCTGTAGAGGGCTATAGTATAATGCATTGATCTGAATTTGTACCTAATCCAGAGTTCAGATGGTTAATACACCTGGAATAATGATTGTGGGGTTCAGAGTGGGAACACAGACTGGAGACGATTAGGACTGCGATGTGCAATGAGGAATAATTGCTAACTTTGGAATTCGATGCAAATTCACTGCTTATTATATATCTTTCAGCCTCCAGTAGCAGGTGACCATTCACAGGCATTAAATAGGTGAGCAGTTGGGTGATTCGTTGGTGAGTTTTAATATTTTATCCTTCTGGGGGGAGGGGGGGGGGGGATAAACTGGGGAGATACAAAAGTATAGTTTTATATTATAGTTTAACTCGTTGAACAACATAGTAATGACTGTAGATAACAGTTGAGTGATAGTCTCTAAAGGTTGCAAGGTAGGTGATGTGTTTCAGTTGTAGTATGTGGGGTTCCGTGCACGCCGGTGCGGTCCATGGCTATCAGATCTGAGGTAAGTGGCTTCAGATCGAGGACCTTCGGCTCAGAGTTTGTGAGCTGGATTCCGACACGTCAGGGAGGGAGGGGTCTATTGTTCCAGGAGTCAGTCACACCTCTGAGGCCGGGTGCTTCTCATTTGGTCGATGGTGATAGACAGAAGCACGTGTCTGCGAGTAAAGCAGGATGGAAAGCCAGTGGGTAGCAATAGGGCCTCAGTCTTTGCTATTGTCCAACAGGTTTGAGGAACTTGCAGCTTATATGGATGAGGGCTGGGGCTACAGCGAGGATGGGCAAAACGAGCATGGCACAGTGCTGCTGGGAGTCATTTAAGTGGGGAGAAGAATGTAATCTGGGACAGTATAGTTAGGGGGATAAGTACGATTCTCCTTAGCCGAGGATGCAAATCCTGAAGGCTTTGTTGCCTGTCAAATGCCAAAGTTAAGGACTTCTCCTCTGTCTGGAGAGGAACTTGGGTGGAAAGGGAAGAATCCATTTGTCGTGGTATAAGATTTTTGATTTATCGTGTAGCCACCGAAGTTGGCCATTCCCTCAATACAAAATGGAGGAACGCAAAGCTTGCAGGGTAAAATGGACAACGTTTGCAGCACAAGCAGGCTGCAACAAGCCACTGTGTATTCTGTCTGCTAAGAGAGCAGACAGCACATAAACGAACATTCCGCATACTAGTGAGGCAATCTCCGGGACAGTTAGCATAGTAATGGAACGATCCCATTTGATGTGATGTGTAAATAAAGACTTTTGCGGATGTATTGTAATGTTCTGAGCTCGACTGCTGAGTCAGAGAATGAAATGTAATGATGCTGTTGTATGAATGATTAAGGGTTTAGAATGTTGTAGAATGTTTAAATATGAGATGAGAGTAGTTTATTGAGGTAGTTAGAGGTTCCCGGTTCCAATTGGTAATGCATGTCCCCTTTGACATAGCGCCAATCAGAAATTGTTAGTTAAATTTTTTTTCCCATAATTGAGGAAAGGATAGAAGCCATGGAACTCGCTGAGGTCAGGGGACCCAAAGACACCGTACTTGGGTGATCCTTCATGATTTCTCATGAGGATCACAAAGAGGGAGTGTAGCCACCAAAGTTGGCTATTCCTTTAATACAAAATGGAGGAACGCAAAGCTTGCAGGTTAAAATGGACAAAGTTTGCAGCACAAGCAGGCTGCAACAAGCCACTGTGTATTCTGTCTGCTAAGAGAGCAGACAGCACCGAAACGAACATTCCGCATACTAATGAGGAAATCTCCGGATAGTTAACATAGTAATGGAACGATCCCAGGGACAATGGACACAAATAGGGAAGTGATTGCAACAGTGTATGGGAAACCAGACACCCCGGCACCAGCTGGGTTCGAAAACAAAGCTCCTGAAGGCCCGCCCAGTAACCGAGGGACAGCCTCAGTATTGGGGGGATTCGAACAAATCGATTGGGAAGAGACCCAATCGATTCCCAGCAGGTAAAGGGTCCGCCCAAAAGGGCGCGAAGCCCTAGGACCTATAAAAGACAGGTCCCAAACTTAGTTCGTTCTTCTTAACCAGCCCTCGTCTCTGGACCAGCCCTCTCGACCAGCCTTTTACCGAAGAAGACCTTGACCGAGAGAGAGGAGAGGTTTGGGGCAGCAGCCGCCAGCAAGTAAGTGTCTCACAACGATCGCTACCAGAGATAGACACTCCTGACCCCCTTTTAACCCGTACCAACCTGAAGTCTGCGGACCCAGTGCAGAGCAAGAGGCCTTGTCCCCTGATCTGGCAGTTCCCTTTAAGATAAGTATTGGTTTGTTTAGTGGTAGGAATAGTTTAATCATCTTAGCATGTGCATGAGTAGATTATAATTGTATTATAATAAACTCATTTGTTTGAACTTACTAATTGGTGTATGGTTTTATTGCTTTGAACTTGACCTTGAAACTTGTGGCGGTATCTTAACGATACCTGGCGACTCCAGAGCTAAGTAACGAAACAGAGCCAAATTGAGTGTTAAGTACACTCACCCAGAACGAGCAACAATCTCAACTAAAAATTATGGAGATCATTGGTTTACAATGACCCCCCCCCCACCCAGCGCAAATCACATCAAGTTCTCGATACTTAATCACAAGGCAAGAAAGAACACATTAAATGGTGAATTCAGAAAGTTTGTTAACCATTAAAAAGGTAACAGATGAGGAAAATAGTTAATTAGTAGTAATTAACCATAAGAGGAGGAAACCTAACTTTAACAATTGAACAGATTTCTCACCACCCTTCTCTGTGCAATTCATGAAGTGATGACTGAAAAATATTAATCACAGCTCTCAACACCTCTCCTTAAACATCTCTCTATCCCCGTTGTTATCGGTCAGGGGTTAGAAACTCCAAAGTATATTGTAGAATTTACCTGACCTAAAATGTTTTGTTGAATTGGGCAAGGATGAGCACAAGAGCCTTCACTTGAGATGTGATTCAATAGTCTTCTTCGACACTTTAATCAAAATTAGTTTTATTCCAAGAACTTATTTAACATCTATATATAAACAAACAGCAAGAATTTTTATCAGTTACAAACATAAAGATACTCTACAGCTATAGTAATCTATGCATGACACTTAATGAATCCCCCCCTTAACTGTTCCAATTCAAAAACAAAATCCCATGAACGAAAAACCCCTTTCCAAGAGCGTGGCCCAGCACTCTGCATTCTCACTTGAAAAAGACTGGCTTTCCCTGAAATGCTGACTCCATCTCACCAGCAGGTTTAAACCTATCTGGAAAGTAAACTGTATCTTTTAAGTTACCAAAGCAGCAGGAAGCTATAATCAATGTTTTTTGTTTCTTGGAACAGATATTTGAAATGAAAATAAAGATAGGCCGGTGATAACACTTCTGTTCTCTTCTGAGTCCACAGCAGCCAAATCTGAAAGCGAAAGTAAAAATCAGCTCACAGAGCCACAGCCCAGCTCCACCCACACAATGACATCACTGAGGCCATGTGATAAAGGGACACTCCCATGACATTGTCACTACCCATATTTCCCCTCAGCATCTCTCTCTACATCTCTCTCTGTCCTTCTCACTCTGACTCTCTTCCTCAACCCAAAATGATTTCTTGAGGGCCCCTCTTCATCTCTTACAAATCGGAAGCCCACCCTAGACAATCGTAGGAAAACAGCCAGTTGGTCTATAACTAGTCAATAATGTAATAAGAATTAGCCGTTCAGTTTTAAACTAATTATCACCTGTTATCTCATCTTGTAAGGATTGTTTTTTTCTCAAATTATATCTCTTATTTTTACACTGTGGTTGCTGGAATCTGAATCCCTCGATGCTGCCACTTTCCAAAATGGTGCCTCGATGATGCCACTTTCCAAAATGGTGCCCCGATGCTGCCACTTTCCAAAATGGTGCCTCGATGCTGCCACTTTCCAAAATGGTGCCCCGATGAGGCCACTTTCCAAAATGGTGCCTCGATGATGCCACTTTCCAAAATGGTGCCCCGATGCTGCCACTTTCCAAAATGGTGCCCCAATGATGCCACTTTCCAACATGGTGCTACCGATGATGCCACTTTCCAACATGGTGCTACCGATGATGCCACTTTCCAACATGGTGCTACCGATGATGCCACTTTCCGATGCCATGGTGCTTCAAAACTGTGTTCCTTCTTCCTCAGCCGTGATTTCCCACCTACAGTTGTTGATAGAGCCCTCAACAGTGTGCAGTCCATCTCCCGCCCCCTCCCCTCCCTCCCAAAACAAGGATAGTGTCCCCCTCGTTCTCATATTTCATCCCACCAACCTCCGTATGAAAAGCATAATCCTCCGCCATTTTTGCCAACCCCAGCGTGATGCCACCACCAAACACATATTCCCTTCACTCCCTCTGTCAGCATTCCGCAGAGACTGTTCCCTCCGAGATAATCTAGTCCACTCCTCCACCATATCCAGTATCTCTCCCATCACCCATAGCACCTTCCCATGCAATCGCAGAAGGTGTAACACCTGCCTCTTTATCTCTTCTATGCTTAACATCCCAGGCCCAAAACACTCATTCCAGGTTAAGCAGCGTTTCACTTGCATCTCTTCCAATTTAGTCTATTACATTCGCTGCTCCCAGTGTGGTCTCCTCTATATCGGAGAGACCAAACACAGACTGGGTGCTCGCTTTGCTGAGCATCTTCGCTTCTGTGCGCATTCAGGACCCTTACCTTCCTGTTGCTTGCCATTTTAACCAAAGACCCTGCTCCCATGCCCACATGTCTGTCCTTGACCTGCTGCAATGTTCTCGTGAAGCTCAACACAAACTGGAGGAACAACATCTTATCTTCCGGTTAGGCACGCAACAGCCTTCTGGTCACAACATCGAATTCAACAACTTCAGATGATTAGCTCTACCCCACCTCGACCTATTTGTTTTCATCCCATTTCATTTTAACTGTCTTTTACCATTTCTTTCTTTCTTAATATATATTTAACCCCCCCCCCCAATCTTATCTACCTTTCTTTAACCTTTCTCCTCTTTGCTTCCCCCTTCCCCTCCCCCTCACATCTACAGTTCATCCTCTGATGTTAGTTTCCCTGTTGTTTGGCCTTTCACGTCTTTTGTTCTCTCTGGTCCAAAGTCCAAAGACGTACAGGTTAGGTAGATTGGCCATGATAAATTGCCCTTAGTGACCAAAAAAGGTTAGGAGGGGTCATTGGGTTATGGGGATAGGGTGGAAGTGAGGGCTTAAATGGGTCGGTGCAGACTCGATGGGCCGAATGGTCTCCTTCTGCACTGTATGTTCTATGTTCTATGTGACTGCCATTAGCACTCTTTCCCCTTGGTTTCTGTGGCTATTAGCACCCGGTTTCCCTGGGTTTGTGTGGCTATGACTCATCTTTCATTCTCACTCCACAGAATAAATAGTTACCACTTTGTCTGTTAGCTTTGACAGAGTCATCGAACTCAAAATGTTCGCTCTTTTCTCTCCCTACAGATGCTGCCAGACCTGCTGACATTTTCCATCATTTTCTCTTTCGTCTCTTATTTTTAGGTAGGCTGAGTGTCGACCAATAATTGGTTAACATAGCTGTCTGTCATTTAGAGTTAAGGCATCTTTCTTCCAGTCAAGTGTAACAAGTCATGAATATCTCTTTTTCTTATGTAGCCTGAGAAGTACTCAAGATTCCCACATCCCTTTAGGAGTCTGAATTGATAATCAAGTGTTAATAATGTGTTGAAAATTATAAAATTATAAACTTTCATGTTCCCAATTACATTTCCAGCCTTTCTAACGTATCTATTCATAAATTAGTTACTCTTTAATTGTCTCACAATTAACAGTGTCCAGTTAACTAATCTGGCTGGTTTCCAATAATATTGGTTTAGTTTTAAAATGGCTTCCATCAATCTTAGCAGAAAATGCTGAAGAACATATTAATTCAAACAACAAAATGATAGTCACACTCACACTCGGGATTTTGAAATTAACAACAGTGGGGCACGTGGGTACCGGTGTCCTAGGGAGCACCAAAGGAAAAGGTCCTGTTGAGGGTATAGGTGCAGCTAGGGGTTAAATTCAAAATGCAGAACCATGAGGATAATAATCTCTGGATTATCTCCCGAGTCACTAGCAAAGGGTCCCAGGTTCGATTCCCGGCTTGGGTCACTGTCTGAGTGGAGTCAGCACATCCTCCACGTGTCTGCGTGGGTTTCCTCTGGGTGCTCCGGTTTCCTCCAACAAGTTCCAAAAGGCGTGCTGTTAGGTAATTTGGACATTCTGAATTCTCCCTCGGTGTACCCGAACAGGCGCCGGAATGTGGCGACTAGGGGCCTTTGACAGTAACTTCATTGCAGTGTTAATGTAAGCCTATTTGTGACAATAAAGATTATTATTATTAATCTTTGTGCAGCACGGTAGCACAAGTGGATAGCACGGTGGCTTCACAGCGCCAGGGTCCCAGGTTCGATTCCCGGCTGGGTCACTGTCTGTGTGGAGTTTGCACATTCTTCCCGTGTCTGCGTGGGTTTCCTCCGGGCGCTCCGGTTTCCTCCCACAGTACAAGGACGTGCAGGTTAGGTGGATTGGCCGTGATAAATTGCCCTTAGTGACCAAAACGTTTAGGGTGAGTTATTGGGTTACGGGGGTAGGGTGGACGTGAGGGCTTAAGTGGGTTGGTGCAGACTCGATGGGCCGAATGGCCTCCTTCTGCTCTATGTTCTATAATTGGTGCAGGTAAATAAGCTTGGCGAGAGGAATGCTTGGCTCAAAGGTTGGTGTGGGGGCATAAAATCCCAGCCTTTATACATTGTGATTGGATTTTACTGCAGTCACCCAGGCAAATTTAGTTGAAGGAAAACTATCTTATTTTGACAGGGGTATTTTCAGAAACTGTCATCAGATCAGTGTTGAATTAAAGTGGGCCAAAACAATGGAAGAACATTCTGTATTTTATTTTTGGAGTATTTTCGGAGTTTACCTTCATGCTTGCGTGGGTCTGCACATTTTAAGGTTCTTCAGCATTGGTGTAATTAGATTTTAAGCATGGGATTGCAATCAGTTTGTCAAGCGCAAGGCAACTAATCCTTCATTATCATTAACACTCTTCAATACACAGGATGCAGTCAGTGAAAAAAGTGACACAGTCATTTGCATTTTTAGAGCATCTTTAACATAGTGAAACATGGCAAGGCATTTTACATTAAATAAAATGTAATATTCAGTCATACCAGGAGATATTAGGTAGCATTTAAGGGTTGTTTAAAAGAAAAAGGCGAGGCAGAGAGGCTGGGAGATTTAATGTGGGGTCGAAGCAGCAGGTCATCCGTGGGATGCACCTACACCACATGGACCACAATGGTTCAAGAAGAAGGCTCACCGCCATCTTCTCAGGGGCAATTAGGGATGGACAACACTCTGTCGGCAGTGGCCCCTTGAAATGTAGGATTTTAAAAAAAATTTAGAGTACCCGATTCATTTGTTTCTAATTAAGGGGCAATTTAGCATGGCCAACCCACCTAACCTGCACATCTTTGGGTTGCGGGGGTGAAACCCACGCAAACACGTGGAGAATGTGCAAACTCCACACGGACAGTGACCCAGAGCCGGGATCGAATCTGGGACCTCAGCGCCGTGAGGCAGCGGGGCTAACCCACTGCGCTGCCGTGCTGCCCTGATATCGAGGATGATGTCCCGCAGGCTTGCTGGATCTGGAGATGACTGAAGAATTCGGTTCTGGAGCCACATCTTCTTTCGCAGTGGGGGGGGGGGGGGGGGGGGGGGGGGCCACTTGTTGCGTAGAGGGGAGTGGAATTCACAACCCCAGGCTGGATTCCCATTCCTTCCTCTGCCGCCGCCGTTCTGCCTGGCTGCCACGTCACTGAACCTCAGAGTGGCTGGCACCTTGATAGACCAGGTGTAGTCATGCCGACAGATCCACAGTCTTCTCCTCCCAGTCAGTGGGGTTAATAGCTTTGTGTTTTAGGGTGACCTTGAGTTTATCCTTATTCCTTTTCCTCTGGCTGCCCTTAGAGCTTGGGCACACGGAGAGATGGGAGAAGGGAATCTGCCGAGGGGGGCATTTTCCAGGCATCCGGACTCAATGGCCGGTCCGTTGGAGTTCGCCCCACAGGGGCAGGGCTTCGAATCTGGTAGACACAGTTTCTTGGCGGACGCTAGCGTTGTTCCGCACCAGTACTACCCTGGCGGCACAGTGTTTAGCACTGCTGCCTCACAGCACCAGGGACCCAGGCTCAATTCCGGCCTCGAGTGACTGTCCACGTGGAGTTTGCACTTTCTCCCAGTGTGTGTGTGGGTTTCCTCCGGGTGCTCCAGTTTCCTCCCACAGTCCAAAGAAGTGCCAGTTATGTGGATTGGCCATGCTAAATTGCCCTTCAGTGTCCAGGGATGTGCGGGTGGGGTGGGGTAGGGTTAGGGTGATAGGGCAAGGCCGTGGGCCTAGATCGGAACTGTGAAGCAATTGTGCTAACCACAGCACGGTAGCATAATGGTTAGCACAATTGCCTCACAGCTCCAGGGTCCCAGGTTCGATACCCGACTTGGGTGACTGTCTGTGTGGAGTCTGCACGTTCTCCCCGTGTGTGCGTGGGTTTCCCCCGGGTGCTCCGGTTTCCTCCCACTGTCCAAAGATGTGCAGGTTACGTGGATTGGCCTTGCTAAATTGCCCTTTGTGTCCAAAATTGCCCTTAGTGTTGGGTGGGGTTACTGGGTTATGGGGATAGGGTGGAGGTGTGCGATTGGGTGGGGTGCTCTTTCCAGGAGCTGGTGCAGACCCGATGGGCCGAATGGCCTCCTACTGCACTGCAGGGATTCTATGGTTCTATGAACACCCACCAACCAGCCGGAGAGTGCTCCTGACTGTGTCTCCATTGCCCTATTGCAATCCGAGATCTTGGCTCAGCTGTCTTTCTTCTCCTAATCACAGACAGAACATGATTTAATAATGGGTATTCAGCAAGAGTGGATGTTTCTCAATCTGGGGTTTGGAGAGGAAGCTGAGAAAGAATGAATTGCACTGCCGATAAATAAAATATTGCTAGAATTATTTAAGAGGCTGCGGAAACAGGGCAATTGGTGCTGCAGGATTCTCTTTAGTGGAAAGATGCTGATGGGGATTAATCTCAGATTTTATCGACAGTAGCTTCTCTGAAGCGAGTCGTTTGAAAGTTGCCGATTGAACTGCAGTCACTGTGTTGAATGTCAACTCAATCAGACCATTGAAAACCGAAAAGGGCAGATTCCCAATTCATTCTTTGGCCTCCCTGCTATTCTGATTGGAAAGAACAAACAGAGTTCTGATCACTGCCTCCTTGCTGTCTGTGGGATCCTGCTATGCGTTACGTTCCATCCTTTACAACGGTGATTATCCTGGTCATACTTCAGAAGGCATATGACATACTTTATTAGCTGAGGCATAGAATGTAGGAGCAGGGTGGTTATGGTGGGGCTAGATGAAACGTTTGTTATGCCACAGCTATAATACTGTGTGCAGTTCTGGTCGTCACACTGTAGGAAGGGTGTGATTACACTGGAGAGGGTGCAAAGGAGATTCACCAGGGTGTTGCCTGGGTTGGAGCATTTCAGCTATGAAAAGAGGTGGGTTAGGCAGTGATGAGACCATCAATTCACGCGACACGTGGTTAGAAGTGAACAGTGGTTTTAATCGTCTTACAACAGAGCCTGCCTGTGACAAGATGAACTCTAGATGAACTGGCAGGCAGGCTCTCAGCATCAACCTTTATACTTCCGGTTAGGGGGAGGAGCCGTGGGTGGAGCCAAGGGTGGAGCCCAGTACAAACTCCCGTACACTCCCAGTGCATCTCCCCCTAGTGGCAGAGCAGTGCAACTGCTCGTGTGCCGCGCTTACAGAGACATAGCACAACATGTGTAATACAGTGTGAATTACGCTACTGTGATTCACCACATTCACCCCCTGTAAATAAATCAAGTCCGGCGGGGGTGGTGGCTTACAGATTGAGTCTGTCCGGTGGCCGAGTTGTCCGCTGTGATCGGCGGAGCACCGGGGCTGCAGCCCCTCCTGGTGGCTGGATGAGCACTGTCGGTTGGGGTACGATGGCGGACTTTGGGGGCGATTCCGCCCGAGCTTCGTACCCGTCTGGTTCGACTGGGGACTGGGGGCGCTGGGACCTAGCTGGCGCGGGCGCGCAAAAAAATGTAGCGAACTGGTAGGTGCAGGGGCGGGGGGGGGGACGAGTTGGGTGGGATGGAGTGTGAGGGGTACCTCGGCGGTGGTAGTGGGTGGTGCTAGGATCCTGCAGGTGCTAGGTCCCGGAGGGATACAGTGTCCTGACGGCCGTCAGGGAACTCTACGAAGGCGTACTGGGGGTTCGAATGCAGTAGGAGCGCTTTCTCTACGAGTGGGTCAGTTTTGTGCGCCCTGACGTGCTTCCGGAGGAGTACTGGGCCCGGTGTCTTCAACCATGCCGGGAGCGAAACCCCCGTGGTCGTGCCCCTGGAAAAACTAAAGAGCCGCTCGTGAGGGGTCTGGTTGGTAGCGGTACCTAAGAGGGACCTAATAGCGTGGAGCGCGTCGGGGAGGACTTCTTGCCAATGGGAGATCGGGAGATTCCTGGACCGGAGGGTCAGTAGGACGGTCTTCCAGACCGTCGCATTCTCCCTCTCCACCTGCCCGTTCCCCCGGGGTTATAGCTGGTAGTCCTGCTCGAGGCGATGCCCTTGCCGAGCAGGTACTGACGCAGCTCGTCGCTCATAAAGGACAAACCCCTGTCGCTGTGTACGTAGCTGGGGAAACCAAACAGGGTGAAGATACTATGCAGGGCCCTAATGACTGTGTGGGAGGTCATATCGGGGCACGGGATAGCAAAGGGAAAATGGAAGAACTCGTCTATGACGTTCAGGAAGTACACATTCCTGTTAGTCAAGGGGAGTGGCCCTTTGAAATCGATAGCGAGGCGTTCAAAGGGCCTAGAAGCCTTGACCACGTAGGCCCTGTCTGGTCTGTAGAAGTGCGGTTTGCACTCCGCGCAGATCGGGCAATCCCTGGTGATGGCTTTTACCTCCTCGGTGGAGAAAGGCAGATTTTGGGCTTTAATGTAGTGGGCGAGCCGGGTGACCCCCGGGTGGCAGAGGTCATTGTGGATGGCTTTTAAGCGGTCGCTCTGTGCGCTGGCACACGTCCCGTGGGACAGGGCATCTGGGGGCTCGTTGAGTTTCCCCGGTCGATACAAAATATCGTAATTGTAGGTGGAGAGTTTGGTCCTCCACCTCAGAATTTTGTCATTTTTGATTTTGCCCCTCAGCGAGTTGTCAAACATGAAGGCAACCGATCTTTGGTCGGTGATGAGGGTGAACCTTCTACTGCGAGGTAGTGCCTCCAGTGACGAATAGCCTCCACAATGGCTTGTGCTTCCTTTTCGACTGAGGAGTGTCGAAGTTCCGAAGCGGAGAGGGTTCGGGAGAAAAATGCGACTGGCCTCGCTGCCTGATTTAGTGTGGCTGCAAGAGCTACCTCTGAGGCATCGCTCTCAACCTGGAAAGGGACAGATTCATCCACCGCCTGCATGGCAGCCTTGGCAATGTCCTCCTTGATGCAGTTGAAGGCCTGGCGAGCCTCAGCTGACAGGGGAAAAAGTGTGGCCTTAAATAGTGGGCGGGCTTTGTCCGCATATTGAGGGACCCACTGGGCATAATACGAGAAGAATCCCAGGCACCTTTTGAGGGCCCTGGGACAATGAGGGAGAGGGAGTTCTAAGAGGGGGCGCATACGGTCCGGATCGGGACCCAGGACTCCGTTTTCCACGACATAGCCGAGGATGGCTAGACTTGTGCGGAAAACACATTTCTCCTTGTATGTGAGGTTAAGCTTCTGGGCCATCTGGAGAAATCGGTTGAGGTTGGCATCGTGGTCCTGCTGGTCATAGCCGCAGATGGTGACGTTATCCAAGTACGGAAACGTGGTCCGCAGCCCGTACTGGTCCACCATTCGGTCCATTGCTCGTTGGAACACCGAAACCCCATTCGTGACGCCAAAGGGATCCTGGAGGAAGTGGAAGAGGCGGCCATCGGCCTCAAACGCCGTGAAGTGGCGGTCCTCCGGGCGGATTGGGAGTTGGTGGTATGCAGACTTCAGATCCACCGTGGAAAAAATCCGATACTGGGCGATCTGATTCACCATGTCTACAATCCAGGGGAGGGGGTACGCGTCGGGGAACGTAAACCGATTAATAGTCTGACAATAGTCTATGACTATGCGGAATTTTTCCCCGGTCTTGACGACCACCACCTGAGCTCTCCAGGGACTGTTACTGGCCTCTATGATCGCCTCAGGTAAAAGCCTCTGGACCTCGGATCGAATGAACACCCTGTCCTGCAGGCTGTACAGCCTGCTGCGAGTGGCTATGGGTTTACAGTCCGGAGTGAGGTTGGCAAATAGAGGAGGGGGGGGGGGATTCGCAGCGTGGCTAGACTGCAGATAGTGAGTGGGGGTAGGGGTCCGCCGAAGCTGAGGGTGAGACTCTTGAGATTGCATTGAAAGTCGAGTCCCAGTAAGAGTGGGGCGCAGAGTTCGGGCATGACGTATAGTTAGAAATTAGAGTAGCTAGCGCCTTGGATTGTTAGAGTTGCGACGGTGCGCCCTTGGATATGGACAGAGTGGGAACCCGAAGCGAGGGAGGTAGTTTGCCGTGCAGGGAAAACAGGGAGCGAACTGCGTCTTACCAGATCTGGGTGTACGAAGCTCTCAGTGCTCCCGGAGTCGAAAAGGCACGGTGTACTGTACCCGTTGATTTGGACCGTTGTCATAGAGTTGTGGAGATGTTTTGGGTGCGATTGGTCCAGTGTGACTGTGTTGAGTTGCGGGTAGTCGGCGGCTCGGTCGGCTGTGCTGGGGTGGCCCCGCAATGAGTGCCCGCTGAGGTCGCAGCCTTCAATCGAGTTTTCTGAGTGTGGAGAGGATGGGGCCCAAGATGGCCGCCCCCGTGGATCGCACGTGTCGGGCGGCGAGGAAGATGGCGTCCAAGATGGCGGCCCCCATGGATCTCACGTGGCGGGTGGGGGCGGAGTCGGGGCATAGGCCGCTGCGTTCCGGGGCCTGCGGGCCTGCGTGTGCGGAGGGCAATTACTTTGTGCCACTGGAGGTTTAGGGGCTGGGGCCTTCCTTGCCAGGCACACTCTGGCGTAGTGGCCTTTTCGCCTGCAGCTGCTGCAGGTCGCGTTGCGGGCCAGGCAATGCTGCCGCGGGTGCTGGGGCTGGCCACAAAAGTGACAGGCTGGGGCAGCATGGTGGCTGGGTGGCCGCGCGGCGCAGACCTGGGGAGTCGCTGGTCGAGGGCCCATGACGGGGTCACGCAGTCGGCAGGAAACGTGGTGAGGCTACGAAATGAGACCTCCATATTGGAGCGAGTTCAACAGTATCTTCTAAATTTAGGGCCCCCTTCTCCAGCAGTCGCTGGCGCACGTAATTCGATCTAAGGCCTGCAACAAAGACATTGCGGACAGCAAGTTCTCTATGTTCTGCAGCAGTTACAGCCTGATAATTACAGTCCCGGGATAAGGCTTCTAAGTCTCTGAGGAATTCTTCTAGCGATTCTGTAGGGTGCTGGCGGCGAGTAGTAAAAACGTGGCGCGCGTAGACCTCATTGATAGGCCTCACGTACATTCTATCGAGTAGGGCCAGGGCCTCTGTATATGAGCTGGTACAGTTTAGCTGAGTAGATATACGATGGCTCACCCTCGCGTACAGTAGACTGAGTTTCTGCTCCTCCGTCATTTCTGTGGTGCTTGCTTCAGCCAGGTAGGCCTTAAACATCGGAGCCAATGCGAAAAGATTTATTTCGCCTCTGCATCCTGCGGGTCGAGTTCCAGTCGATTAGGCTTGAGGGCTGATTCCATGGTCATTCCTTACTGTTTCTTAAGATGATTAAATTGATGAGACCATCAATTCACGCGACACGTAGTTAGAAGTGAACAGTGGTTTTAATCGTCTTACAACAGAGCCTGCCTGTGACAAGATGGACTCCAGATGAACTGGCAGGCAGGCTCTCAGCATCAACCTTTATACTTCCGGTTAGGGGGAGGAGCCATGGGTGGAGCCAAGGGTGGAGCCCAGTACAAACTCCCATACACTCCCAGTGCATCTCCCCCTAGTGGCAGAGCAGGGCAACTGCTCATGTGCCGAGCTTACAGAGACATAGTACAACATGTGTAATACAGTGTGATTTACACTACTGTAATTCACCACAGGCAGAAGTTGGGTGGCACGGCAGCACAGTTGCTTTACAGTGCCAAGATCCCAGGTTCGATTACGACTTGGGTCACTGTCTGTGCGGAGTCTGGACGTTCTCCACGTGTCTTCGTGGGTTTCCTCCGGGCGCTCCGGTTCCCTCCTACAAGTCCCAAAAGACGTGCTTGTTACGTGAGTTGGACATTCTGAATTCTCCCTCCGTGTACCCGAAAAGGCGCCGGAGTGTGGCGACTGGGGCGTTTCACAGTAACGTAATTGCAGTGTTAATGTAAGCCTACTTGCGACACTAATAAAATATTATTATTATTGTTTTTTTCTTCAGAGCAGAGAAGGCTGAAGGGGGATCTGAACGAGGTGTACAAAATTATGAGGGAAATGGATAACGTGCCATAATATCCACTCATGTATATAATGAGATGCAGACAGGCAGTGATTGACACACAGGATGACCAATGAACACACAACACAGAACAACCAATCACCAGACAAGACACCACCACTATAAAGCCCACAGGGCATTAAGACTCCCGCTCTTTCGGGACCCAGATACTGAGACAGTCAGAGTGCACAAGTTAGTGGGCACTATTGCCATGTGGTAGCTAATAAGTCTGTTTAAGCCAGTAAGAGGCCATCAGTTGGATTAGTAGAGTGTCAACCCACAGCTGAACATGTACAGCAGTTCATAGTTTAAATAAAACAGTGTTGGATCATCTCTGGTGTTAGACGTTTGTTTCTAGCTTCCCTGCATCCAGTTGCAGTTGACGTTGAACCAACCCGCCAAACACATCACAACGGACATAGGAAGTGCAGCTAGCAGAGAGGTCGATGACTATGCCATAGATTTAAGGTAACAGATTTAGATGGGATTTGAGGAAAGTCTTTTTTACCCAGAGGGTGGTGGGAATCTGGAAGTCACTACCTAAAAGTGTGGTGAAGCGAGAACACCCACAATATTTAAGAAGCATTTTGATGAACACTTGAAATGCCATAGTATACAAGGCTATGGGCTAAGTGCTGGAAAATGGGATTAGAATAGACAGGTGTTTGTTGGCCAGCACTGATGCGATGGGCCAAATGGCCTCTTACTGTGCAGTAGAACTCTGACTCGTTTTGTTGCGCCATGTAATGTTCGACATTGGCTGGGTAAGATTGAGGCTAAGGTGTTTGGTCATGTCCTCAGCTTTGTCGAAAGGTTAAGGTTTGTGTGCAAGCAAAGATAGTGGATCTTATGGAGAAGGTTCATATATATATATTTTTAAAAAATAAAAAATTTAGAGGACCTAATTCATTTGCTTTTTCCAATTAAGGGGCAATTTAACGTGGCCAATCCACCTATCCTGCACATCTTTGGGTTGTGGGGGCGAAACCCACGCAAACACGGGGAGAATGTGCAAACCCCACATGGACAGTGACCCAGAGCCGGGATCGAACCTGGGACCTCGGCGCCGTGAGGCAGCAGGGCTAACCCACCGTGCCACCGTGCTGCCCTAGAAGGTTCGTTTATACTGGAAGTCTATGTTCTCTCAGCCATCCAGCTGGATTTTCATTCAAAGAGCTGAAAAGCACAGCCTGCCCGTGCTCCTTGTCTGTCTTCAGTGTTGTTCACTCTCCGAGTGTACATCTGGTAAGCTCACCCATAGGTGTGACCACTTCCCCAGCTCAAGGTCCCTCGCGGCCACGGCAATGCTGAGGAGCATAGAGCAGCCCCTGCTTTCCACGAAGTGGCTGGAGAGAGTGTGTTGATGGAGAAATATGTCTGAGGTAGGGCTGGCCCTCTCCACTTCGGACCTTATCTCAGCAAGGACATGTGTTCCCAAGCCACATCGTCGTTAACTCCTCGATACGTTTGTGCATGGAAGCTTGACAGATCCCACAGAGATCCCCAGTGGAGCCTTGGAAAGAGCTAGTAGCGTAGACGTCAAAAGCAGCGGTGACTTTCAGTGCCAGTGATAATGGATGTCCTTCCAGTCCCTGTGGTAGATGTGAGCCACCAGATCCCTGGGCATGCAGAGATGTCGGTGGCACTGCCTGTTCTGCATAAAAGACATGTGTCTTCTGTACACCCTCGGTCAGGAGAGTTGGCCCCGCCTCCTCTGGTTCGTGACGGCATCCTGCTACTCTTGCTCATAAGGATGTAGGTGGCCCCTTTGGCAAACCTGGCACCTCCGTTGCAACCTTCTCCTCCCTCTCTCCTGCCTGCAAGGGATTATTCAGGCTGCAATAAATCCAGCGTACACCTTACTTGCTGTCCACGATGTCTTTTTTGCAGGCCTTAGATCGAATTACGTGCCACAGCGACTGCTGGAGAAGGGGGCCCTAAATTTAGAAGACACTGTTGAACTCGCTACAACTATGGAGGTCTCATTTCGTAGCCTCACCTCGTTTCCTCACCTAATTGCCATGAACTCCTGGCCAGCGTCGGTACTTTTGAAGGTAGTTTCCCCACCACCTACCCCTTGTACATCAACCACTGGGATGACTTTGCTTTGACCAGGCGCTAGGATGTGTTGCTGCACCATCTAACTAGACTCCGTGGGAAAGAGGTACAAGGGCCAATGTTCAGTAAGGATGTGCGATTATTGATAGGGGGCTGTGGCATCTCATCTGGTCAGCTGCCAGTGACTGCATTCTGAGCTCCTGCGTTTAAGCTTGTCCAATTGCACAATCTTTGAGAATTTCAGTGCGTGGAACAAGGAGTTAACACAAGAATTTTGATTAGTGGCAGGAATGGGATTCGGCCTATGTGAATGTGCCTCAGTACTTAACTCTCCTGATTCCCTGCATTGCCACTCAAAAGGCTCCTAACATGTCTCAGGTGTGCATCTCCCCTCATTTGGTGAAACACTCTTCAGTTGGGTGCCCCTTCAATTGGTCTCCCTGGGCAGTGAACCAGTCCTCAAATCGGCCTTGAGAGTCCTCACCATTTCAGTGTCACCTCTTTGTAATTTAGTGCTGCGCCTTCACTTCAGCTTGGAAGATGGTGGTGCTGAGCTCTGACTCCCAGACCAGCTTGAACCCTCCCTGTGTGACTGCAAAAATCGCCCCGCATTGGCCCGCAGGAGCTCAATTCCCAGCTTTCCTACTATCAATCCTTCCCCTCCAATCCTTGAACCCTTTTTGCTTGTGCCAGAAATCCCTGTGTTGCCCCCTGTATCTTTGGAGGTTTGATGGGCCTATGCCCCATCTGGACCTCTCCCCTCCCCATCTTGAGGCCTCCTGCCCAGTTGCACCTCCCCAGAACCCTCCAATGCCTCTGCATTACGTTGTCCCCAACTATGGGCTGCCAATGCCTCCCCTGATTGTGAGTGTGCCACCTACAGCACAGCACAATGCCAGAGATCCTCATGCACTGAGGTGCGTGGTACTGTGAATACTCCCTATACACAACATTCTGGTCTCTGAAGACCCTTGTCCAACATGCCTCCGCCCTCCCTGGCCTGTGGCAAGCACAGTCTTTGTGAGGTCAAGTCTCCTGGTTTGGCCTGCTAATAATAATAATAATAATAATAATCGCTTATTATCACAAGTAGGCATCAATGAAGTTAGTGAAAGGCCCCTAGTTGCTACATTCCGGCGCCTGTTCGGGGAGGCTGGTACAGGAATTGAGCCCACGCTGCTGGCTTTGTTCTGCATTACAAGCCAGCTGTTTAGCCCACTGTGCGAGACCAGCCCCTTGCTTTTGCTGTGAAACAGATTCCTCCCCATTGTGGTCCACCTCACCCCGAAGCCAATACCTCTGTCAGTGCAGCACTCCCTGCAATGCCAGTCTGATTTTTTGCGTTCAAGGGTTTGAACCCACAGGCTTGACCCCACACCCTTTGACCTCAGAGACGAGAGCGTTGTCAGCTGACACTAGTTTGACACCAGTCATCAATTCTCCGATGAGAAAACATTTGCTTTTTCAAAAATCTACCGGGATTGTCAGCAACAGCCCCGCCCCCACCCACCCCCATGTCGTGGTTTCCCACGGCGAAGGTGGTCCGTGGGGAGGAGTGGGGGGGGGGGGGGGGTCGAATTTGCCTTTGAAAATCCTGCTGAGGGTTTCGTTTCTTTGCTCACACATAGCCAAGTCGCAAAATAAAACAAACTGCTTGCTGAAGATTGACAATAAAAATCCTAAATTTCCGTTTCGATTTGATTCCATTACACCGGCTTTGCAGCGGTAGCAGGTTCTAAACGCAGTGCCGGCGGTAATGACTATTTCTCAATAGCCCCCGACAACCAGTAAATTAAATGTACACTTTATTTCTTGTCACTAATTTCTTCGAAATATCGAATGGCAGTAAAGCTGCATCGCCTATTACTGCAGCCTCTTTGTGTGTTGTTTGGTGCGATGAATCATATTAATAGTTTCCATTGCAGCTCAGCACAATATCTTGGAGTAAATTGGATAGCTGGGAAAGATCTTTGCAACTGTTTGGAACGAATGCAAAAAACTGAATGGAGATCTGCTTTGGGTGTCTTGTCTCGTTGCATTTAAGAAAATCACATCCAACAGCAACACTGGGTTTATTATTTCAGCTAAACGAAAAGCAATTATTATTTCAAAAGGATTATTGGGTCAGGGTCTTGATCAGTAGACATAATCTCAGCATAAGAGAGAAGCCAGTCAGAAGGGAAGTCAGAAGGAGATGGTAGCAGTCTGGAATTTCCTCTCCTGCATGACTCAGGAGGGCTGAGTCTTGGAGAGTGTGCAGCACAGTGATTAGCACAGTTGCTTCACAGCTCCAGGGTCCCTGGTTCAATTCCCGGCTTGGGTCACTGAAGAATCTGCACGTTCTCCTTGTGTCTGCGTGGGTTTCCTCCGGGTGCTCCGGTTTCCTCCCACAAGTCCCGAAAGACGTACTGATAGGTAATTTGGACATTCTGAGTTCTCCCTCCGTTTACCCGAACAGGCGTTGGAATGTGGCGACGAGGGGATTTTCACAGTAACTTCATTGCAGTGTTAATGTGAGCCTACTTACCTTATTTCACCTGAGGAAGGAGCAGTGCTCCGAGGGCTCGTGTTTGAGACAAACCTGTTGGACTTTGGCCTGGTGTTGTGGGACTTCTTGCTGTGCTCGCCCCAGTCCGGCATCTCCACATCATACTTAATAATAATAATCGCTTATTGTCACAAGTAGGCTTCAATGAAGTTACTGTGAAAAGCCCCTAGTCGCCACATTCCAGTATCTGTTCGGGGAGGCTGGTACGGGAATTGAACCCGCGCTGCTGGCCTTGTTCTGCATTACAAGCCAGCTGTTTAGCTCACTGTGCTGAACCAGCAAGATTATTATTATTATTGTGGTATACAGAGCCAAGGCGAATAATTGGAACTAAACTCAAGACCAGTCATCATCAGAAAGCCTTCAAGGTACAGAAAATGAAAAAATGAAAATCGCTTATTGTCACGAGTAGGCTTCAATGAAGTTACTGTGAAAAGCCCCTAGTCGCCACACTCCGGTGCCTGTCCGGGGAGGCTGATACGGGAATCGAACCGTGCTGCTGGCCTGCTTGGTCTGCTTTAAAAGCCAGCGATTTAGCCCAGTGAGCCCGTTTAGCCCTTATGTGTGGTGGTGGGGGGGGGCGGTCAATGCTTGGGAAGTGGGGGAACCTGTCTGTGGAGGTTGGTGGGGCTTGTCTGTGGAGGTTGGTGGGGCTTGTCTGTGAAGGTTGGTGGACTTGCCTGTGAAGGGAGGGCTGGCAACAGCTCTGAGGTGGGTGCAATGCCTTTGAGGGAGGAACCGGTGACTGTGAAGGGGGGGATGCAGTGATTGTGTGGGGGTGGGGGGATTAATGGCTGTGAGGGGGGTGTGATGGCTGTGAAGGGGGAAGTGCTCTGATACTGCTATGAGCTGGGGGTGGTGGGGAAAGGGAGCCCCTGATACTTGTGTGGTCGTGGGAGGGGGGAGGTGGCAGTGAAGAGATGCCCCAATATCGTGGTGGTCGGGGTGTCGCCTTGATGCTTGTGGCGGGAGGGGTAAATGGGATTGGGGGGGGTTGGGGGAGGGGTAGTCCTCCACGTCCGTTTGGGGTGTGGGTGGAGTTTAATTCCAGTGCTGATTGGGGTCCCCGATCTGTATGGAGCCTTCTTGTCGGCTCTATCAGGCCCCGCCAAACCAGAGTGATGGCGTAAACCATGCCCCCCATGCACAATGTGCAAAACCTCCCATTGGGGAATTTCCACAGGAGGCGCACAATGGGTCCAGGCTCTGGTCGGAATCTATTTTGGTCCAGTTCATAGTTTTGTAATTTTCAACCGAACCTTAGCCCTTCATCATCCTACCCTGCATCAGTTTGGGATAAGCCATCCAGTGTTACTTGCTGACAGACTTTCGTGCTGCAGTGAGTTACATAGACCACCAGGTACTGCGGCAAGAGTTTTAAATGTGCTGAGCGTATGCAATATCTGTCTCCGAGGATTCACTGTGTTACTGCAGTGTAGATGGAGGTCAGCAAACTGAGCTGTAGCACGTCAACTGGATTAATGAAGGATGATTCAGGCTGCATTCAAATCTAGGTGAGTGGGTGGCTCAGTGAATAGAAGGTCATGGGTTTAAGCCCTGACTCGAGGGATATGAGTGCAAAGTCGAGGATAATGTTGCAGTACGGAGCCAGGATTACATTGTCAGAGATGCAGTCCTTTCAGAAGAGACATTAAACCAGGCTTGTCCAACTGGCTGCCTGCCGACTGCTTACCAGCCGCCGTAACCTCTGGATTCGGCCTGCCAACCTTGTTAGACGTACAGCTGACTTACATTCAACAAATGCTGTAGAGCTGCTCATCCTATCAGGGGCAAATAAAGGGAGAAACCAGCCTGTGATTGGACGAGCAGCAAACATCGAGACGCTAGGTTGTCAAGGTAAGTTCCGGGGCTTGGAGCGAGAGCGGGGCCTGGGGACCAGGAGTGAGGTTGACCAGGAGTGTGGTGTGCGGGGGTGGGGTCAAGGCAAAAGTGGGGCCCGCAGGGGGCCGAGTTGAGAGCAGGGCCCTGGGGAAACCAGAGCGGGCACATTGGACCGGGACAAGCGAGAGTAGGGCCTGAGTGGGCTGGAGAGACAGCAGGGCCCGGGAGGGGGAGGGGGGAAGCAAGAGCTGAACGGGAGGGCCTGAGGCGAGAGCGGGATGGGAGGGTCCTAGACAAGAGAAGGGTATGAGTTCCTGGGGATAGAACACGTCCCTGGACAAGAGTAGGGCCCACTCCACTGTGAGGTATTGGCTCCTTGACTGAGAAATAATTGAAATGTGGTCCCTCACACGAAAATGTTCAACAAGCCTGATGTGTTGGGTTAGCTGGGTCTGCGAGGACTGAGTTTACTGCAGCAGTGAGAGAGACAGGCTTCCAACACTTGAAGAAATGCAACTCGATTTTATTGAACACTTAACTATAATACATGCTTTAACTGTGGGTTGACACTATGCAGACTTGACTGGAGACCTGAGGCTAACCTGACCAGACTAACTGACTACCACATGGTGTTTGTTCTAGTTGCTGCTCACGAGCTCTGACTGTCTCAGAGGCTGGATCCCGAGAGAGCGGGAAAACTGGTGCCCTCTGGCTTTATTGTGGTTGTGTCCTGTCTGGTGATTGGCTGCTGTGTTCTGTGTGTTCATTGGTCATCCTGTGTGTCAATCATTGCCTGTCTGCACTCCATTATATACCTGGATGTATATTATGACAAAGCCTGCATGAAACCAATGTCTCCTCTGTTCTTTCAGGTGGATGTATCAGATTCCATGGCACTATTTCAGAAAGAAGCAGCAGATTTCCCCTGGATAATAGGGTGGTGTTGGGACCCATGCTGTTTCTGACATATATTAACGGCCTGGACATTGGTGTATAAGGCAGTGTAGAACTCCAACAGGCATAGACAGGTTGGTGGAATGGTGGACATGGGGCAGATGAAATTTAATGAAGAAAAGTATGGAGGGATTCATGTTAGTCTTTTATTTTCTTTTATTCATTTACAGGATGCGAGCGTCGGTATTTATTGCCCATCCCTAGTTGACTTTCAGAAGGTGGTGCTGAGTTGACTTCTTAAACTGCTGCAGTCCTTGACGTGTAGGTAGACCCACTGTGCTGTTAGAGAGGGAGTTCCAGGATGTTGCCTCAGTGACTGTGAAGGAACGTCGATATAAATCAAGGTGGTGAGTGACTTGGAGGGGAACCTCCAGGTGGCGGGGTTCCCAGGTATCTGCTGCTCTTGTTCTTCTAGATGATAATGGTCGTGGGTTCGGAAGGTGTTGGCTGAGGAACCTTGGTGAGTTACTGCAGTGCATCTTGTAGATGGTACACACGGCTGCCACTGTTTGTCGATGGTGGGCTTGAATGTTTGGGGAAGGGGGTGCAATCAAGCGGGCTGATTTGTCCTGGATGGTATTGAGCTTCTTAAGTGTTGTTGGAGCTGCACTCATCCAGGCAAGTGGAGAGTATTGCATTACACTCCTGACTTGTGCCTTGTAGATGTGGACAGGTTTTGGGGTTGGGGTGGGGGGGGGGGGGGGGGGGGGGGGGGGGTGCAGGAGGTGAGTTACTCGCCGTAGGATTCCTCGCCTTTAACTGTCCTGGTAGCCACAGTATTAATGTGGCGAGTCCAATTCAGTTTCTGATCAATGGTAACCCCCAAGATGTTGATTGTGGGGAATTCAGCAATGGTAATGTCATTGAATGTCAAGGGGCGGTGGTTAGATCCTCTCTTGTAGATGGTCATTGCCTGCCATTTGTGTGGCGCGAATGTAACTTGCCACTTGTCAGCCCAAGCCTGGATATTGTCCAGGTCTTGCTGCATTTGGACAGGGACTGCTTCAGTGTCTGAGAAGTGGCGAATGGTGCTGAACATTGTGCAATCATCTGCAAACATCCCCATTCTGACTTTATGATAGAAGGCAAGTCACTGATGAAAGAGCTGAAGATGGTTGAGCCTAGGGCATTAATAGAGACATAGAGTATTAAAACAAGGAAATTACATTAAACCTGTACGGAACACTGGGTTCAATCTCAACTGGAACATTGCACCCATACTTTAGGAAAAATATAAAGGTATTAGAGAGAGTGCAGAAAAGCTTTGCCAGAATGATCCCAGGGATAAGAAGCTTCTCTTATTTGGCTAGTGGGATGTTAACCTAACTGGCCTGTAGTTCCATGCCATCCTTTTTATAGTAAGAAGTCTTACAACACCAGGTTAAAGTCCAACAGGTTTGTTTCAAACACGAGCTTTCGGAGCACGGCTCCTTATTCACCTGAAGAAGGAGCCGTGCTCCGAAAGCTCGTGTTTGAAACAAACCTGTTGGACTTTAACCTGGTGTTGTAAGACTTCTTACTGTGCTCACCCCAGTCCAACGCCGGCATCTCCACATCATGGATCCTTTTTATAACCTTTAGTCTTATCTGCTGGTGCTGTCTTGGGTTTGTCCACTCTCTCCCTTCCTGCCATGCTTTCATCATCATTTCCTTACGCTTACCTTGCTCTCTTGCCTAATTTTCTTCTCTATTTAATAAACCATATCTTCCCTCTCCCCTACTATTTAGTTTAAAGCCCTTTCTGCCGTCCGAGCTGTATGGCTCACCAGAAGACTCTTGTGAGCATGGTTCTGGTGAAGACCACCCCAACAGTACAGCTCCCTCTTTCCCCCTGAATCACAACCCACCTACCCCACACCAATCGTCGAGCCACGCCTTCAACTCCCCGATCTGATTCACCCTTCACCAATTTGCTCAGGACTCGGGTAGTAATCCAGAGATTATTACCTTTGAGTCTCTGGTTACCAAAAAGTGCACAGCGCCCTACCATTCCCCCTGCTCCCATCCAGATAACCCCCCGATAATGTTGTAGTAATTATATATATATCTAGGAGCAATGCGGAGATGACGCGACTTGCTAAGTATGAAATTGGTTTCTTTTCAAGCTGTCAGTTTACTTTGCACTGAGTCCACACCCAGGTTTAACCAAGCAAACACAGTGAGCATAGATTAACTACCAGACTTGCATAATCAAGCACAGGTCAATTAAACCATTGAACATTACACCAAGAATTGGGAGTTCAAAACCTGTAGGATCCAAATCTACCCCCCTCTCCATCTATGATTGGAAGCCCCTCATGGGATTGGCTCTCTTCCTCACCAAAACAAAATCCATACTGCCCTTGCACCCCGAAACGTTCAGTAACACAGTACCAATATCTCTACCGGTTCCCGCGGTTATGGCATTTGTCAATGCGCCCTCTCTGCTTGTCAACCATGGGACACCCAGCCCCGAAGCAGGAGCCAAATCTGTGAAGGTCCAAATTGTTCTGCCTCACCTCAGTTCCTCCACTCACTCCTGTACTGTTGGCTGGGTTGTAAAACAACGGTGTAGATTATTGCTGCTTTGTTATCTTCACTTGAGCATGAAAAGATGCAATTGCATTCCTGATTTCTGATCCAAAAGTTTAACATACAATTGGCTAAGATCTGAAATGAGATTGGTTGGTTAAATTAAGATTTTGATAGAAGTTTTAGGTCGGAAAATTAGCCAGCGGTTGCCATTTGTGGGCTTTAATTAAAGTTCTGTCAGAGTTCAAAATGTGTGCACAGCAATAATTTCACGTTCATTTAACACAAAATCGGCAGTCTCTTCTGTTTTACAAGAAACTGCCCCTTTGGAAAAGTTCATTATCTTGCATAGCAATTGCAAAGTGACAAAGAGGTCTTACATCTGTAGCAATCTCTGAAGCAAATGCCAGTTCTTCTCACACTATTCCTTAAGTGTTATACTGGTATTGTCCGTGTCTTTGTTACCTCTAGATTTGTCTGTGGACTTCTGATTGATAAAGGAGTCAAGGATCAGGGGGGTTAAGGGGAGAAGGGAGGAGAATGGGGACGAGAAAATATCAGCCATGATTGAATGGCGGAGCAGACTCGATGGGCCGAGTGGCCTAATTCTGCTCCTATGTCTTATGGTCTTATGGATTGTGTGGACAGACAATAAGGTGTAGTTGAGGTCACAATCAGATCAGCCACGATCTTATTGAATGGCGAATAGGCTCGAGAAGCGTATTTAAAATATATATTTGTTCCCTGAATGTGGGTGTCACTGTCTCGGCCAGCATTTATTGCCCATCCCTAATTGCCCTTGAGAAGGTGATGGCATCTAATAATAATAACCTTTGTTAGTGTCACAAGTAGGCTTACATTAACGCTGCAATGAAATTACTGTGAAAAGCCCCTAATCGCCACATTCCGA
Organism: Scyliorhinus canicula; assembly: GCF_902713615.1. Lineage (NCBI taxonomy): Eukaryota > Metazoa > Chordata > Chondrichthyes > Carcharhiniformes > Scyliorhinidae > Scyliorhinus > Scyliorhinus canicula. Next base: position 274,279,683 of record NC_052147.1, on the reverse strand, counting down.
CGCCTGTTCGGGTTCACTGAGGGAGAATTCAGAATGTTCAATTCACCCAACGAGCACGTCTTTCGGGACATGTGGGTGGAAACCGGAGCACCCGGAGGAAACCCACGCAGCCACGGGGAGAATGTGCAGGCTCCGCACAGAGAGTGATCCAAGTTGGGAATCGAATCTGGGACCCTGGTCCGGTGAAGCAACAGTGCCAACCACTGTGCCACCATGCTGCCCTATGTGCTCTAGGTACACCCCACGGTGCTGTTAGGATTGGGGTTCCAGGATCTTAACCGAATGAGAGAAAAGGAACGGCGATGTAAAGTTCTAAGTCAGGATGGTGTGTGGCTTGGATAGTTTCCCATGTATCTGGTGCCCTTGACCTTCTAGATGGTAGAGGTTACATAGAATCTACAGTACAGAAGGAGGCCATTCGGCCCATCGAGTCTGCGCCGGCCCTTGGAAAGAGCACCCGACCCAAGCCCACATCTTCACCCTACCCCTGTAACCCAGTAACCCCACCCAACCATTGAAAGGTGCTACCAAAGGAATTGCCTCCTGCGCTTAAATATCATAGAATCATAGTCGTCGAGTCAAAGAGCTTTACAGCACAGAAAGAGGCCCTTCAGACCATCATGTCTGTGCCAACCGTAAGGTTCCTGAATCCCAATGAGCTCCCATTCTTCACATTCCACAAATTGAACTCAATGAAATCTCTGCTGGAGTTAATCTGATTCATGAAGGTACCGTTCATCCATTGGCTTGCTGACTTACAGTGGCTCCCCACCCATCAACATTTTCATCCTTATTGCTAAATACCTCTAAGACCTCACCCCTCCTTACCTCTGTAACCCCCTGCAGACCTATAGCCCTGCAAGATCTCTGCGCTCCCCCAATTTGTGTCTTTTTGCAGTCCCTATTTTAATCGCTCCACTATTGGTGGTCATACTTCTAGCCCGAAGCTCTGGAATTTCCTCCCTAACCTCTTCGCCCCTTAACCTCACTCTCTTCCTTTCAACTCGTGAAGGTCTACCTTTTGACCAGGCCTTTGCTCGTTGCTATTTGTGGGATCTTGCTGTGCACCAATTGGCTGCCCTGTTTTCCTACATTGCAAAAGTGACTGCATCTCAATTCACGTCATTGGCTGCAAAGCATTTCAAAAGGCTTGAGGCAGCGAAAGTTGTGATAGGTGCTATATGAATGCAAAGATTTTCTCCTTTCTTATGTGGCTCAGTGTCCACGTTTGTTGAACACTTTGTGAGGTGCCTTGGGATGTTGTGCTGTTTTGAAGATACGATAGGTGATCATTTCTGGCCATTCACGCTGGTGGGATCTAACGGTCCTGACGACGGCATTCCCACTGCGGGTTTCACGGAGGCAAAAGGTGCGTCCGACAGGAAAGTTCATTGACAAAGGTGGGACAATAAGATCCCGACACCGGCCATGGGCAAGCTGCCCTCAGTCGCAGCAGCACACGCTGCGGAGTGGGAGGAAAATCCCATCCAGTATAATTACAAGTTGCCGTTGTTCTATAGAATCTACAGTGCAGAAGGAGGCCATTCGGCCCATCGAGTCTGCACCGGCCCTTGGAAAGAGCACCCTACCCAAGCCCACATCTTCACCCTATCCCTGTAACCCAGTAAACCCACCCAACCTTTTTAGGACACTTAGGGCAATTTAGCACGGCCAATCCACCTAACCTGCACATCTTTGGACTGTGGGAGGAAACCGGAACACCCGGAGGAAACCCACGCAGATACGGGGAGAACGAGCAGATTCTGCACAGACAGTGACCCAAGCCGTGAATCGAACCTGGAACCCTGGAGCTGTGAAATCGCCGTGCTAACCATTGTGCTACCGTGCTGCCCCTAAGTTACATACCATGCCCGTGCTTCCTCAAGGTACACTGCCAATCTTGACTATAGTAAGAAGTCTTACAACGCCAGGTTAAAGTCCAACATGTTTGTTTGAAACACTAGCTTTCGGAGCACTGCTCCTCCCTCATTCACCTGAGGAAGGAGCAGTGCTCTGAAAGCTAGTGTTTGACACAAACCTGTTGGACTTTAACCTGGTGTTGTAAGGCCTCTTACCGTGCTCACCCCAGTCCAATGCCGGCATCTCCAAATCTTGACAATGTTAAGTGCTGTCCCCTTCAGAAAGAATTGTACGTGGGAAGGATTAATGGCTTCATGTATGTCCCGTGTACAAATTTTAATAGAGGTAACTATGGCCTTGTGTATAGGTGGTCTCTCTGGCTTGAAGCTCTCATAGAGACTCTTGTTATTCTCCACCAAGTTGAGATGCAAAGGCTGGGAGTTCCTTATCTGTATTGTTAAAAAAAAGACAGACTTGCATTTATCTATCTTTCACCTTTCCAAGTTGAGACTGCGCGGCTCTATTTCTACATCCTGCTCAGGAGGTACATGGGGCTTCAACCAAAAGACAACACCGCTGATAGTGCATCTTTCCCTCAATCTGGTGCCTTGTAGTCAGGTTTCTGAAGCAGAGCTTGAACCCATGGCCTTCTGACTCAGAAGTGAGAGTATTTTTAATTCACTTCCGGGATGTGGGCATCACTGGCTGGGCCAGCATTTATTCCCCATTCTTAATATCCCCTGAGATGGTGGTGGTGAGCTGCCTACTTGAGCCATGGCACCTTGGAGTGTAGGCACACCCATTGTGCTGTTAGTGAGGGAGTTCCAGGATTTTGACCCAGTGACAGTGAAGGAACGGCAATATACTTCCAAGTCAGGATGGTGAGTGACTTGGAGAGGAACCTCCAGGTGGTGGTGTGCCCATGAATTTGCTGCCCTTGTCCTTCTAGATGGTCATGGTCGTGGGTTTGGAAGTACTTGATGAGTTTCTGCAGTGCATGTCGTAGATGGTACACACTGCGGCCATAGTTCAAAGAACCAAAGAAATGTACAGCACAGGAACAGGCCCTTCGGCCCTCAAGCCTGCGCCAACCATGCTGCCCATTTAACCTAAAACCATTTACACTTCAGAGGCCCACATCCCTCTATTCCCATCCTATTCATGTATTTGTCAAGACGCCCCTTAAATGTTACTATCGGACCTGTGTCCAACACCTCCTCCTGCTGCGAGCTCCAGGCACCCATCACCCTCTGTGTTTAAAAACCTCCCTCTCATCTCCTCTAAACTTTGCTCCTTGTACCTGAAACCGATGTCCCCTGGTAATTGACTCCGTTGTTGGTGGAGGGAGTCAATGTTTGTGGAAAGGGCGCAAATCAAGTGCGTGCTTGGTCCTGGATGGTGTAAGATTCTCAAGTATTGTCGAAGCTGCACTCATCCAGTCGAGTGGAGAGTATTCCATCACATTCCTTGTGCCTTATAGATGGTGGACAGACGTTGGGGAGTCAGGACATTAATTACTCACTGCAGAATGCCTACCCTTTGACCTAGCTACAGTATTTATATAGCTAGTCCAGTTTAGTTGCTGGTCAACGATGTTGAGACTGCCATAGCAACCAGTAACATGGCAAAAAATCAGAAAGTGCTGGAAACGCTCAGCAGGTCCGGCAGCATCTGTTGAGAGAGAAGCAGAGTTGACTGGGATTCTCCGCTATCCAGCGGGGCGGGCCATAGCAGCGCTGTGGAGTGGCGTGAACCACTCCGGCGTCGGGCCGCCCGGAAGGTGTGGAATCCGTCCTACCTTCAGGGGCTAGGCCGGCGCCGGCGGGGTTGGCGCCGCGCCAACCGGTGCCGAAGGGCCTCCGCCGGCCATCACGAGTTGGCTCATGTGTGGGAGCGCCAGCGTGTTCTGGCGTGATCCCAGCACATGCGCAGGGGGGTTCTTCTCTGCGCTGGCCATGGCGGACCGTTGCAGCGGCCACCGATCACAGGCCAGGCCACCGTGGGGGTCCCTCCCGGGGTCAGATCCCCCCCCGCGTCCCCCCCCGAGGACTCCGCAGGCCACCCGCAGTAAGGACCTTGTTTGATTTAGGCTGACGGAACTGGCCGAAAACGAGCGGCCACGTGGCCCATCGCTGAGTGGAGAATCGCCGGGGGTGCCACTGCCAACGACCCCCGACCAGCGCAATGTGATTCCCGTCCCCGCTGAAAAACCGACCCCAGAGAATCCGGCAACCGGCGTCGGAGCGGTGGGGAGGGATTCACGCTGCCCCCCCCCCCCCCCCCCGGTGATTCTCCGGCTCGGCGGAGAGTCGGAGAATCCCACCCCATGTCTCAAGTCCGATATGACTTCTTCAGAATCAACGTATCACTCGATCTTAGCAAAGAGGGTGTTGAGGGCAAGGTGGCCTACCTTAAAATATAACGTTTGACACTTTAATTGTACCTTATTAATCCCTATGGAAGCTGGTTCCAATCTACTGTCCTTTGTAGTTTCTCAAATTATATATATGAATCACACTCTGCCAATGCTTGTTCTAACCTACTGATGATCTAACAAGTTGTTACATGGGGTGGCACCGTGGCACAGTGGTTAGCACAGCTGCCTCACAGCTCCAGGGACCCGGGTTCAATTCCGGCCTTGGGTCACTGTCTGTGCGGAGTTTGCACTTTCTCCCTGCGTCTGCGTGGGTTTCCTCCGGGTGCTCCCGTTTCCTCCCACAGTCCAAAGATGTGCAGGTTAGATGGATTGCCCATGATAAATTGCCTCTTCGTGTCCCAAGATATACAGGTTAGGTGGAGATATGAGTTACAGGGAAAAGGCAGGGGAGTGGGCCTAAGTAGGGTGCTCTTTTGGAGGGTCGGGGCAGACTTCACGGGTCGAATGGCCTCCTTCTGCACTGTAGGGATTTTAAGGAGCTAAATAGAATTAATTGCACAGAAACAAGCTGTTTAATCCAAATGGTCTATTTTGGTGTTCATGTTTCACATGAAATTCATCTGAACCTATCTGCATATCCTTCCGCAATAAAAACAGAATATGCTAAAATGTTCTCAGCAGGTCTGACATTATCTGTGGAGTGAGAAAGAGTCATGTTTCTGATCTGTGACCTTTCAGCAGAAGGCTAACCGGTTGTGTGCCAGTAAAAGAGGGGAGGGGGAGGAAGTACAAATAGGATGGAACGCAGCAGAGATTAAGACCATAAGACCATTAGACAGAGGAGAAGAATCAGGCCACTCGGCCCATCGAGTCTGCTCTGCCATTCAATCATGGCTGATATTTTTCTCATCCCCATTCTCCTGTCTTCTCCCCGTAATCCCTGATCCCCTTATTGATCAAGAACCTATCTATCTCTGTCTTAAAGACACTCAGTGATTTGGCCTCCACAGTCTTCTGCGGAAAAGTATTCCTTAGATTCACCATCCTCTGGCTGAAGAAATTCCTCCTCATCTCTGTTTTAAAGGATCGTCCTTTTACTCTGAGATTGTGTCCTCTGCTTCTAGATTTTCCTACAAGTGGAAACATCCTCTCCACATCCATTCTATCCAGGCCTTGCAATAAGATCCCCCTCATCCTTCTAAACTTCAACGAGTGCAGACCCAGAGTCCTCAAGCGTTCCTCATATGACAAGCTCTTCATTCCAGGGATCGTTCTTGTGAACCTCCTCTGGACCCTTTCCAAGGTCAGCACATCCTTCCTTAGATACAGGGCCCAAAACTGCTCACAATACTCCACATGGGTCTGACCAGAGCCTTCTACAGCCTCAGAAGTACATCCCTGGTCTTATTTTCTAGCCCTCTCGACATGAATGCTAACATTGCATTGGCCTTCCTAACTGCCGACTGAACCTGTACGTTAACCTTAAGAGAATCGTGAACAAGGTCTCCCTCGTTCCTTTGTGCTTCTGATTTCCTAAGCATTGGAAGAAGTGTAAAGTGGAATTTAAGCACATGGAATGGATGGAAGTTCCTACACAGTGATCCTTTATTCCCCCTGCATCAAATCTATCAGTGCATTCATGAAAAAAGTTTAACTTCAAGATGTAAATGTTTCGCAATAGACCACCATGGCTTGAAACTGTCATTCTGGTCGCCACATTATAGGAAGGATGTAATTGAGGGGTTGCAGAGAAGATTCACCAGAATGTTGCCTGCGATGGAACATTTAAGTTATAAAGAGAGATTAGATAGGCTTGGATTGTTTTCCCTGGAGCAAAGAAGAATGAGGGGTGACCAGATTGAGATGTACAAGATTATGAATGACATGGACAGGGTGGATAGGGAGCAGCTGTTCCCCTTAGTTGAAGGGTCAGTTACGAGGGGACACAAGTTCAAAGTGAGGGGTGGATGGTGCAGGGTGACTTGCAGAAAACCATTTTTACCCAGTGGGTGGTGACGGTCTGGAATGCACTGCCTGGGAGGGTGGTAGAGGCGGGTTGCCTCACATCCTTTAAAAAGTACCTGGATGAGCACTTGAGACGTCATAACATTCAAGGCTATGGGTCAAGTGCTGGCAAATGGGATGAGGTGGGCAGGTCAAGGCCTTTCATGTTTTGGTGCAGACTCAATGGGCCAAAGGGCCTCTTCTGCACTGTAGCATTCTGTGACACTACCCCAAACACAGAAGAGGACACAGTCAGGAGATCGACTCTGGGTCTCAAATCAGCATTATTGGAGACCTGGAATATCTTGCGTTCAATAAGAATGATGATTCGTGTTCCTGAACCTTTCTCTCCTACCTGCGATCACCACTCTTTAAAACACAGGTTTGGGGTCACAACTGAGGAACAAAGTTACATGCCGGCACATTCATGGCACTCTTATTTGCTCGTCCCTTTTCAACGTGTGAGCCTGGCTACCTTGCCAACCAACTTAGGAAGGGTATCTCCAGCACCTTGGGGCTTCTCAGACTCAGTGAGGGATGGGCAGGTTGCTCAGTGCTGTCCAGATTGCCCCAGCAGAGGCTCCTACCTGCTTTCTGGGCTCCTGCTCTTTCTCTGCTGCTGCTGCTTCTCATGGTTTTGGCTCTGCCCATGCTGCGATGATATGCATAAAGCAGTTCTGGACATAATGTTATGCACCAATCTCCGACCACTAGGTGGCAGTGTAATCCCAACATGTGAACCCGTGGCTGGGGAGTTGGGAGTAAGTCGTGCTAGGGGATCGATTTGGCAGTAGCTCTACAACAGTTAATTAGTGTTAGTAGTTTATCATTTTATTTCTCTTAGTTATCTTTATCACGCAGTTGTTTCATAATAAATTATTTAAACTAGATGTTTTGTAGTTCATCATTCACTTCGGCCAGTCGACAGAACATGACATATACCACCTCCCTGCCCCCACCCCCCTTCAGGGTTTATGGCTCCACATCCCATGGATGCCACAATCCCCCATCAACACAGCAATCCACAGCCGCGGGCAGGGCCCCACAGAGGAGGTTCCGCAGAGGGTGGGGTCCTGAATCCGACCCCAAACTGAAGTCAGAAGATGGGAGCCTAGGATCAGCGCAACTCCCCCCACTGGGGAAACATAAGTCACGTGCAGATGAGGTGTGAATGGCGGGATGCCTGTCATTTGAATGGATTTGGATTCAATTTATTGTCACTTTTACTGAGGTGCATGGGGAATGCAAGATAAAGGGATTAAGAAAGAAACATGGGGGCAATTTTGAGCCTTACTCTCTTAGCCCGTGAGAAACTCGACCCTGGATTCAAACTCCAGAGATAATTGAAAAACACGATTCTCTCCAGCGCGATTGGATTTGGGAAATGTTATGCCCCCCCACCCTCTTCCCCCCATCTGATGGACTAGTGCAAACCACACAGTGTGAGCTCAGGAACCTAATTCTAAAACGTTAGCGCGTATTCCCCCTTCACGGAATATTCAACGGACACGTCCCTGCCATATTGACAGCATAAGCCACCCCCACTCGCCAGTTTTGGCAAAGAGGCTCAAAGTTCTATGAGAAATCCCGCCGACGGCATCTTTAGCATCGTTTGTCTCACCCCAACTGACAATTTGTCATTCTTTGGCAAGCTTCCACTCATAAGAGTGATAAAACAATCCTTCTATTATTTTCTGCTCATGTGCTTATCTAATATCCCCTTAAATGCAAGTACACTATTCATCTGAAAGACTATTTATGATAGCAAGTTCCGCATTCCAACCGTTCTTGGAATACAGATGTTCCACTGAGCTCCCTGTAGGATTTCTTATTGACTGTACGGAATTGAGAGAGTGCCTTTTGGAGTTTCACTTAGGTTTGAAGATATTTTCTGGACATAAGAGATAATTAAGAATGATTATGATAGGTAATGTGTTAAAACAACAGTTTTATTGAATACTGAAATACAATCAATAATAATAATAAAGTGGCAAAGATTGGTGGGAGACTAGAGGACTGGGAAATCTTTAGGGGGCAACAGAAAGCTACTAAAAAAGCTATAAAGAAGAGTGAGATAGAGTATGAGAGTAAGCTTGCTCAGAATATAAAAACAGACAGTAAAAGTTTTTACAAATATATAAAACAAAAAAGAGTGGCTAAGGTAAATATTGGTCCTTTAGAGGATGAGAAGGGAGTTTTAATAATGGGAGATGAGGAAATGGCTGAGGAACTGAACAGGTTTTTTGGGTCGGTCTTCACAGTGGAAGACACAAATGACATGCCAGTGACTGATAGAAATGAGGCTATGACAGGTGAGGACCACTAAGGAGGTAGTGATGGGCAAGATAATGGGGCTAAAGGTAGACAAGTCTCCTGGCCCTGATAGAATGCATCCCAGAGTGCTAAAAGAGATGGCTAGGGAAATTGCAGATGCACTAATGATGATTTACCAAAATTCACTAGACTCTGGGGTGGTCCCGGTGGATTGGAAATTAGCAAACGTGACACCACTGTTTAAAAAAGGAGGTAGGCAGAGAGCAGGAAATTATAGGCCAGTGAGCTTAACTTCGGTAGTAGGGAAGATGCTGGAATCTATCATCAAGGAAGAAGTAGCGAGGCATCTGGATAGAAATTGTCCCATTGGGCAGACGCAGCATGGGTTCATAAAGGGCAGGTCGTGCCTAACTAATTTAGTGGAATTTTTTGAGGACATTACCAGTGCAGTAGATAACGGGGAGCCAATGGATGTGGTATATCTGGATTTCCAGAAAGCCTTTGACAAGGTGCCACACGAAAGGTTGCTGCATCAGATAAAGATGCATGGCATTAAGGGTAAAGTAGTAGCATGGATAGAGGATTGGTTAATTAATAGAAAGCAAAGAGTGGGGATTAATGGGTGTTTCTCTGGTTGGCAATCAGTAGCTAGTGGTGTCCCTCAGGGATCCTTGTTGGGCCCACAATTGTTCACAATTTACATAGGTGATTTGGAGTTGGGGACCAAGGGCAATGTGTTCAAGTTTGCAGATGACACTCATCTGAGTGGTAAAGCGAAAAGTGCAGAGGATACTGGAAGTCTGCAGAGGGATTTGGATAGGTTAAGTGAATGGGCTAGGGTCTGGCAGATGGAATACAATGTTGACAAACGTGAGGTTATCCATTTTGGTAGGAATAACAGAAAACGGGATTATTATTTAAACAATAAAATATTAAAGCATGCCGCTGTGCAGAGAGAACTGGGTGTGCTAGTGCATGAGTCACAGAAAGTTGGTTTACAGGTGCAACAGGTGATTAAGAAGGCAAATGGAATTTTGTCCTTCATTGCTAGAGGGATGGAGTTTAAGACTAGGGAGGTTATGTTGCAATTGTATAAGGTGTTAGTGCAGCCACACCTGGAGTATTATGTTCAGTTTTGGTCTCTTTACTTAAGAAAGGACGTTCTGGCACTGGAGGGTGTGCAGAGGAGATTCACTAGGTTAATCCCAGAGCTGAAGGAGTTGGATTATGAGGAGAGGTTGAGTAGACTGGGACTGTACTCATTGGAATTTAGAAGGATGAGGGGGGATCTTATAGAAACATATAAAATTATGAAGGGAATAGATAGGATAGATGCGGGCAGGTTGTTTCCACTGGCGGGTGAAAGCAGAACTTGGGGACATAGCATCAAAATAAGGGGAAGTAGATTTAGGACTGAGTTTAGGAGGAACCTCTTCACCCAAAGGGTTGTGAATCTATGGAATTCCTTGCCCAGTGAAGCAGTTGAGGCTCCTTCATTAAATGTTTTTAAGGTAAAGATAGATAGTTTTTTGAAGAATAAAGGGATTAAGGGTTATGGTGTTCGGACCGGAAAGTGGAGCTGAGTCCACAAAAGATCAGCCATGATCTCATTGAATGGCGGAGCAGGCTCGAGGGGCCAGATGGCCTACTTCTGCTCCTAGTTCTTATGTTCTTATATGATATTTCTATTTAGTAATATAAAAAATGGAAAGGGAAAGAAGGATAAATTTATTGAAAGAGAACAACAAACACAATAATAATAATAACAATAATAATTATTATTATTGTCACAAGTAGGCTTACATTAACACTGCAGTGAAGTTACTGTGAAAATCCCCTAGTCGCCACATTCCGGCGCCTGTTCGGGTACACAGAGGGAGAATTCAGATTGTCCAATTCATCTAACAGCACATCTTTCAGGACTTGTGGGAGGAAACCGGAGCACCCGGAGGAAACCCACGCAGACACGGGGAGAACGTGCAGATCCGCACAGACAGCGGCCCAAGCCGGGAATTGACCCTGGCGCTGAGAAGCAACAGTGCTAATCACTGTGCTACAGTGTATATTCCAGCTTGAAAAATGGAAAACAAAGATTTAGGCTGGAATTTTCCTCTTGGTTTGCGCCGGACGGGTTTGGTGAGAAGTAAATCAGCACATAATCATCAGGCCCAGACACCAACCATGTGAAGCACCATTGGTCTCATAAGGTGTGCACCTGGTGAACAGTACTTGCAGAGGAGCTCAGAGGTGAGTGTAGCGTGTAGAGCTGAGGGGCCAGAGGGTTGTGCCAGGCTAGTGCCAGGATAATGTTTGGGTCATGCCAGGGTGGTGCTGGCCGGGTGCCAGGGTTGGTTGCAAGGGGGTCTACCTGGATGAAGGTTGTTTCCTGGTTTGCCAGTCAATTGCTGGGGTAACCCGCATCATCGAATGTCTGATTTGATAGTGGGGTGGGTGAATCAGACGCCACCCACCAGCGACACATCGTGAACCACGCGGCTTCAGGTTCTTTTTCCTAAATGCCGCACTACATGGTGGAGAAATCCTCCATTGCCGTCGGCGGCATTAGAGCTGCTTTTCCCCACCCAACATCAGCCATTGGCAATATCAGAGAAAACCCCGCCCTTAGCGGGCAGCACGGTAGCATAGCGGTTAGCACAGTTGCTTCACAGCTCCAGGGTCCCAGGTTCGATTCCCGGCTTGGTCACTGTCTGTGCGGAGTCTGCACATTCTCCCCGAGTCTGCGTGGGTTTCCTCCGGGTGTTCCGGTTTCCTCCCACAGTCCAAAGACGTGCAGGTTAGGTGGATTGGCCATGATAAATTGCCCTTAGTGACCAAAAAGGTTGGGTGGGGTTACTGGCTTACGGGGATAGGGTGGAAGTGTGCGCTTGGATAGGGTGCTCTTTCCAAGGGCTGGTACAGGCTCAATGGGCTGAATGGCCTCCTTCTGCATTGTAAATTCTATGATTAGTCCAATCCACAGCTGTGCTGCCAGAATGGAAAGCAAACAAGGTCGAGGAGAACAGCTCACTAATGATTGTTATTGATTAAGTAATCAAAGCACAGAGTGGGTTCAGATCAATGTCCACCAAGTAATGAAGTACAAAATGGCTAAGTTTTCACGATAGGCTTAAACTCAAGAGCGAAGCAGGAATAAAATGTCAAATACAGAAATACAAAAATCCGTGGCTGTTGGCCTCAGGCCTTTCATGGCTCCTACATTTAATTCATCCCACATGTGGAAATTATTCTCTTTGTGTGCTGTCAAATTGCTTCATAATTGTAAATATCTCTGTTAGATCAACTCTCAACCTTCCCTTCTGTAGAGAAAGGAGAAACAAGCCGGTTCTGCCTTTCCTGTTGGTACCTTGGCCTCACAGGTGTCATTTTAAATTAATCCTCGCCTGCTGTGCGGTACAATTGTTTCATTTCTCCAATTAAATTCAGTTTAGATGTTGGCAAATAGGTTCTCCGGGACTCGGCAGCGAAACGTGCTTCCGGTCTCTCTCTTGAAATCCTTTGCACAGTGTAACTTTGCCCTGAGTCCAGGTAATACATACGAGATGTGGGACCAATTAAATTGTTCAGTCAGAGTGGGCTCCCCAGGTGATTGCCCGCTGCCCAGTACGGCAACAAAGAGGTCAGTGATCCAGTGGCCAGCCTAAGTCAGATCAGACGGTAAAATGAGCTCCAACCTATCGGCCAGAGGGCTGTTTGATTGCTGAACCAGCTACATCTCCAGCTGCTACTTTGGGAATTCCCTCGGATCCAGGAAATCTCTGTACTGATCTGCTCGAGAGCTGCTCAAAACAAAGCATGGAATAGGGATTTGACCGGGAGCAGGGAAGCTCTGCAGATGGGAACTGGCTGTAGAATCGGAGCAGGTGGTGGGAAAAGGATCGGGGCTGGTGTTGGAAGCAGCAGGAGTGCGATTGTGATTGGTGTTGGGAGCAGGACCGGGCACTGGCTGTTGGGGGAAAGGGGAAGGTCTGGAAGGTTGGGACTGGTTTGGGAACAGGATTGCGACTGGTGATTTGGAGCAGGGGAAGCAGGTTTGGGACTGGTGCGGGGAGTGGCATTGAGATTGGCATCGGCGGCAGAATCAGAACACCGGGTTTCCTTCGGGCGCTCAGATTTCCTCCCACAGTCCAAAGATCTGAGGTTAGGTGGGATTGCGGAGATAGTGCGGGGCAGTGGGCCTAGCTAGGGTGCTCTTTCAGAGGGTCAGTGCAGACCCAATGGATCAAATGGCCTCCTCCTGCACAGTAGCGATTCTAAAGATTCTATGTAATAGGATTTGGACTCTCAGTGACAGTGGGATTGGAAATAACCATGGGGCATTGAGCCCATGAGCACAGTAGGAAAGAGATGGATCACAATACCAAGATGGGGACTATTGGAAATGACCTGGAGACTCATGGGACTGGTTTCCATTTGAGCCGATAATAACTAACTCTGCAGCAGACATTCATGACACAAGTATATATTGATAAGCTCTGTCAATATAATATGCATTTTGCAATCAAAACTCCAGGACTCTTGCTGGTATTGTAGGTTTTTTTTATTGTTGTATTAAATATTCTGCACTCATCTGGTTCCATTCTATCAAATTGCAGTCAAAGAATCACCTGCAATGCCTAGTTGTTCCATCCCCGCACCATAAACTCCCGAATCCCAAAGGATCTCTGCTTGGCTCCTCATATTTTTCAGAAACGTGCGGACTTTCAATGACATCATCTGAAAACACAATGGGCAGGATTCTCTCCCACCGGAGGAAAATTGCTACTGATTTGTGCTGCTGTTGGGAATCCAATAGCGAAGTCCCCTGGCTGGCCATCACCCTTACCGGCAATCAGCAACACCCCCCCCCTCCCCCCACACAACGGCTGCACCCCGCATTGCAAAGCAGCCCCGTGCACCTGGGTTTTCTGCGTGCCTTCCTCTATGGGGTGACCCCCGTACTCTCTTTCATCAAAGAGAGTTACGTGCATTCCAATCCCGCCCCTTCATGTTTGGGTGATTTTGAAGTGCCGAGCTAGAAATTGACAGCACTTAACTCTCTTTGATGTGGTTGGTGTTTGTAAATATTGTGGTTGCAGCAAGTAGAGTGAAGAAGATGAATGAAGCAAGGCTCATAGCTGTTTTGTGGAAGCTGTCAATCATAGACCTCTCCAAGAAAGCTTGCAGCTAATGGATCTGAGGGCTTTAACACAGGTCACAGCTGTTCTCTTCACAGGAATGGACACGTAGTGCTTCCAGGTGAGTGAGGGATATCTTCTGGGGGGATCTGTGTGGGGGGTTCCTTTAGTTAGGGTGTCCATGTGGGGGTCCCTTTACCTAGAGAGTCTCTGTGGGGCGGCGGTCCCTTTAGTTAAGGGGTCCCTGTGGGGAGTCTCCCTATTTAGGTGGCCCCTGTGGGGGGGGGGGGGGTCCCTTTAGTTAGGGGGTCTCTGTGGGGGATCGTTCCATACATGAAAAACAAAGAAAGTATGATAAATACACAATGTAAATACATTAACACAGGCATCAGGTGAAGCATATGGAGTGTAGTACTATTCAGTAGAAAAGATGCATGCAGAGATCAGTTCAGTCCATAAGAGGGTCATTCAGGAAATAAGCTGTTTTTGAACCTGCTATTCTCAAACTTTTGTAGCTCCTGTGCGATCCGATGGGAGAGGTTCAAAGAGAGAATAACCCGTGTGGGAGGGGTCTTTGATTATGCTGCCCACTTTCTCAAGGCAGTGGGCGGTGTAGACAAAGAACAAAGAACAAAGGAAAGTACAGCACAGGAACAGGCCCTTCAGCCCTCCAAGCCTGTGCCGACCATTCTGCCCGTCTAAACTAAAATCTTCTACACTTTCAGGGTCCGTATCTTTCTATTCTCACCCTATTCATGTATTTGTCAAGATGCCCCTTAAACGTCACTATCGTCCCTGCTTCCACCAACTCCTCCGGCAGCGAGTTCCAGGCACCCACTACCCTCTGTGTAAAAAACTTGCCTCATACATCTCTAAACCTTGCCCCTCGCATCTTAAACCTATTGCTCCTAGTAATTGACCCCTCTACCCTGGGAGAAAGTCTCTGACTATCCACCTTATCTATGCCCCTCATAATTTTGTAGACCTCTATCAGGTTGCCCCTCAACCTCTGTCATTCCAGTGAGAACAAACCAAGTTTATTCAACCTCTCCTCATAGCTAATGCCCTCCATACCTGGCAACATCCTGGTAAATCTCTTCTGCACCCTCTCTAAAGCCTCCACACCCTTCTGGTAGCGTGGCGACCAGAAGTGAACACTATACTCCAAGTGTGACAGAGTCAATAGATGGGAGGTGGGTTTGTATGATGGACTGGGCTGTGTTCATGACTCTCTGCACTTTCTTACAGTCTTGGGCTGAGCAGTTGCCATTCCAGGCTGTGATGCAGCCAGATAGGATGCTTTCTATGGGCATCTGTAAAATTGGTATGGGTAAATGTGGACATGCCGAATTTCCTTAGTTTCCTGAGGAAGAATTGGAGCTGTTGTGCTTTCTTGGTCATAGCGTTGACGTGGGTGGACCAGGACAGATTGTTGGTGATGTTCCCACCTAGGAATTTGAAGTTGTCAACCATCTCCACCTCGGCCTCATTGATGCAGGTATGCTTGGGTGTGTATGGTACTTTGCTCCTGAAGTCAATGACCAGCTCCTTTGTTTTGCTGATGTTAAGGGAGAGGTTATTGTCGTTACACCATGCCACTAGGTTCTCTTTCTCACTCACTACGGTTGTGTCATCAGCAAACATGTTGATGGAGTTGGAGTCAAGTTTTGCCAAATAGTCCTGTGTGTATAGGGAGTATAGCAGGGGGCTAAGTACGCAGCGTTGCGGGGCCTCGGTATTGAGGACTATCGTGGAGGAGATGTTGATCCTTACTGATTGTGGTCTATGGGTTAGGCAGTCAAGGATCCAGTTGCAGAGGGAGAAGCCAAGTCCTAGGCTTTGGAGTTTGAATCTGAACTTGGCTCGGATTATGGTGTTGACGTTGGAGCTCTAGTCAATGAATAGGAGTCTGACATAGGAGTCCTTGTTGTTGACATACTCCAGGGATGAGTGTATGGCCAGGGAGATGGTGTCTGCTGTGGACCGGTTGTGACTATGCGAATTACAGTGGATCAAGGCATTCTGGGAGTATGGAGTTGATGTGCCTCATGACCAACCTCTCGAAGCACTTCACAATGTCAGGGCCACCGGACAATAATCATTGAGTCACCTTGGCTGGTTCTTCTTTGGCACAGGTATGATGGTGGTCTTCTTGAAGCAGGTGGGGACCTTGGAATGGAGTAGGGAGAGGTCGAAGGTGTCCATGAACATACCCGCCAGTTTGTCCGAACAGGATCTGTGTGCATGACCAGGGACTCCATCAGTGCACTGCTTTCCGAGGGTTCACTTTCAAGAAGGCCGATCCGTGACTGTGGCAGTTGGTGCGGGTGAGTCCGAACTGCTGGGGCTGATGACAACAGTTTGTTGGATTCCTGTTCTAAATGAGCATAGAATGAATGCATTGAGTTCACCGGGGAGGGGCGCGCTATTGTCGGTGATTGTACTCGGCTTTGCTTTGTAGCCTGCTATGTTGTTTAAGCTTTGCCAAAACCAACGATAATCCGGGTTGTTAGTCTGTGACTCGAGCTCAGTAACAGTGGACCCAGCACTGACCCTTTTGGAAAACCATTTTACAACATCCTCCGATTCGAATACCTGCCCTTTCACCCTACAATCCGCTCTCTGGATTTGTTTAAACAGCCAACTTGCTGTCCACGCATCGGTCAGTCCCCTGTCTCCATGATGCCCTGATCCAAAGGGGGCAACGTTCTGCCCATCCCACCAGCCCTCTCTCAGGAATGCAAGGTGTTGGAAAGACGGTCAAATTATGAAAAAGATTGATGAGGCCATCAATTCACAAGACACGTGGTTGGAAGTGAACAGTGGTTTTAATAGTCTTACAACTGAGCCTGCCTGCGATGAGATGAACTGGCAGCAGGCTCACAACTGCAGAGCTTTATACTTCCGGTTAGTAGGAGGAGCCATGGGCGGAGCCAAGGGTGGAGCCCAGTACAGACTCCTCATCTCCCCCTATGGGCAGAGCCGCACAACGGCTCGTATACAGAGCCCACAAGGACACAATACATTTGATACAACACGGTGTGAATTACTAGGTTTATAATTCACCACATTCACCCCCTGTAAAAAAAACAAGTCTGGCGGGGGTGATGGGTCTACAAATTGAGCCGGTCCGGCGGCCGAGTCGTCCTTTGGGATCGGTGAAGCACCGGGGTTGCAGCCTCTTCTGGTGGCTGGGGTGACGGTTGGTGAGGGTACGATAGTGGACTCCGGGGGTGATTCGGTCCGAGCTTCGTACCCGACTGGTTCGACTGGCAATGGGGAGCGCCAGGAACCCATAGGCGCAGGAGCACGGGCAGTGAACCTGTAGGTGCGGGGGCGCAGGGCGCAGACGGTTGGGTGGGGTGTAGTGTGAGGGTTACCTCGGCGGTAGTGGTGGTGGGATTGGATCCTGCAGGCGCCAGGTCCCGGAGGGAAACAGTGTCCTGATGGCCGTCAGGGTATTCGATGAAAGTCGATGACGTTCAGGAAGTACACATTCCGATTGGTCGAGGGGAGTGGCCCTTTGAAATCGATGCTCAGGCGTTCAAAGGGCCGGGAGGCCTTTACCAGGTGGGCCCTGTCTGGTCTATAGAAGTGCGTTTTGCACTCCGCACAGATCGGGCAATCCCTGGTGATGGCTTTTACCTCCTCAGCGGAGAAAGGCAGATTTTGGGCTTTGATGTAGTGGGCGAGCCGGGTGACCCCCGGGTGGCAGAGGTCATTGTGGATAGCTTTCCGGCGGTCGTCTTGCGCACTGGCGCATGTGCCGCGGGACAGGGCATCTGGGGGCTCGTTGAGCTTCCCTGGTCCATACATAATATTGTACTTGTAGGTGGAGAGTTCGATCCTACACCGCAGGAGTTTATCATTTTAAATGTTGCCCCTTTGTGAGTTGTCAAACATGAAAGCAACTGATCTTTGGTCGGTGATGAGGGTGAACTTCTTACCTGTGAGGTAGTGCCTCCAGTGTCGTATAGATTCCACGATGGCTTGTGCTACCTTTTCGACTGAGGAGTATCGAACTTCCAAAGCGGAGAGGGTCCGGGAGAAAAAGACGACTAATCTCCCTGCCTGATTTAGTGTGGCTGCGAGAGAGACATCTGAGGCGTCGCTCTCCACCTGAAAAGGGACGGATTCATCCACCGCCCGCATTGCCGCTTTGGCGATGTCCTCCTTGATGCCGGTGAAGGCCTAGCGAGCCTCATCTGACAGAGGAAAGAGTGTGGCCTTAAATAGTGGGCGGGCTTTGTCCGCATACTGAGGGACCCACTGGGCGTAATACGAGAAGAACCCCAGGCACCTTTTGAGGGCCCTGGGACAATGAGGAAGAGGGAGTTGTAAGAGGGGGCGTATACGGTCCGGGTTGGGGCCCAGGACTCCGTTTTCCACGACATAGCCGAGGATGGCTAGCCTGGTCGTGCGGAAAACGCATTTCTCCGTGTTGTACGTGAGGTTGAGTTTCTGGGCAGTCTGGAGAAATCGATGGAGGTTAGCGTCGTGGTCCTGCTGATCATGGCCGCAGATGGTGACGTTGTCCAAGTACGGAAACGTGGCCCGCAGCCCTTACTGGTCCACCATTCGGTCCATTGCTCGTTGGAACACCGAGACCCCATTCGTGACACCAAAGGGAACCCGGAGGAAATGGAAGAGGCGGCCATCTGCCTCGAACGTCGTGTAGTGGCGGTCCTCCGGGCGGATTGGGAGCTGGTGGTATGCAGACTTCAGATCCACCATGGAGAAAATACGGTACTGGGCGATCTGATTCACCATGTCCAATTCTGGGGAGGGGGTACGCATCGAGGAGCGTAAACCGATTAATGGTCTGGCTATAGTCCACTATCATTCGGAATTTTTCCCCGGTCTTGACGACCACCACCTGAGCTCTCCAGGGGCTGTTACTGGCCTGTATGACCCCCTCACGTAGGAGCCTATGGACCTCGGTTCTGATAAACACCCTGTCCTGCAGGCTGTACCGCCTGCTGCGAGTGGCTACATGTTTGTAGTCCGGAGTGAGGTTAGCAAAGAGTGGAGGGGGGATCGATTTTTAGCGTCGCTAGACTGCAGATAGTGAGTGGAGGTAGAGGCCCGCCGAAGCTGAGTGTGAGGCTTTTGAGGTTGCACTGGAAGTCGAGTCCCAGTAAGAGTGGGGTGCAGAATTCAGGGAGTACGTATAGCTGGAAGTTCGAGTAGCTGGCGCCCTGAATCGTTAGGGTCGCGACGGTGCTCCCTTGGAGGTGAACAGAGTGTGAGCCCGAAGCAAGGGAGATAGTTTGCCGTGCAGGGAAAATAGGGAGCGAACAGTGTCTTACCAGATCTGGGTGTACGAAGCTCTTGGTGCTCCCAGAGTCGAAGAGGCACAGTGTAATGTACCCGTTGATTTTAAGTCATCATCGAGTTGCGGAGGTGTTTCGGACGCGACTGGTCCAACGTGACCGCACTGAGTTGCGGGTAGTCGGCGGCTCGATCATCTGTGCTGGAGTGGCCCCGTGATGACTGTCCGCTGAGGTCGTAGTCTTCGAGGTGAGTTTCAGAGGTTGAAGAGGATGGATCCCAATATGGCCGCCCCCGTGGATCGTACGTGGCGGGCGGCGAGGAAGATGGCGGCCCCCAGGAGTCGCACGTGTCGGTGGGGGTGGAGTCGGCATACAGGCTGCAGCATTTCGGGGCCTGCAGGCCTGTGTGTTTGGGAAGCAAGTGCTCTGGGCTGCGGGAGAGTTTGGAGAGGGGGATTTCTTTGCCAGGCAGACCCGGGCTTAGTGTCCTTTGCGACCGCAGCTGCTGCAGGTCGCGTTGCGGGCCGGGCAGTGCTGCCGTGGGTGTTGGGGCTGCCCACAAAAATGGCACACTGGGGCTGCGTAGTGGGT
Organism: Scyliorhinus canicula; assembly: GCF_902713615.1. NCBI lineage: Eukaryota > Metazoa > Chordata > Chondrichthyes > Carcharhiniformes > Scyliorhinidae > Scyliorhinus > Scyliorhinus canicula. The sequence goes on along the minus strand of NC_052147.1, from coordinate 274,260,169 downwards.
GGGTGGCTGCGCGGCGCAGGCCTGGGGCAGTCGCTGGTCGGGGCCCCAGGATGGGGTTGCTTGGTCCGCGGGGATCGAGGTGAGGCTGCAGAACAAGATCTCCATGGTTGTAGCTAACTCTATAGTGTCCTCCAAGTTCTGGGCCCCTTTTTCAAGCAACCGCTGGTGCACATAGTTTGACCTGAGCCCTGCCACGTATACATCTCGGACATCGAGCTCCATATGCTGGGCGGCTGATACAGCTTGATAATTACAGTCCCGAGCTAAGGCTTTTAAATCACGCAGGAATTCGTCCAGCGTCTCCGCGGGGCGCTGGCAGGCGGGTCGTAAAAATGTGGCGCGTGTAGACCTCGTTGATGGGCCTCACGTACATTCGATCGAGCATGGCCAGGGCCTCGGTATACGAGGAAGTTAAGTTGAGTAGAGGTACGGTGGTTCACCCTTGCGTGTAGTAGGCTGAGTTTCTGCTCCTCCGTAGTTTCTGAAGGGCTTGATTCAGCCAGGTAGGCCTTGAAACATCTGAGCCAACATTTCGCCTCTGCAGCCTGCGGGTCGAGTTCCAGTCAGTCAGGTTTGAGGGCTGATTCCATAGTCGTTTTCTTCAAGTTTCCTAAGACTATTAAATTGATGAGACCATCAGTTCACAAGACACGTGATTGGAAGTGAACAGTGGTTTTAATAGTCTTACAACTGAGCCTGCCTGCGACGAGATGAACTGGCAGCAGGCTCACGACTGCAGAGCTTTATACTTCCGGTTAGCGGAGCCAAGGGTGGAGCCCAGTACAAACTCCTCATCTCCCCCTATGGGCAGAGCCGCGCAAGGATACAATACATATAATACAACACAGTGTGAATTACTAGGTTTATAATTCACCGCAGAGATTTAATCCTTTTGTCAGGAATCGGAAGGAACATGAAAGACAATCGCATTTCGCAGGCTGAATGAAAACTTGCGACAAGGAGTTAACTGACTGAATTGGCGATAACTGTTCTTCTTGAACAGAATGAACCAATGTAGGTTAATGGAACTTGGCTGAGTGAGCAGTAAACTGGAAGGAGCACACTGCGATTGATGTATGGTCTTTATCTACAAAGCCCTTTAAAAGATTTAAAACGCTGTCAAACGCACTGTGAGTATACATCCACAAGCCCGACAAGCAGATATCCAACACCCCAGCTATCAGGGTGGACTTTTCTGAGTGCTGCTGGTGGGAACATTGAAACTGCTGGATATTGCTGAAATGCTGCGAGGCATCAGTTTACCGCCCTTGCTGACTCGACACCACTGTCTGCACATTTCACATCAGGGTAACATCTGTTTAATGCTCAGCATTCTCAGCGCAAATTTGATGAAGCAAATCAGCACGACAGCAGACTCAGATTTGCGACGATGGACATTTCCAGCAATGAAGGATGATTGAAGTTAAACGAAGAAACACCTTGCATTTCTTGGCAGCTTTCGTAACATCAGAAAGTTTCAAAGCTGCTGATGTGTTCCAGAAAGAGAGGGAAAGAGAGAAGAAGAAAGAGAGGAGGTAGAGGGGGAGAGAAGTGAGAGAGAGGAAGGGGGAGAGAGGAGAGAGAAAGAGAGACAGACAGGAAGGGAGAAAGGGAGGAACGGGGAGAAAGAGAGGAAGGGAGAGCGAGGAAGAAGGAACGCAGCATGGTAGCACAATGGTTAGCACAGTTGCTTCGCAGCGCCAGGGTCCCAGGTTCGGTTCTCGATTTGTCTGGGTTGAGTCTGCACGTTCTCTCCGTGTCTGCGTGGGTTTCCTCCGGGTGCTCCGGTTTCCTCCCAAAGGTGTGCAGGTTAGGCGGATTGGCCATGATAAATTGCCCTTAGTGTCCAAAAAAGGGTAGGTGGGGTTACTGGGATAAGGTGGAGGTGTGGGCTTAGGTAGAGTGATCTTTCCAAGGGGCTGTGCAGCCTCGATGGGCCGAATGACCTCCTTGTGCACTGTACATTCTACGATTCTCTGAAGGAAGGGAGAGAAGGAAGGAAGGGAGAAAAAAAGGAGGGAAGGGAAGGGAGGGGAAGGGACTCATAATGTCCCAAAATGCTTTGCAGTCGATAAGGTGTCGTCACTGTTGCAATGTCGGAAATGGCGCAGCGCACAGCAAGCTTCCACGAATTGCACTGTGATAATGGCTGGATAATCTATTTTTGTGATGTTGATTGAGGGATAAATATCAACCAGGACACCATGAGTAACTCCCTTGTTCGTCTTAAAAATAGTGCCACACGTTCCCTGTTTTACATCGACACAAATATGCAGATGTGGTCGCAGTTTAATATGTCACCTGAAAGTTGATTCCTCCACATAGCAGTCCCCAATACAGAGTTCTCGGAGTTCTACCAGCTGAGTCACGTCAGGTCACAAAGTGTTATATTCTGCAAATAAGCAGAAATTTTGAATGAATTACAAGAAAAGTATGTTACTTTCAAAGTGGGCACATTAAAGCACAATGCTGCAGTATTTTTTAATGTTCACATTCCAAATACTTTCCTTCCTTTCAAAAAATATGGAGCAATTTACAGTCCTTAATTTCCAATTTGAAAGAATGCGTTTTGACACAAGTGGTAGAAAGATGAGCAATGGGTATTCGAAGATAAAGAGCGGGACAGCGAATGTGGATGACGGCTTCAGGAGTGACACAAAACCTTTTCAAAATTCATTTTCCGATTAGTTTCCAGGCGCATGGGTTACAAGCCTCCAACAATTAATTAAATAACAAAGCAAGTTCCTGATAGCCTGTCAGAGAGCTGGACTGCAGGATGACTTTGATCTTTCACCTATTGACAGCAAAGTTCTGACGAAATACTTTTGGTAAGGTTTAGTGCATAATTTGGATAAGGAACTTTGAGCTTCTACAATGGAGTTTAGCATGCTAAAGATGCAGAATATACAGGGCAGTCTGCAGGTCAGAAAAGATTTCCTCATTAGCCATTTAAATACTGTGGCTACAAGAGCAGGTCAGAGGTTAGGAATTCTGTCAAGAGTAACTCACCTCCTGACTCCCCAAAGCCTCTCCATCATCTGCAAAGCTCAAGAGTGCGATGGGAGTACTCTGCACTTGCCTGGATGAGTGCAGCTTGAAGAACACTCAAGGAGCTCGACACTATCCAAAAGAAAGAGCCTGCTTAATTGACACGGCATTGACAAACATTCACTCCCTCCACCACCGACCAACAGTAACAGCGGTGTGTACTGTCCACAAGATGCACTGCAGAAGCTCACCAAGGTTGCTTAGACAGCATCTTCCAGACATACAAGCACGACCATTTAGAAGTACACGGGCTGCTTTTGTTCCCCTCCAATCCACTCGCCATCCTGACTTGGAATTATACCACCGTTCCTTCACTGCCGCAGGGTTAAAATCCTGGAACACCCTCCATAACAGCACTGTGGGTGTGTTTCCACCATGCAGCTGAAGAAGGCAGCTCAGCACCAACTTCTTAAGCGCATTTTGGAGTGGCCACTAAATGCTGGCTGAGTCATCAATATCAACATGCCATGAACGAATTAAAAAAAGACTCCTGACCTTAACTCTGGAAATTGTGTTCATTTTTGTGGTTTGTGTATTATTACCATCCATAGTTGTAAAACTCCCTTTTCTATCCCCCCCCCCCCCCCCCCCCCCTTTTACAGTATGTTTATGTGTAACTGCATGTGTTTATTTTTAAGGGAGTGGGAAGTTGCAAACTCTCCTCTCCTGGAATAACCTAGCCTTCTGAGTTAATTATAATTCACCTTTGCTCCTGGTCATTAGTAAATTAGATCACACAAACCGAGGATTTGGAATACATGCCTCTGCATACTTTAAAAATAATTCAAAACAATTTCTGCTTGCAGGCAGATGGTAGACGGATTAAGTAAAATTTGCCTCTCTCTCTCCTGTCCATAACAAATGCAACATCATCATAATTTCTCCCTCATTTGACTTCAAAATGGACTGATTGCTATGCAGCACCAGATTAAGATGTTCTCAATAGATTTATCAACATGGGATGATCCATCTCTGCTGCCTCCTGAGCACCCCTACATCACAGCTTCCAGTCTTCAGCCAATTTGATACACTCCACATGATATCAGAAATTGGCTGAAGGCAAATGGTCTTCACACTGACAATATCCTGGCCATAGTACAGAGACTTGTGCTACAGAACAAGCCTCACTCCAATCCAAACTGTTCCAATACAACTGATGGAACCATCAATTCAGCGAACACGTGTAGTTGGATCTGAAGAGGCTTTAATACACTTACAATAGAGCCAGCCTATTCGTCGTTGAACTTCAGGTGAACTGGCAGGCTGGCTCTAAGGCACTGATCTTTATACATCGGTCCCAGGGGGAGGAGTCCTGGGCGGAGCCAAGGGAGGAGCCCAGTGCAAACTCTCGCGTACCCCCAGAGCGACTCCCCCTGGTGGTCGGATAGTGCAACTGCACTTACAATGGGTAGATAACGAACATATATACAGTAGTCCCCCGTTATACCGCGCTCCGCAATACCGCGGTTCGCGATATACGGCGGGGGGGGGGGGGCTTATGGACCCCAACTGTCAGCTTCCCTCTCCGGATCAAAGTGAGCCGGCCGCTGAAATTGACACTGCCGGCTGCTCTCTCCCTCCAATCAGCCGGCAGTGTCAATTTCAGCGGCCGGCTCACTTTGATCCGGAGAGGGAAGCTGCTCTCTCACTGAAACAATCAGCCGGCCGCTGAAATTGACACTGCCGGCTGCTCTCTCCCTCCAATCCACCTTTTAAGTTGTTAAAAATGCAGCAGTGCTTGTTTTAATTTGATCCACGATGGGGGTTTTAAATTTATTTAAAAATCTATGCATGCGCTTCCCATTGTGAGTCTACGGGGGTCTGACCTCTCCCCCCGCCCCCCCCCCCCCGCCCCCGTAGACTCACAATGGGAAGCGCATGCATAGATTTTTAAATAAATTTAAAACCCCCATCGTGGATATCCGCGGCTCGGATGCAACGCGGGTGGCTGTCTTGGACCCCAACACCCGCGTTATAAAGGCGGACTACTGTACATGGAGTGATATTGGCAACTATATATAGTGTGAATCACATTCATCACAACAACTGCAACTGAATCCACCCGGAAATGTAGAAAATCTCCCAGTTATTTCCTGTCCACAGAAAGCCGGATAAATCCAAGTCAATCCAATCAATTATCGCTGCATCAGCCTCTGATTAATCATCAGCAAAGTAATGGGAGGTGTTATCGACAGTGAAAACAAAAGGTTAGCGCTGACCTGCTCACTGATGCTCAGTTTGTGATCCATCAGGGCCCCTCTGTTTCTAACCTCATTGCAACCTTGTGCCCAACATGAACAAAACAGCTGAACTTCAGAGATGAGGTTAGAGTGAACGCTCTGGACATCAAGGCAGCAGTGCATTGAATGTGATGTATGGGACACCTGGTAAAATTGAAATCAATGGCATTCCGGTGGTGGTGGGGGGGGGGTTGCAGAATCTCTGCTGGTTGCAGTCATACCTGGTACAAGGGGAGGTAATTGTGGAGCTCAATCATCTCAGTCTCTTCATCAATGCAAGAGTTCCTCAGGGAAGTGTTTTTGGCCCAACCATCTTCTGCTGCTTCATCAATAACCCTCCCTCCATCAGCTTTCCATTTCTCTCTTAGTCGTTGCCACCTCTCTTGCAGGAATGCCTACCTTGATGAAGTACTGCTCTTCTCTCCGACAGGATTTCCGTATGTCCCTCCCCCACTATCCATCTTCACTGCTTTCCATTTCTCTCTTTGTGTTCACCATAGCCAGTACCTCTCCCATCACCCATGGGCAGCTTCCCATGCAATCGCAGAAGGTGTAACACCTGCCCCTTTACCTCTTCCATGCTTAACATCCCAGGCCCAAAACACTCATTCCAGGTTAAGCAGCGTTTCACTAGCAGCTCTTCCAATTTGGTCTATTACATTCGCTGCTCCCAATGTGGTCTCCTCTATATCGGAGAGACCAAACGCAGACTGTGTGCTCGCTTTGCTGAGCATCTTCTCTTCTGTGCGCATTCAGGACCCTGACCTTCCCGTTGCTTGCCATTTTAACAAAATGGCATTTTATCTCCCATGCCCACATGTCTGTTCTTGGCCTGCTGCAATGTTCCAGTGAAGCGCAACGCAAACTGGAGGAACAACATCTCATCTTCCGGTCAGGCACGCGACAGCGTTCCGGTCTCAACATCGAATCCAACAACTTCAGATTATCAGCTCTACCCCACCTCGACCCATTTATTTTCATCCCATTTCATTTTAATTGTCTTTTTTCCATTTCTTTTTTTCTTGTCTTTATATTAACCCCCTCCCCCAACCTTATTCACCTTTCCTTACCCTTTCTCCTCTTTGCTTCCCCCTTTCCCTCCCCCAACATCTGCAGTTCACCCTCTGATGTTGGTTTATCTGTGGTTTGTCTTTTTACATCTTTTATTCTCTCTGGGGACTGCGATTAGCACTCTTTCCCCTTGGTTTCTGTGGCCAATAGCACCTGTTTTCCCTGGGTTTCTGTGGCTCATCTTTCATTCTGTAACTACACAGTATAAATATTTCCCACTTGACAAAGAGTCATCGGACTCGAAACGTTAGCTCTTTTCTCTGCTTATAGATGCTGCCAGACCTGCTGAGATTTTCCAGCATTTTCTCTTTCGTTCCCTCCATCATAAGGTGGCGATGTTTGTGGATGATTTTTGCACAATGCTCATTACCACTGGCAACTGTTCAGATATTGAAGCAGTCCATGGCGTTTGTGTGGCTGGGGGGGGTAAGAACCTGAGAATTCCCAAACTGACACTGCAAAGGAGGAAAATCAAAGGTGGCTTGGCATGAGCAAACCTGCAGTACTACCACTGGGCAGCAACGGCGGAAAGCGTGAGTGGATGGGCAAAGAAACCCAACTCAGAGTGGGTACAGATGGAGGAGGCCTCATGCAAGGGAACGACTCTCCGAGCTTTGGCTACAGCCGCATTCCCATCCTCCTCGGCAAAATACACATCAAGGCCAGTGGTAGTGGCCACACTGAAAACGTGGGCGCAATTAGGACAGCATTTTGGGCTGACTAGGATGTCCCCCATGGCTCCCATCTGCGGCAATCACAAAGTCCCCCCCCAGCTATGCTAGACACTACCGTTAGGAAATGGACACGGGATGGGGGCACACTGATAGTTTGGGACTTCTACGTAGGGCACAGACTAGCGACCATAAGACCACAAAAACATTAAGACCATAAACATAGAAGCAGAGTTAGGCCATTCAGCCCATCGAGTCTGCTCCGCCATTCAATCACGGCCAATATTTTCTCATCCCCATTCTCCTGCCTTCTCCCCATAACCCCTGATCCCCTTATTAATCAAGAACCTACCTATCTCTGTCTTAAAGACACTCAGTGAATTGGCCTCCACAGCCTTCTGCGGCAAAGAGTTCCACAGATTAACCACCCTCTGGCTGAAGAAATTCCTCCTCATTTCTGTTTTAGTCTGAGATGGTGTCCTCTGGTTCTAGTTTCTCCTACAAGTGGAAACATCCTCTCCACGCGCACTCTATCTAGGCCTCGCTGTATCCTGTAAGTTTCCATAAGATCCCACCTCATCCTTCTAAACTCCAACGCATACAGACCTAGGGTCCTCAACTGTTCCTCATACGACAAGCTCTTCATTCCAGGGATCATTCTTGTGAACCTCCTCCGGACCTTTTCCAAGGCCGGGATATCCTTCCTTAGATACTGGGCCCAAAACTGCTGACAATACACCAAATGGGGTCTGACCAGAGCCTTATACAACCTCAGAAGTACCTCCCTGGTTTTTGATGTGAATGCTAACATTGCATTTGTCTACTTCACTCTGACTGAACCTGCATGTTAACCTTAAGAGAATCGTTAGCAAGGACTCCCAAATCCCTTTGTGCTTCTGATTTCCTGAGCATTTCCCCATTTGGAAAATAGTCTATGCCTTAATTCCTCCTTCCAAAGTGCATAACCTCACACTTTTCCAAATTGTATTTCATTTGCCACTTCATTGCCCACTCTCCTAGCCTGTCCAAATCCTTCTGCAGCCCCCTTGCTTCCTCAATACTACATGTCCCTCTACAGATCTTTTTATCATCTGCAAACTTAGCAACAGTGCCTTCAGTACCTTCTTCCAGATCATTAATGTATATTATGATAAGTTGTGGTCCCAGCACTGAACCCTGAGACCACAAGTCACCGGCTGCCATCCTGAAAAAGACCCCTTTAAATGAAATGAAAATGAAAAATCGCTTATTGTCACAAGTAGGCTTCAAATGAAGTTACTGTGAAAAGCTCCGCGTCGTCACATTCTGTCGCCTGTTCGGGGAGGCTGGTACAGCCTTCTGCCAGTCAGCCAATTCTCTATTGATGCCAGGATCTTACCCTTAACACTATGGGCTTTTAACTTATTTAAGTTTCCACGTGGCACCTTGTCAAAGGACTTCTGGAAGTCTAAAGAAATCACGTCCACTGATTCTCCTTTATCTAACTTTCTTGTTACCTCCTCAAAGAACTCTAACAGATTTGTCAGACACTATCTCCCTTTGACAAAGCCGTACTGACTCAGTCCTCTTTTACCATGCACTTCCAAGTGCTCCCGGATCTCATCTTTAATAACAGACACTAAAATCTTACCAATGACCGAAGTCAGGTGAACCGGCCTATAATTTCCCGTCTTCTGCCTCCCTCCCTTCTTAAACAGTGGTGTTACATTAGCCATTTTCCAGCATTCTGGGACCCTTCCTGCCTCCAGTGATTCCTGAAAGATCATCACCAATGCCTCCACAATTTCCTCAGCTATCTCTTTTAGAACCCTGGGGTGTAGTCCATCTGGCCCAGGTGACTTATCCACCGTCTGACCTTTCAGTTTCCCCAGAACCTTCTCCTTAGTAATGGTCACTGCACTCACCTCTGCCCCCTGGTTCTCCTGAAGCTCTGGCATCCCACTGGTGTCTTCCACCATGAAGACTGATGGAAAGTAACTATTCAGTTCATCCGCCATTTCTTTGTTTCCGATTATTACTTCTCCAGGCACATTTTCCAGTGGTCCAATGTCTATTTTTGCCTCTCTCTTACCTTTTATATATTAAAAAAAAACTCTTCCTATCTTCCTTTATATAACTAGCTAGCTTGTACTCATACTTCATCTTCTCCCCCCTTATTGCTTTTTTATTTGTCCTCTGCTCACTTTTAAAGGCTTCCCAATTCGCTGGCTTCCCACTAATCCTCGCCACTTTGTATGCTTTTTCTTTGTCCTTGACATCCTTCGTCAGCCATGGATGCCTTGTCCTCCCCTTAGCATGTTTCCCCCTTCTTGGGATGAATTTCTGTTGAGCCTCCCTAATAACCCCCAAAAACTCCTGCCATTGCTGTTCCACTGTCTTCCCTGCTGGGCTCCTTCTCCAATCAACTCTGGCCAGCTCCTCCCTCATGTCTTTGTAGTTACCCTTAGTTCATTGTAATGCCGTTACATCTGACTGCAGCTTCTCTCTCTCAAACTGCAGGGTAAATTCTATCATATTGTGGTCACTGCTCACTAAGGGTTCCTTCACTTTAAGTTCCCTAATCAAGTCTACCTCATTACACATCACCAAATCCAGAATTGCCTGTTCCCTAGTAGGCTCTGTCACAAGCTGCTCCAAAAAGCCATCTCTTAGACATTCCACAAATTCCTTTTCTTGGGATTCACAACCACCCTGATTTTCCCAAGCCACCTGCACATTGAAGTCCCGCATGATTATTGTAATATTGCCTTTTTTACATGTCTTTTCTATCTCCTGATTTATTTTCTGCCCCACATCCTGACTACTGCGAGGGGGCCTGGACATAACTCCCATCAGGGTCTTTTTACCTTTGCAATTCCTCAACTCTACCCACAGATATTCTTTGCCTTCTGATCCTATATTGCTCCTTGTTATCAATTTAACTTTATTCCTTACTAACAATGCAACCCTGCCCCTTTGCCCGTGTGCCTGTCCTATCGATAGGACATATATCCTTGGATATTTAGATCCCAGCCCTGATCTCCTTTCAGCCACGTCTCTGTGATGCCCACAACATCGTACCGGCCAATTTCAATGTGCGCAACAAGCTAATTTACCTTGTTCCGTATACTGCGCAGATTTAGGTACAACACCCTCAATCCTGCATTGGCCACCTCCCTTTTCACACTCTCCTCAGTAACTGTACCCTGTACTGTGGCCCTTTTTGATTTTTGCCCATGGCTTCCGAGTTTGATATCCGAGGGTATCAAACTATTCGGAAGGACAGAGTGGATGGTAAGGGAGGTGGTGTTGCTCTGTTATTTAAGGATGACATCCGGGCAATAGTAAGGGATGACATCAGTGCTATGGAGGATAAGGTTGAATACATTTGGCTGGAAATCAGGAATAGTAAGGCGAAAAAGTCACTGATAGGAGTAGTCTATCGGCCACCAAATAGTAACGAGATGGTGGGGCAGGCAATAAACAAAGAAATAACTGATGCATGTAGAAATGGTACAGCAGTTATCATGGGGGATTTTAATCTACATGTCGCTTGGTTTAACCAGGTCGGTCAAGGCAACCGTGAGGAGGAGTTTATAGAATGTATCCGCGATAGTTTCCTAGAACAGTATGTAGTGGAACCTACGAGGGAACAAGCGGTCCTAGATCTTGTCCTGTGTAATGAGACAGGATTGATTCATGATCTCATAGTTAGGGATCCTCTCGGAAGGAGCGATCACAATACGGTGGAATTTAAAATACAGATGGAGGGTGAGAAAGTAAAATCAAATACTAGTGTTTTGTGTTTAAACAAAGGAGATTACAAGGGGATGAGAGAAGAACTAGCTAAGGTAGACTGGGAGCTAAGACTTTATGGTGGAACAGTTGAGGAACAGTGGAGAACCTTCCAAGCGATTTTTCACAGTGCTCAGCAAAGGTTTATACCAACAAAAAGGAAGGACGGAAGAAAGAGGGAAAATCGACCGTGGATATCTAAGGAAATAAGGGAGAGTATCAAATTGAAGGAAAAAGCATATAAAGTGGCAAAGATTGCTGGGAGATTAGAGGACTGGGAAATCTTTAGGGGGCAACAGAAAGCTACTAAAAAAGCTATAAAGAAGAGTAAGATAGAGTATGAGAGTAAACTTGCTCAGAATATAAAACAGACAGTAAAAGTTTTTACAAATATATAAGACAAAAAAGAGTGGCTAAGGTAAATATTGGTCCTTTAGAGGATGAGAAGGGAGTTTTAATAATGGGAAATGAGGAAATGGCTGAGGAACTGAACAGGTTTTTTGGGTCGGTCTTCACAGTGGAAGACACAAATAACATGCCAGCGAATGATAGAAATGAGGCTATGACAGGTGAGGACCTTAAGAGGATTGTTATCACTAAGGAGGGAGTGATGGGCAAGCTAATGGGGCTAAAGGTAGACAAGTCTCCTGGCCCTGATGGAATGCATCCCAGAGTGCTAAAAGAGATGGCTAGGGAAATTGCAGATGTACTAGTGATAATTTACCGAAATTCACTAGACTCTGGGGTGGTCCCGGTGGATTGGAAATTAGCAAACGTGACGCCACTGTTTAAAAAAGGAGGTAGGCAGAAAGCAGGAAATTATAGGCCAGTGAGTTTAACTTCGGTAATAGGGAAGATGCTGGAATCTATCATCAAGGAAGAAATTGCGAGGCATCTGGATAGAAATTGTCCCATTGGGCAGACGCAGCATGGGTTCGTAAAAGGCAGGTCATGCCTAACTAATTTAGTGGAATTTTTTGAGGACATTACCAGTGCAGTAGATAACGGGGAGCCGATGGATGTGGTATATCTGGATTTCCAGAAAGCCTTTGACAAGGTGCCACACAAAAGGTTGCTGCATAAGATAAAGATGCATGGCATTAAGGGTAAAGTAGTAGCATGGATAGAGGATTGGTTAATTAATAGAAAGCAAAGAGTTGGGATAAATGGGTGTTTCTCTGGTTGGCAATCAGTAGCTAGTGGTGTCCCTCAGGGATCCGTGTTGGGCCCACAATTGTTCACAATTTACATAGATGATTTGGAGTTGGGGACCAAGGGCAATGTGTCCAAGTTTGCAGATGACACTAAGATGAGTGGTAAAGCGAAAAGTGCAGAGGATACTGGAAGTCTGCAGAGGGATTTGGATAGGTTAAGTGAATGGGCACGGGTCTGGCAGATGGAATACAATGTTGACAAATGTGAGGTTATCCATTTTGGTAGGAATAACAGCAAACGGGATTATTATTTAAACGATAAAATATTAAAGCATGCCGCTGTTCAGAGAGACCTGGGTATGCTGGTGCATGAGTCACAGAAGGTTGGTTTACCGGTGCAACAGGTGATTAAGAAGGCAAATGGAATTTTGTCCTTCATTGCTAGAGGGATGGAATTTAAGACTAGGGAGGTTATGTTGCAATTGTATAAGGTGTTAGTGCGGCCACACCTGGAGTATTGTGTTCAGTTTTGGTCTCCTTACTTGAGAAAGGACGTACTGGCACTGGAGGGTGTGCAGAGGAGATTCACTAGGTTAATCCCAGAGCTGAAGGGGTTGGATTATGAGGAGAGGTTGAGTAGACTGGGACTGTACTCGTTGGAATTTAGAAGGATGAGGGGGGATCTTATAGAAACATTTAAAATTATGAAGGGAATAGATAGGATAGATGCGGGCAGGTTGTTTCCACTGGCGGGTGACAGCAGAACTAGGGGGCATAGCCTCAAAATAAGGGGAAGTAGATTTAGAACTGAGTTTAGGAGGAACTTCTTCACCCAAAGGGTTGTGAATCTATGGAATTCCTTGCCCAGTGAAGCAGTTGAGGCTCCTTCATTACATGTTTTTAAGATAAAGATAGATAGTTTTTTGAAGAATAAAGGGATTAAGGGTTATGGTGTTCGGGCCGGAAAGTGGAGCTGAGTCCACAAAAGATCAGCCATGATCTAATTGAATGGCGGAGCAGGCTCGAGGGGCCAGATGGCCTACTCCTGCTCCTAGTTCTTATGTTCTTATGTTCTTATGTTCTCTGCCTTGCACTTTCCCCCTTACTGCTTTTTGTTTCTGGCCCTGTTTTACTTCCCTCTGACTTCCTGCATCGGTTCCCATCCCCCTGCCACATTAGTTTAAACCCTCCCCAACAGCTCTAGCAAACACCCCTCCGAGGAAATCGGTTCCAGTCCTGCCCTTGTGCAGACTGTCCGGTTTGTACTGGTCCCACCTCCCCCAGAATCCCCTATGAACTGTCGGAATAGTGGGAACTGCCGACAGGACAGGAAATGAGACACCTGCAAATAAAACACTTCCTCTGCAAAGAAACAATCAGGTACTCCGGGGCACCAGAAATTACACTATGAAAGGACCTGATAAGCACAGACAGTAAAGAAGGGGGACTATGTATGGACAGCTGCTGGACAGAGCCCGAACACCACTGGACGAGACCAGGCGGAAAAGGGAGAACGAACTGGGAACAGAAGTGGGGTGGGGACTCTGGAGCGAAGCACTGAGCAGGGCCAACTCCATTTCCTCCTGCGCAAGGCTCAGCCTCGTGCAGCTCAAAATGGTGCACAGAGTGCATCTAACCAGAACCCGAATGATCAGGTTCTTCCCAGAGGTGGCGGGCAAATGTGAACGGTGCCAAAGTGGACTGGCCAACCACACCCACATATTCTGGGTTTGTCCCAAACCTGCGTGGTCCTGGGCACCCTTCTTCGAGGCAATGTCCAATGTTGGGATGAAGCCATGGCCAATGGTGGCAACCTTCGGGGTATGGGAGCAGCCAGAGCTACACATGGGGAAGGGGGCCGACGCCCTTGCTTTCGCTTCCCTCCTCGCACGCCAGAGAATCCTGCTCGGCTGCCGATCAGCAGCACCTGCAGACTGGCTTGCTGACCTTTTGGAATTTCCCCACCTGCAGCAGATTAAGTACGCCATCCAAGGGTCGGAGGAAGGCTTCCTTAACGCATGGGGGCAGTTTGTCGACCTGTTCCGGAACCTGTTTGAGGCCAGCAACAACGAGTAAGGTGGGGAAACGGTAAAGATAGAAAGAAAAGGGAGAGGAAATAGAAAAAGAAAGACAGGGGGCACCATAGGAATGCGCAACCCAGAGGGGATGTGTTGAGGAGAAAAGGCTGGAAATACACAAAAAGGGAACAACATGGGTTGGAGGGGGCAACCCCCCCCCCCCTCCCCCCCCTCCATCACAGAGGAAACAGCCAAGTTGACGGGGGAAGAAAAGAAAGGCGGGAGGAAGGGGAGAGAAAGGGGGGCGAAACACTATCTCCCTGAAAAACTGCCCAGGGGAGGGGGGGGGGGCACAAGGTGGGGGGAGGGGGGCAGAGAGGAGTGGGCTGGGGGAGGGGGGGGGGCAGGAGGGAACACACGCCGAGCCAGAGGGCAGCAGAATGTAAATAGGGTAAATTAGGGGAAGGACAAGACAAACCTTTCTGTATAATACAGTAAATAAACACGGCCAACAATGTACATAACCGTTCATAAATTCCGAAAATACCAATAAAAAGATTTGAAAAAAAAAGAGAGAATCCAGCTGTCTTCACTTGACGCTCAATTACATTACCATTGTCGAGTCCCGCATTAACATCTTGGAAGTTACCATTGACCAGAAACTGAACTGGACCAATCATATGAACACTGTGTATACGAGCAGGTCAGTAACTGGGAATTCTGAAGCGATTAACTCACCTCCGGACTCCCAAAGGCCGTTCACCATCTATGAAGCATAAGTCAATAGCGTGATGGAATACTCTCCACTTGCCTGGAGGACTCTCCACTTTCCTGACATTAACACTGGACAAGTCAAATCCCAGGATGAAACCTGGCTTGATAGATCCTGTCTTTTTGTTATAAACTGCGGAGGAAAGTTACTGAACAAATTCATAAAAGTCTGTTGATGAACTTTTAACATGAAGAATAAAATTGTTATTAAAACAAGAAAAATGAACTACATTCCACCAGACAGAAAGCTTGGAATTTTTTTTAATAAGAACACAAGATGATGATTCAAATATTCACTATTGCTTCACCCCAGGTATATATTTACAGATACAACAAATTCAGAAAGGTAAAACAATTTACAATATCCAACTTATCCTCGAATTTTCAGGGTAATTATGTTGTACATTTGAATTTACAAGTGAACTGTTGTCAGACACATCACACTCCAAAGTAAATGACAAGTGTAGCCAAAAGAGATTCCATGGATTTCCCCACAATTTAGCCCGATGTTTGTCATATTATGAACTAAACAGTCTCACTGAAATATTTTATTTCTCACGACGGTTTCCAATCTTCACATTTCATAGAATCATAGAATCCATGGCAGAAGGAGGCCATTTGGCCCATTGAGTCGGCACCAGTCCTTGGAAAGAGCACCCTACTTAAGCCCACCCTACCCCTGTAACCCTACCTAATCTTTTGGACACAGTGGGGTAAATCAACATGGCCAATCCACCTAATAAACTCACCTTGGAATTTTCTTGAAACATCGCTCCCACTTGGCCTAACATTGGCCCACCTCACAGAGTTCCAAGATTCCTTTCCTCTGGATCGCCGGGTACACTGAGAGTTCACCTTCAAAGCACAATTACAGATCCTCGTTGGTGCCAAGCAGAATACCCCTGGTCCAAAAAAAGTCCATTGTGAGGAGTCACCAAACTTTGACAGCTTCTTCAGATCTCCAGGGCTTCCCTCAAGCATCCTTCACGTCAAATCTCAGCCTCACAGCTTTTTCTTTCCTTTTAACTTGACCTCTGGATCTTCTTTGTGATCCCTGTGTTTATCGCTTCCTGAGAATTTATTCTGGGATCTCTCCTTGTCCCTCTCCCATGCCCAGATCCCTCACTGACATTCATTTTATTGGCACACTATTATCAGGTCACCTGACTTGCTTTGCACACCATTCTACTTATTTTCCTCTGTGCAGCTGCACAGAGCTGGCCTTCCTCGTATTGATACATGGGGTGGGAAATGCCATAGACATCAGCAGGGCCAGAAGATCTCACTGGTGACCAACTACAAGCCGCCTTCGCCATCGGAAAACCCGGGGCAGGGTGAGCGTAGGAAATTTGGCCCATAGAGTTGACCATGATTTGGTACTATTAGAAGAAAGCCAAAATGTTGGAGTGATATTGAAGTATGGTTCCTTTGGAAATTCTCCCACTCTTTCACCATAACACTGTTGGGAAACTAGCAGATTCCCAATATTTATGCAATTCCTCAGGTGTTTTTGCCGAATGAGGGATTGGAAGAACGCCCATGGAAATTCAAGCAGCACAGTGGGTAGCACTGCTGCTTCACAGCTTCAGGGTCCCAGGCTTGATTGCCGGCTGGGGTCACTGTCTGTGCGGGTCTGCACATTTTCCGCGTGTGTGCGCGGGCTTCCTCCGGACGCTCCGGTTTCTTCCCACAAGTCCCGAAAGACCTAATTTGAACACTCTGTGTACCCGACAAGGCGCCGGAGTGTGGCGACGAGGGGATTTTCACAGTATCTTCATTGCAGTGTTAAAGTAAGCCTGCTTGTGACGATAAAGATTATTAAAACTCTGCCATTTCAACATTTCAAAAAGACAAGAGACATTCACCCAATTTATTTCAGTGACTCTTAACACTAATGGGATCACATAAAAAACAATTTAAAGTTCCTCCTTCGCTGTTTATCCTTCAGACTATCCTTCAGGAATTCCATTTGAAAGGTGTTGAAGTTGGTGATGTGGAGGGGCCTCAGGACTCTGCAAAGTTCTGTAATGGATATTGGTGCCTCATGTTGCCCGTGCCTTCCAAACAGGAGTTAATTCAGCGTCAGCTGTGGCTGCCAAAGAGGAAGTAATAACCCACCAGCAAGCAGATGTTCCGAACTATTTTAATAAATGCCCATGGGAGTGTGGCAATGTTCCTCAGAGCAGACAGGATGGATGCTGCCTCCAATTACTCCTGGAAGCTTTTTGAGGGAAAGAGTTTGGTTGATTTTACAATTTCTTTGCTAAATTTAACCATGAAAATTTCATTAAACTTTTAAAAATAAATTTAGAGTACCCAATTCATTTTCTCCAATTCAGGGGCAGGCAATATAAAGTGGCCAATCTGCCTACCCTGCACATCTTTGGATAGTAGGGGGGGGTGGGGGGGAACCCACACAAACATGGGGGGAATGTGAAAACTCAACATGGACAGGGACCCAGAGCCGGGATCGAACCTGGGACCTCGGCGCCAAGGTGTGGAGTTCTTTCTGAGAATAGACGTAGATGTATATCACTGGAGGTCCATTATTTGAGATTCATTAGAACATTTGGATTTTAACATTTTAAATAAATTTGGACCTCAAATTCCTCCAACTGAATAGGAAAATAATAATAGGAGTGGGCCAATCAGCTCCTAAAGCATTCTCTGCTCATGGCTGGACTCCATATACTCTCCTTTGTCCCATATTCTTTAATATAGGGGCTGGTTAAGCTCACTGGGCTAAATCGCTGGCTTTTAAAGCAGACCAAGGCAGGCCAGCAGCACGGTTCGATTCCTGTACCAGCTTTCCCGGACAGGCGCCGGAATGTGGCGACTAGGGGCTTTTCACAGTAAGTTAATTGAAGCCTACTCGTGACAATAAGCGATTTCCATTTTTTTCAATACCTTTTATTAACAAAAATCTACCAAACTCAGATTTAAAATTAATTGACCTGGAGTCAATTACTGTTTGTGGGAGAGAACTCCATACTTCTACTATCCTTTGTGTATGGAAGGGTCTCCTGATTCCACTCCTGAAATGTCTGGAACTAATTTCTACGTAAGATGGGGATCAGAGGTTATGGGGAGAAGGCAGGAGAACGGGGATGAGAAACATATCAGCAAGGATTGAATGGTGGAGCAGACTCGATGGGATGAGTGGCCTAATTTTACTCCTACGCCTTATGGCCTTATGCATCCGGTCAAGTACATGCACTACCAAAATCCTCAGAGGAACAGCAAAATGCATTTTTAAAATGGATAAACTCCTTTCCGTCAAATTGTTTCTGCCTGTCAATAAAGGGCGGCATGGTAGCACAGTGGGTAGCACTGTTGCTTCACACGCCAGTGTCCAGGGTTCGATTCCCGGCTTGGTTTACTGTCTGTATATAGTCTGCACGTTCTCCCCTGGGTGGGTTTCCTCCGTGCGCTCCGGTTTCCTCCCACAGGTATCGAAAGACGTGCTTGTTAGGTGAA
Source organism: Scyliorhinus canicula (assembly GCF_902713615.1). Classification (NCBI taxonomy): domain Eukaryota; kingdom Metazoa; phylum Chordata; class Chondrichthyes; order Carcharhiniformes; family Scyliorhinidae; genus Scyliorhinus; species Scyliorhinus canicula. The sequence goes on along the minus strand of NC_052147.1, from coordinate 274,241,945 downwards.
TTGGGCATTCTGAATTCTCCCTCAGTGTACTCGAACAGGTGCCGGAATGTGACTAGGAGTTTTTCACAATAACTTCACTGCAGTGTTAATGAAAGCCGACTTGTGACACTAATAAAGATTATTATTATTACTTTCTCAGATAACGTTGCCTGCCTGAAACGCTCGCCTGGAAATATATGTTAATCACCCCGATGGAAGACTCTCCAGACATCAATCGCAAATGTATCTTTTGCAATTTGAATCTGTTTTCTTTTCTCTTGCTGTCACACTTACCTTAGGACTGGGCTCTGGAAACAGATCGCACATTAGGTTGAGGTAGAAAGGCCTTTCAGTATTCCTGAGCTCACCTTTCTGGAAGACGATCCCTTCTATCTTCGTAGTCGAATGGATACCCAAGCTAATGGTCTGGAAACACGGGCTGAATGCCCACCATGGCAGCTGGTGGAATTTTAATTCAATCAAGTAATACATCTGGAATTGGAAGCTTGTCTCTGTACTGGTGACCATGAAACTATCTTTGATTGTTGTGAAAATCCATCTCAAGGAAAGGAAATCTGTCGCCCTCACCTGAACTGGCTACATGTGACTCCAGGCCCAGAGTAATGAGGTTAACTGCTCTCTGAAATGGCCAAGCAGGCCATTCAGTTCATGGGAAGCTGGGGATGGGTAGAAAATGCTAGCCTTTTCCAGTCATGCCCGCAACGCATAAAAGAATAAAAATCTTAGGCACCCCTCGCTGTCGGCAACAACCAAGTTGTCAATCTGCATCTATGTTAACAAATGCTTCCTGGTATCCCCTCTGAATATGTCCTTCACAATGTAGGTTCCATGTATTCCTGTCCATAAGAACATAAGACATTGGAGCAGCAGTAGGCCATTCGGCCCATCGAGTCTGCCGCCACTCAATGAGATTATTGTTGAGCTGACATAACTCAACTCCACTCTCTCCCTCATTCCCATAACCCCTGATTCCCTTACTGATTAAAAATCTCAGCCCTGAACACACTTGACGATTCAGCCTCTGCCGCCTCCTGTGGTAAAGAATTCCACAGATTCACTCTCCTCTGAGAGAAGACATTCCTCCTCATCGATATCTGAAATGGGCGACCGCTTACTGAGATTACACAATCTAGACCTAGACTATCGTACAAGAGGAAACATCCTCGCAGCATCTACAATGTCAAGCATCCTGAGAATCCTGTATGTCTCAAAAAGGTTACCTTACATTCTTCTAAATTCCAATGAGTACAGGCCCAACCTGCTGATCAGAAAATACTTCCACACCCGGGATCAACCTAGTGAACCTTCGCTGGACTGCCTCCAATGCCAGTATATCTTTGCTCAGGTAAGGGGACCAAACTGTCCGGATTACTGGGCAGCACGGTAGCATTGTGGATAGCACAACTGCTTCACAGCTCCAGGGTCCCAGGTTCGATTCCGGCTTGGGTCACTGTCTGTGCGGAGTCTGCACATCCTCCCCATGTGTGCGTGGGCTTCCTCCGGGTGCTCCGGTTTCCTCCCACAGTCCAAAGATGTGCAGGTTAGGTGGATTGGCCATGATAAATTTCCCTTAGTGTCCAAAATTGGCCTTAGTGTTGGGTGTGGTTACTGGGTTATAGGGATAGGGTGGAAGTGTTGACCTTGGGTAGGCTGCTCTTTCCAAGAGCCGGTGCAGACCGATGGGCCGAATGGCCTCCTTCTGCACTGTAAATTCTATGATAATCTATGATATCCTGACCTACTGCAAATTATTACCCTGGGTCCTGTCTCTATTCCATTAAGTATCTTCATGACTCTGTAAAGCCTCATCTGTGAACATGTTCTGACTTGTCAGATACCGACAGGACTGCGCAAGATGTCCGACATCAAAAGGACTGAACGCTTTGTGTAACTTAGATTAATTAATAAAATTGACAAGGTCATTGCTCATGTTTGACCTACCCCGATGTGTATGTGTAAGATTATAATGTCTCAGGCTGAAATAGCTTGTGTATCATTTTTATTAAGTCTGTAGTCCTTTTGATGTCGGTCATCTTACGCATTCCTATCGGTATCTGACAAGTCAGAACATGTTATTATTGGAAGTTATCATTTATTTAATAAACTGAAGTGCCCATTCCATATCTTAGTTTCTAACTGATAAGTACAGTAAGAAGTCTTAAAGCACCAGGTTAAAGTCCGACAGGTTTGTTTCAAACACTAGCTTTCGGAGCACTGCTCCTTCCTCGGGTGAATCACCTGAGGAAGGAGCAGTGCTCCGAAAGCTGGTGTTTGAAACAAACCTGTTGGACTTTAACCTGGTGTTGTAGAACGTCTTGCTGTGCTCACCCCAGTCCAACACTGGCATCTCCACATCATAACTGATAAGTAGTAGTTTACCAGGCTGATTAAGAGGATGGCGGGACTCATGTATTAGGAGAGATTGACTAGGTTCGGATTGTTTTTGCTGGAGTTCAGACGAATGAGGAGGGATCTCATAGAGACTAATGTTATGGGCCAGGGGTGTGGAAAACTCCAAAGTATATCATGGAGTTCACCTGAGCCACAACTGTTTATAGATTTTGGTTGTGAGGAGCATAAGGGCCTACCTTTCAGGTATTATTCAACAGAGGCCTTGAGCATTTTTAATCAAAAACAATGAGTGGAATTCTCCGACCCCCGCAGGGTCGGGGAATCGCCCGGGGCCTTCGTAAATTCTGCCCACGCCGTGGCCGGAATTCTCCCCCACCCGGGAATCGGCAGGGGTGGGAATCACGCCGCGCCGGTCGGCGGGCCCCCCGCGGCGATTCTCCGGCCCGCGATGGGCCGAAGTCCATGGTGGTCTGGCCCGTGATCGGGGCCCACCGACCGGCGGGCGGGCCAGTGCCGTGGGGGCACTCTTTTTCGTCCGCCGCCGCCACGGCCTCCACCATGGCGGAGGCGGAAGAGACCGTCCTATCGCTCATTCGCCGGGATGACATCAGCGGCCGCTGACGCTCCGGTGCATGTGCGGCCTCACGCCGGCCAGCGAAGGCCTTTCGGCCAGTCGTTCGCGCCAGCTGGCGGGGCAGAAAGGCCGTTTGCGGCGGCCGGCGGGGAGCCAACACCTCCGGCGTGGGCCTAGCCCCTAAAGGTGCAGAGAATTCCGCACCTTTGGGGAGGCCCGACGCCGGAGTAGTTGGCACCACTCTGGTACGCCGGGACCCCCCGCACCGCCGGGTAGGGGAGAATACCGCCCAAAGTTTATTCTATGAATTCAGTTAACATTTCTATAAACACATACAGTAAACATTTTTATCAACTATAAACATAAATACCCCACACAGCTACAGCTCTCTATATATAACACTTAATAACTTTCCTTTCAACTGTTTCAATTTGATAAGAACATCCAATAAACCAAAAAAAACTTTTACCAAAACAGTACTCAGTGCTAGGGGCTTAGATGGGGCAGAGTTTGTAAGGAGCATCCAGGAGGGCTTCTTAAAACAATATGTAGACAGTCCAACTAGGGAAGGGGCTGTACTGGACCTGGTATTGGGGAATGAGCCCGGCCAGGTGGTAGAAGTTTCAGTTGGGGAGCATTTCGGGAACAGTGACCACAATTCATTAAGTTTTAAAGTGCTGGTGGACAAGGATAAGAGTGGTCCCAGGGTGAAATGTGCTAAATTGGGGGAAGGCTAATTATAACAATATTAGGCGGGAACTGAAGAACCTAGATTGGGGGGCGGATGTTTGAGGGTAAATCAACATCTGACATGTAGGAGGCTTTCAAGTGTCAGTTGAAAGGAATTCAGGACCAGCATGTTCCTGTGAGAAGAAGGATAAATACAGCAAATTTCGGATACCTTAGATAATGAGAGATATCATAGGCCTCGTTAAAAAGAAAAAGGAGGCACATGTCAGGGCTAGAAGGCTGGGAACAGACAAAGCCTATGTGGAATATAAGGAAAGTAGGAACGAACTTAAGCAAGGAGCCAGGAGGGCTAAAAGGGGTCACGAAAAGCCATTGGCAAATAGGGTTACGGAAAATCCCAAGGCTTTTTACACGTACATAAAAGGCAAGAGGGTAGCCAGGGAAAGGGTTGGTCCACTGAAGGATAGGCAAGGGAATCTATGTGTCGAGCCAGAGGAAATGGGTGAGGTACTAAATTAATACTTTGCATCAGTGTCGGTGGACGTTGAGTCTGGAGAAGGGTGTGTAGATAGCCTGGGTCACATAGAGATCCAAAATGACGAGGTGTTGGGCATCTTGAAAAATAGTACGGTAGATAAGTCCCCAGGACCTGACGGGATCTACCCCAGAATACTGAAGGAAGCTAGAGAGGAAATTGTTAAGGCCTTGAGAAAAATCTTTGGATCCTCACTGTCTTCAGGTGATATCCCGGAGGACTGGAGAATAGCCAATGTTGTCCCTTTGTTTAGGAAGGGTAGCAAGGATAACCAGGGAACTACAGGCCGGTGAGCCTTACGTCAGTGGTAGGAACATTAATGGAGAGAATTCTTCGAGACAGGATCTACTCCCATTTGGAAGCAAATGGACATATTAGTAAGAGGCAGCATGGTTTTGTGAAGGGGAGATCGTGTCTCACTAACTTGATAGAGTTTTCCGAAGAGGTTACAAAGATGATTGATGAAGGTAATGCAGTGGATGTTGTCTATATGGACTTCAGTAAGGCCTTTGACAAGGTCCCTCATGGTAGACTGGTACAAAAGGTGAAGTCACACGGGATCAGGGGTGAGCTGGCAAGGTGGATACAGGACTGGCTAGGTCATAGAAGTCAGAGAGTAGCAATGGAAGGGTGCTTTTCTGATTGGAGGGCTGTGACTAGCTGTTCCACAGGGATCAGTGCTGGGACCTTTGCTGTTCGTAGTATATATAAATGATTTGGAGGAAAATGTAACTGGTCTGATTAGTAAGTTTGCAGATGACACAAAGGTTGGTGGAATTGTGGATAGCGATGAGGAATGTCAGAGGATACAGCAGGATTTCGATAGTTTAGAGAATTGGGTGGAGAGATGGCAGATGGAGTTTAATCCGGACAAGTGTGAGGTGATGCATTTTGGAAGGTCTAATGCAGGTAGGGAATATACAGTGAATGGTAGAACCCTCAAGAGTATTGACAGACAGAGAGATCTAGGTGTACAGGTCCACAGGTCACTGAAAGGGGCAACACAGGTGGAGAATGTCGTCAAGAAGGCATATGGCATGCTTGCCTTCATTGGCCGGGGCATTGAGTATGAGAATTGGCAAGTCATGTTGCAGCTGTACAGAACCTTAGTTAGGCCACATTTGGAGTATAGTGTTCAATTCTGGTCGCCACACTATTAGAAGGATGTGGAGGCTTTAGAGAGGTTGCAGAAGAGATTAACCAGGATGTTGCCTGGTATGGAGGGCATTAGCTATGAGGAGCGGTTGAATAAACTCGGTTTGTTCTCACTGGAACGACGGAGGTTGAGGGGTGACCTGATAGAGGTCTACAAATTTTTAAAGGGCATAGACAGAATGGATAGTCAGAGGCTTTTCCCCAGGGTAGAGGAGTTAATTACTAGGGGGCATAGGTTTAAGGTGCGAGGGGCAAGGTTTAGAGTAGATGTACAAGGCAAGTTTTTTACACAGAGGGTAGTGGGTGCCTGGAACTCGCTGCCGGAGGAGGTGGTGGAAGCAGGGACGATAGTGACATTTAAGGGACATCTTGACAAATACATGAATAGGGTGGGAATAGAGGGATACGGACCCAGGAAGTGTGGAAGATTGTAGTTTAGTCGGGCAGCATGGTCGTCACGGGCCTGGAGGGCCGAAGGGCCTGTTCCTATGCTGTGCTTTCCATTATTCTTTGTTCTTTGTTCTTAGTAAGTTTGAATTCTTTTCCAGAAAACAGTTATCACTTTTAAATTATCAAGTGATCGGGACACATTTTAACAAGCAGAGAGAGAGAGAGAAGAGAACCATTCTTTTGTCACAGCTTCCAACTGTGTAAACCGAAAGTAAAGCTCAGAGCCACAGCCAGCTCCCAGCTCAAAATGAAAGTAAAACTCAGAGCCACAGCCCAGCTCCCAGCTCAAAACGAAAGTAAAAGCCAGAGCCACAGCCCAGCTCCACCCACACAATGACATCACTTAAGCTATTTGATAAACACACATTTCTTAAAGGGAAACTTCCATGATGCTTATAAAATTCTAACAGGACAACAGGGGCTAACAGGGGCTGGTTTAACTCACTCGGCTAAATCGCTGGCTTTTAAAGCAGACCAAGCAGGCCAGCAGCACGGTTCGATTCCCGTACCAGCCTCCCCGGACAGGCGCCGGAATGTGGCGACTAGGGGCTTTTCACAGTAACTTCATTGAAGCCTACTCGTGACAATAAGCGATTTTCATTCATTCATTTCATTAGGGTGGATGCAGGAAGAATGTTCTCGATGGTCTATGTGTCCAGAACCAGGGGTCACAGTCTGAGGATTCGGGGTAGACCATTTAGCACAGAGCTGAGGAGACATTTCTTCACCCAAAGAGTGGTGAGCCTGTGGACTTCATTACCACAGTAAGTAGTTGAGGCCAAAACATTGAATACATTCAAGAGGCGATTCGATATAGCACTTGGGGAAAATGAGATGGAGGGTTATGGGGAGAAAGCAGGATTAGCCTATTGAGTTGGATGATCAACCATGATCGTGACAAATGGCGGAGCAGGCTTGAAGGGCCGAATGGCCTCCTCCTATCTTCTGTGTTTCTATAGAGTGGAAGGTTTGGGCATTTTTGCCCAGTTTATGCGAAATCGAGTCACTCATACAAAGAAAGTAAGTTTACACAAGACAGCTAAAGTCACCTATCTGAATATCTCAGTCGGGGTTTATTGCTTGGAAATGGAACACCTCAAGCCGACGTCAACCAGCTCATCCACTACAGTTCATAAGAACTAGCATGTATAAATCTGGAACTAACTGCAGCCATATATCATGGGCCATATAGAGAGATAAATCTTCAGACATTCATGAGCCACAAGTCACGGACAAACTTCACAGACACAACCTTTGTTACTATTGCATGCACTTCTGTGAGGAAACCTTCAGTTTCTTCCCACTCTTGGCTTCCAGGCTTCCTTCAAGCACTATTCAGAGAGTGACAAAACTAAATCTGCTCCATTGAAACTCATCAGCTTTCACATGCTCACTGCTTAACTGACCTTCGCAACCTTGCTCTTCTGATATGGAAGATCAGTCAAGAGGTTAAAAAAGGAATGTAACCACCTACTGAACCATACATTTGAATTCAGAGCACATGTGTCCTAGTTCAATAGATTTTTACAATCTTGTTCTTTATTGAACTATTTCCTCCCTTTCCAGACAGTGGTGTACATTGGAGGGTCAGCAGTAAGAAAGGGTGAGGGAGGGAGCCAGAGAAAATGGCATTGAGGGTCAAGCAGCCCTGTGCATGACCAGGGGGTAACAAGAAAATAAATCCCGGGACAGAGTTGGAACAAATCGGTGATCTTCATCCTCCTGCCTCCTCCCCGTGCTGCTGTCTTTTCTTAGTTCACTCCCTCTGTGACATAGGAACATAGGAATGAGAAGCTGAAGTTGGGGGCCTCACGGTAGCATGGTGGTTAGCATCAATGCTTCACAGCTCCAGGGTCCCAGGTTCGATTCCCGGCTGGGTCACTGTCTGTGTGGAGTCTGCACGTCCTCCCCGTGTGTGCGTAGGTTTCCTCCGGGTGCTCCGGTTTCCTCCCACAGTCCAAAGATGTGCGGGTTAGGTGGATTGGCCACGCTAAATTGCCCGTAGTGTAAGGTTAATGGGGGGATTGTCGGGTATACGGGTTGCGTGGGTTTGGGTAGGGTGATCATTGCTCGGCACAACATCGAGGGCCGAAGGGCCTGTTCTGTGCTGTACTGTTCTAAGTAGGCAATTCAGCCCCTAGAGCCTGCTCCGCCATTCAATCAGATCATGCCATCCTCTTCCTGGTCTCAAATCCACTTCCCTACGTGTTCCCCATATCCCTTTGACCCTTTTTAAAATCAGAAATTTATCTATCTCTTTTTTGAAACTTGACGCTGAGACTGCATCCTGCTACTTCCATAGAATCCCTACAGTGCAGAAAGAGGCCGTTTAGCCCATTGAATCTGCACTGACCCTTCGAAAGACCACCTTACGTAGCTCCAATCCTGCGCCCCATCCCCGCAACCTGTGCACCTTTGGACACTAAGGGTCAATTTTATCATGGCCAATCTACCTAACCTGCACATCTTTAACTGTGGGAGGAAACCGGAGCACCCGGAGAACACCGTGCAAACTGCACACAGGCAGTCACCCAAGGCCAGAATCGATCCAAGGTTCCTGGCGCTGTGAGGCAGCAGTACTAATCACTGTGCCACCGTACCGCCCATTCCCCCTCACCAATGCGCAACTTAACCGGTTTCACAACGCAGGGAATGAGCCGCACTCTGTGTCCAAAGAGCCGCCATCTAGATTTTGACTGGTTATCTGATGCTGTAAACCTCTCATTTATTGAAATCTAATTCCAAATAAATCTCACAATTTTGCAGGTCTATGGGGAAAAAGGCAAAGTAACACTTCACTGGAAGTAGTCAGTAAGTACTGCTCTCTTGGGTTCTTAGTGACTGCACAGGGAGAAAATCCAGTAAACCGTGGGAAATGACTGGTGAGGTCCAAGCTAGTCTTCTGTAATTCAGAATGGAACTCTATGTCATATCCAAAGTTTGACTGCTTTATTCCCTCTGGAAGACAAGTGGTCTCGTGAAGCAAGGCACACACACAGGGAAACCAGCTTCTACCTTTGATTGACTCACAAAATGGGCATGGTGTAACACCAAGCTGTCTCTTTAGAGAAAGGCATGGATTTATGAAGTCTGTGTTCTTCGCATAAGACTGTGAAACATGGATGACTTTCAGCTGTCAAGAGAGGAAGCTCAAGAACTCTCATTTTTGCTTTTCTGGGCATATCACAGAAGGACAAAATGACAAATATGGCAGTCCTCTCAAAGGCCAAGCTCAAGAACCTTGGCCCTCGTTCAAGCAAAGAGGGCTACGCTGGCTCGGAAACGTACTCAGAATGGAAGAAAGCCACATACCCAAGGATTTGGGTGTGTATGATGTGTGTGTATAAAGTGATGTATGATTGGGTGTGTAGCCAGAGCCAGATGATCAGTAGATTCTTGCAGATTTCAATCAAAGCTCACCTTTTCCTGCACATGGGAGGCTCTTGCCAGTGACCGAGGGAAATGGCAACATCATCTGTGAGACTCCAAGCATCTCCATTGTTAAGTGCACAGCTGATGTTAAAAAAAATGTATTCGTTCATGTTTCATCGCAGGCTGTGTCAGCATTTATTGCCCATCCTTAATTGCCCTTGAGGGTGCTCCGGTTTCCTTAACCACATTGCTGTGGGTCTGGAGTCACATGTAGGCCAGACCAGGTAAGGGTGGCAGATTTCCTTCCCTAAAGGACATTAGTGATCCAGATGGTTATTTACAACAATCGACAATGCTTTCCAGGTCATCATTAGACTTTTCATTCCAGATTTTTATGGAATTCATATTTCACCATCTGCAGTGGTAGGTTTGAGCCAGGGTCCCCAGAGCATCACTCTGGATCTCTGGATTACTAGTCCAGTGACAATACCACTAAGCCACCGCCTCCCCTAAATGCTAGGGTGTTCCAAAATACAGAAGGGAACTTTGGAATGCCGATTCTTCACTGTATATTTGCAATTTTGTATGCTGTGAAGAAGATGTGAAGACCAGCGAAGGATGTCTCAGACTCTTTGGTGATGATTTGAACCAAAATAAATGTTTATTAAACAGTAAAACATACAATACGAAAGTCAGTTAAAAATACGGCTATCCACAATATCTTGAAATGTATCCACTTCAAAACCCTCTATTTCTCCAATCTCAAAGCTAAACCTCCCCAAACATGTTTTGACACTGTAAGCAAAATCGAGCAATAATTACCACACTAGGCACCTATCTATTTAGGGATTGCTTTCAATTGCTTCTCCGCACAGGCGTAAGAATGTGGCGACTAGGAGCTTTTCACAGTAACTTCATTTGAAGCCTACTTGTGACAATAAGCGATTTTAATTTTTTTTTTCATTTCATTTTTCACAGGGACAACTGGATTCCCAAAACCTGCTTTCTCCAGGCAGAACTTAGTTGGAAGTGAGCACTGTGCTGCGATCTCAAAATAGGCCCCCTCATAGGATGGATTTGCCTATGTTATAATGTCTTTTGATTTTCCTTTATCTGAAGTATAACATTCTCAAATGTTACTCTGAAGTACCTTTCTTACATGAGCTCACCTTTTTTAGAATGTAAATGTGAAATGGACCCACATCTTTCGTTGTGACCGAACTTGCCTGAGGTAAACACATTTCCCCAATGTTGCTGTTCTAAACAACATTTCGAAACCCTAGTTTTACCAACTCAGACAATGTGTGTCTTTTCCATCAAAAAAAATGGTTTCCCTTTTAAACCTACGGCCACTGGAACACATTCCTCATTATTGGATTTCTTATTTCCCCATGTTATCACGATATCCTAACATCACGATGATCAGCAGCTACAGTGGCTTGGTACAGATGCCAAAAGCAAAAATAATAATCCATAATGATTCCGTATAACCATTTGATATCCAACACAGGCAAAACCTGCCTTTCATGGGTTAATCCATTCAGCCATCAGCAAATGTGTATCATATGAAGCTACAACATCCCCAATGGATTTGATTTATTGCATGACCTGTCTTCACATTGAGGATGCCCTCCATTGTGTTGTGTGGCACTGCCACCGTGCGAAACGGGAGAGAATTTGAAAATAACTAGCAACTCAGGAATGGGCATTCATGAGGACTCTGTAGGCCATCAGCAGAATTGTATTCAACCACAGTCTGTAACCTCATGGCCTGGCATATCTCCCACTCTACCATTACCACCAAGACAGCGGATCAACCCCGGTTCAATGAAGAGTGCAGGAGAGCATGCCAGGAGCAACACCGGGTATACCGAAACATTAGGTGTCAACCTGTTGAAGGTACAACACGTACTACTTGTGTGCCAAACAGCATAGGCAGCAAGTAATAGACAAAGCTAAGCGACTACACTGATAGCTACCCGACAATGTGGAAAATTGCCCAGGTTTGTCCTGTACACAGAAAGTAGGACAACTCCAACCGGCCAATAACCGGCCTATCAGTCTACTCTCAATCATCAATAAAGTGACAGAAGGGGTCATCAGCAGTGCTATCAAGCGGCAGATACTCAGCAGTAATCCGCTCACGGATGTTTAGTTTGGGTTCTGTTCATGTCACTCAGCACCTGACCTCATTGCAGCCTTAGTTCAAATATGGACAAAAGAGCTGAATGCCAGAGGTGAGGTGAGAGTGGCTTCCCTGGACATCAAGGCAGCATTTGACCGAGTATGACATCAAGAAGCCTGAACAAAATTGGAGCTTTTTTGGAGCTGAACAAAATTGGAGTCAATGGTTATCAGGGAGAAAACTCTCCACTGGTTGGTGTCATACCTGGCACAAAGGAAGATGGTCGTGGTGATTAGAGGTCAGTCATCTCAGTCCGAGGACATCACTGTAGGAGTTCTTCAGGGTAGTGTCCTCGGCCCAACCATCTTCAGCTGCTTCATCAATGACCTTCCTTCCAACATAAGGTCAGCTGTGGGGATGTCCACTGATGACTTCATAATGTTCAGCACCATTTGCGACTCTTCGGACACTGAAGCAGTCCCTGTCCAAATGCAGCAAGACCTGGACAATATTCAGGCTTGGGCTGACAGGTGACAAGTAACATGCATGTCACACAAGTGCTAGGCAATTGCCGTAGAATTCATAGAATTCACAGTGCAGAAGGAGGCCATTCGGCCCATCGAGTCTGCATCGGCCTTTGGAACGAGCACCCTACTTGGCCCTCACCTCCACCATATCCCGTAACTCAGTAATCCCACCTAACATTTTTGGACACTAAGGGCAATTTATCATGGCCAATCCACCTAACCTGCACATCGTTGGACTGTGGAAGGAAACCAGAGCACCCGGAGGAAACCCACACACACACAGGGAGGATGTGCAGACTCTGCACAGGCAGTGACCCAAGCTGAGACCCTGGCGTTGTGAAGCAACAGTGCTAACCACTGTGCTACCATGCCGCCCTTCTCCAATAAGAGAGAATCAAACCATCGCCCCTTGATGTTCAATGGCATTACCATCACTGAATCCCCCACAATTAAAATCCTGGGCTTACCATTGACCAGAAACTGAACTGAACTAGCCATATCAACACTGAGGCTGCAAGAGCAGGTCAGAGGCTTGGATTCCTGCAGCGAGCAACTTACCTCCTGACTCCCCAAAGCCTTTCCACCACCTACAAGAGTCAAGTCAGGAATGTGATGGAATACTCCCCACTTACCTGGGTCGCTGCCTCTGCGGAGTCTGCACGTTCGCCCCATGTCTGCGTGGGTTTCCTCCGGGTACTCAGGTTTCCTCCCACTTTTTCCACAACGTGCAGGTTAGGTGGATTGGACATGCTAAATTGTCCTTTGTGTCCAAAAAGTTTGGGAGGGGTTATTGGGTTACGGGGACAGGGTGGAAGTGAGGGCTCAAGTGGGTCGGTGCAGACTCGATGAGCCGAATGGCCTCCTTCTGCACTGTATGTTCTATGTTCTGTGTACCTGTACGAGTACAGCTCCAACAACACTCGAGAGGCTTGACGCCATCCAGGAAAAAGCAGCTCACTTGATTGACGCTCCTTCCACAAACTTTCACTCACTCCACCACCAAAGTGGCAGCTGTGTACACCATCTACAGGATGCACCGCAGGAACTCAACCAGGATCCTTAGGCAGCACCTTCCAAACACATGGTCACTACCATCTGGAAGGATAAGAGCAGCTGATACCTGGGAACCCCACCAGCTGGAGGGGCTGGTAAGTCACTCACCATCCTGACTCGGAAATATGTTACTGTTCCTGGGTCAAAACCCTGGGACTCCCTCCGTAACAGGACTGAGGTCCAAGAAGGCAGCTCACCAGCACCCTTTCAAGGGCAATTAGGAATGGTAACAAATGCTGGCTAGCCGGCAAAGCCCATATCTTGTAAAAACAAATTTAAAAAGATGGGAGGATGTCGATGACAGGGGGAACTGGACTGGCTGTATTGCTCTACATTGAACCAATATGTGCTCGATGTATGAAGCGGCCTCCTTCTGTGCCCTAATTATTCTATGGTTGGAATTTTATCACTCCCCTGGGCGAGAGAGTGGGGAGCAGGAAAGGTGAGGTGCCATAAATCTATGGCAGTGGCCCGCTCACCTGTTGGGCCAATAAATAATAATCGCTTATTGTCACGAGTAGACTTCAATGAAGTTACTGTGAAAAGCCCCTAGTCGCCACATTTCGGCGCCTGTTCAGAGAGCAGGTACGGGAATTGAACCCACACTGCTGGCATTGTTCTGTGTTACAAGCCAGCTGTTTAGCCCACGGTGCTAAACCAGCCCCTTAAATAGCCTCACAGCATTGTTGAGATTTTGCCCATGGTAAGGGAGGCCGGCATCAAATGTTCATCCCGCCAGGTAAACCCTGCTAGACTGGTGGCCGAGCAAGGGTTCGTGTCTCCTTTGGGAAACCCATCTTAAGGATGTGGATGCCTTGGAGAGGGTGCAGAGGAGGTTCACCAGGATGTTGCCTGGTATGGAGGGTGCTAGCTATGAAGAAAGGTTGAGTAGATTAGGATTGTTTCCGTTGGAAAGACGGAGGTTGAGGGGGGACCTGATTGAGGTCTACAAAATTATGAGAGGTATGGACAGGGTGGATAGCAACAAGCTTTTTCCAAGATTGGGGGTGTCAGTTACAAGTGGTCACGATTTCAAGGTGAGAGGTGAAAAGTTTAAGGGAGATGTGCGTGGAAAGCTTTTTACGCAGAGGGTAGTGGGTGCCTGGAACGCTTTACCAGCGGAGTTGGTAGAGGCGTGTACGATAGCATCATTTAAGATGCACCTGGACAGGTATATGAACGGGTGGGGAACAGAGAGAAGTAGACCTTGGAAAATAGGAGACAGGTTTAGATAAAGGATCTGGATCGGCGCAGGCTGGGAGGGCCAAAGGGCCTGTTCCTGTGCTGTAATTTTCTTTGTTCTTTGTTCTTTGTAATATCAGCCTCCCCGCCAATGTATTCCTCTCTGCATTTACCCTGTCCCCCGACCCGTCTCCCTCGCTTGGGCTTGGGCCTGCCAGACTGGCCCTGGCGAGAGCTCAGACTGGGCTTCTTCTGGACTCTCTCAGCCCTTCGTGTGGGCACTCTCAGCAATTCTTCTGCGTGAACTGCTGCTGCCCCAGCGGGAGCCAATGTTCCTGGTGGAGCTGCTGGGATAAGAGAGCTGCCAAACCAGATCGGCAGCTTTCAAAAACAGGACTTCCTCTATGTAGAGGGTGCAATGGCTGTGGGGTGAGTCAGCAAAGAGGTAGGGTGGGCAGGCACCCCCCCCAACTTTGACACCGCCCCCACAGTTTAAATCAGCCCTATTATCCAATGGCTCGTTGACTCTAATATTTATCTCAGACACAGATATTCACTTTAACATAACTGCAAAAAATTATTGCTGAATCAATCACAGTCCCTCTCAATACTGGGGCTCATCAAGTCGGGGGAATTTGCCCAGAAACAACAGTGGCCTCTGCTCAATTTTGTGATAGTCTAACTCTGCTCCAATCTCTACATTTCAGTGATGAAGAACATAATCTACGCTTCTCTGAATGGTGAGATCCTTTCTGTTACTTATATTGTCTCATGCTAGCACAGTGGTTAGGACTGTTGCTTCACAGTGCCAGGGTCCCAGGTTCGAATCCGGCTCGGGTCACTGTCTGTGCAGAGTCTGCACATTCTCCCCGTGTCTGCGTGGGTTTCTTCCGGGTGCTCCGGTTTCCTCCCACAAGTCCAGAAAGGTGCGCTGTTAGGAAAATTGGACATTCTGAATTCTCCCTCTGTAATAATAATAATCATTGCTTATCGTCACAAGTAGGCTGCAACAAAGTTACTGTGAAAAGCCCCAAGTCGCCACGTTCTGGTGCCTGTTTGGGGAGGCTGGAACAGGAATTGAACCCACATTGAACATAGAACATAGAAAATATAACATAGAACAGTACAGCACAGAACAGGCCCTTCGGCCCTCAATGTTGTGCCGAGCCATGATCACCCTACTCAAACCCACGTATCCAACCTATACCCGTAACCCAACAACCCCCCCCTTAACCTTACTTTTATTAGGACACTACGGGCAATTTAGCATGGCCAATCCACCTAACCCGCACATCTTTGGACTGTGGGAGGAAACCGGAGCACCCGGAGGAAACCCACGCACACAGGGGGAGAACGTGCAGACTCCACACAGACAGTGACCCAGCCGGGAATCGAACCTGGGACCCTGGAGCTGTGAAGCATTTATGCTAACCACCATGCTACCCTGCTGGTCTTATTCTGCATTACAAGCCAGGTGTCTTAGCCCACTGTGCTAAACCAGCCCCTGTGTACCCGAACAGGTGCTGGAGTGTGGTGACTAGAGGCTTTTCACAGTAACTTCTTTACAGTGTTAATGTAAGCCTACTTGTGACAATAAAGATTATTATTATCAGCAACTGCAAGAATTGGGTGCTATTTTCAGGCAGTAATGCACCTTTTAGCAAATACCTGCAGTTGTTCATTACTGTGACCGATTGCCCTTTTTTGATTCCCACAGTTAAATCGGGTGTTTGAAAGCCTTGGGCATTAGGACTGACTTTCCAAACTCCGCGTACATCCTGTTTCATTACGTTTTGTCATTTGCATTCCAAATCGCAGTGATGGATGTTAAACGCGGTTGCAAAAAAGCTACCAAGGCAAGCACATTATCGAGAGGATAAGACCATACATTTATACGTCTTGTTGACAGCACTATAAAGCAGTGGTTAGGTTAAGTCATTTGCTACCACAGTTAATAAGGTACTGATTCAAACGTGCTTCATAATAAATCATGTGACTGTTCGACACCTTCAGGTAATAATGTGTATTCATTCCCTGAATATTTATTACAGAATATGCTGAATTTATATGCCGGGGTGAAAATCTCAAAACAAACATTGTTATAATCCTTCAGGCAAGATAACAAGAAACACAAACTGGAATCCAATATATAAATATTCATCCAAAAGGTGTTGTCTCAAAACTTCTCACCCCTATCAAAAACTTCAGTGGCCTTAATTTGTCCTGTGTGCAGATTTTAAGTGCATTGATAATTGCATTCTGATTATTCGTACCTGTGCTATTTTGATACATGTAACAAATGATTGAAACCAAGCGAGCTACTGTCCACTTTAAGGAAAAGAGCCTGCACTTAAATAGCTCCTCTCAAGTCATAAGGATGCCTTAAAGCAGTTGGCAGCCAAGAGTTATTTTTGTTGTTATTTGGGTTGAAAGAGCCTACCTTGGAATGATCCCAATATTCACTGACCTCCATTGGTCCTGACCAGCGACAACTGGAATTTAATATACTTATCCTTGCATTCAAATCACTCCATGGCCTCACCCCTCACTATCTCTCCAACCTCTTCCAGCCCCACAATCCTCCTCGACCTCTGCATTCCTCCAATTCCAGCCTCTTGCGCCCCCTTCGATTAGGGGCAGCACGGTAGCATTGTGGATAGCACAATTGCTTCACAGCTCCAGGGTCCCAGGTTCGATTCCGGCTTGGGTCACTGTCTGTGCGGAGTCTGCACATCCTCCCCGTGTGTGCGAGGGTTTCCTCCGGGTGCTCCGGTTTCCTCCCACAGTCCAAAGATGTGCAGGTTAGGTGGCTTGGCCGTGATAAATTTCCCTTAGTGTCCAAAATTGCCCTTAGTGTTGGGTGGGGTGACTGGGTTATGGGGATAGGGTGGAGGTGTTGACCTTGGGTAGGGTGCTCTTTCCAAGAGCCGGTGCAGACTCGATGGGCCGAATGGCCTCCTTCTGCACTGTAAAAAGAGGCCGATGTGCTGGCCTTTGCTTCCCTGATAGCCCGGCGATGAATATTATTGGTTCGATTCCCGGCTGGGTCACTGTCTGTGTGGAGTCTGCACGTCCTCCCACTGTGTGCGTGGGTTTCCTCCGGGTGCTCCGGTTTCCTCCCACAGTCCAAAGATGTGCGGGTTAGGTGGATTGGCCATGCTAAATTGCCCGTAGTGTCCTAATAAAAGTAAGGTTAGGGGGGGGGGTTGGGTTACGGGTATAGGGTGGATACGTGGGTTTGAGTAGGGTGATCATGGCTTGGCACAACATTGAGGGCCGAAGGGCCTGTTCTGTGCTGTACTGTTCTATGTTCTATGTAAGACTGAGTGGTGGCTTGCGGACAAGGCGAGTTTCCTGGGGATGGAAAAAATTAAGTTCGCCTTGAGGGGATCTGTGCAGGGGTTCACCCGGAGGTGGCAACCATTTATTGACTTCTTTGCGGGAGAGTGAGCGTCAGCAGGGGGGTGGGGGGAGGGGGGGGGGGGGGGGGGGTAGAGTAGAGTAGGAGGGAAAATATGGCGGGTAGTACCGGTGGGAGGGGAGCGGGCTTGTGCAATATGTTACGATGGAAGTATTGAAAGTACGTGGATGTTTGCACATTTTTGCCTTTTTTTGCTTCCTTTCTGATGATGTCTGTAACTGTTTATAAAGCCAAAAACTACCTCAATAAAATTGTTTATTAAAAAAAAGACAGAGGTTGTTGTTTTTTGTGCATTAAGAGAATCAAAGGTAATGGAACGATGGGAAATGATAATTAAGGGTGGGATGATGGTGCAGTGGTTAGCACTGCTGCCTCACATCATCAACATGGGATCTTGAAAGGAAGACATTACTATGCAAAGTGCTGGATTTATAATCCACTGTAATTCTGTCAAAGCAATGGGAACTACTGCTCAGCCACTTGCACCCCACCAGGCACTGAAACATTCCTGTTAGTTTCCAAAATCTCAAAATGTATCACAAGGTTTCTGGGATCAATGATCAAAAAGTAGGATTACTTAATCTACAACAATGACTGTGAGACCTGTTAATTGAAGAACTGGATTTGCAAAGCCAGAAAGAGAGAATTAATCAAAGTCATCTGGAAAAGAACTGCTTAAAAAATCAGTGAGGGATTTCTCTCTCTCTCTCAAGCTAAGAACATCCCCAACAAAGTGCAGTGACTGAACTTTAACTCGATTCCAGAAGTTTGAAGGAAAACACATCACCACAAACGGCTGCAACATTCAACAAACTACATCTCACGGTCAAGCAAAAGGACTTGTGGGAATCAAGGGTTCTGAAATAAAGCTAGAAAGTCGAGTTGAGGATTATCACATCAGGTTAGTCATGATCTCATTGAATGGTGGAGCAGACTTGATGGGATGAATAGCCTATTTTTGCTCCAATGTATTCTGGATTTAATTGAATATTTCTCTTTTCTAAAAATAAATTTAGAGTACCCAATTATTTTTTCCAATTAAGGGGCAATTTAGTGTGGCCAATCTACCTAACCTGCACATCTTTGGGTTGCGGGGGTGAAAGCCAATGCAGACAGGGGGAGAATGTGCAAACTCCATGCGGATAGTGACCCAGAGCTGGGATTCGAACCTGGGTCCTCAGCGCCATACTAACCACTCTGCCACCATGCTGCCCTATTGAATATTCCTTTAACTTCCATTTGGACTTTAACTTTCTTACTTCTGAGATTTGAGAGTGAGTTGTTGCGTCTTGCTTACTTTTTTCTCAAGTTTAATAGCTAACAAACTTACTCTTTCATTGACTCAATAAAACCTGGGTTGATTGGTTTCTTATTAACAAATAAATATATTTGGGTTGGAAAAGACATTCATGCAGAAAATAAATCTTTAAAACCATTTTTTGCGACCAATAGAGGGGGCTGTAGTAAAGGGGAGCCAGTTCACTCCTCATCAACCAGTCTTAACAAGATAATGTGAAAGGTGGAGATGAAGTAAAAGATCAACTGTGATCTTATCAACTGGCAGAGCAGGCTCAACGAACCTATTCCATCTCCACTTTCATACAATTATAGAATGCCTACGGTACAGAAGGAGGCCATTTGATCCTTCGAATGAGCACTCTACCCATGTCGACTCCCCACTATCCCTGTTACCCAACCTGCACATCCCTGAACACTAATGAGCAATTTATCATGGCCAATCCACCAAACCTGCACATCTTTGGACTGCGGGAGGAAACCGGAGCACCCAGAAGAAACGCACACAGAGATGGCGAGAATGTACAAACTCTACACAGCCAGTGACCCATGGTCAAAATTGAACGCAGGTCCCTGGCGCTGTGAGGCAGCAGTGCTAACCACTGTGCCACCCACATTTCATGAGTTTATGTTCTAATTCCTAGTACAAAACCTGTTGGTGTGGAACCCGGACAAGGGGAATCAATTAAATAAGTTGCCACCAATTTATTTTTGTTAAATATTCAGTGCCAAATTAAATTAAAACACAAGAAAAGAGCTGGGACAATGAGGTAAACTGACTACTGGTCTCTCGGATGCTTCTTCTGTGCAGCACTGAGTGAGTGCGACACAGTTGGAGGCACTATGTTACGAAGAAGGCAAATTGGTTCATAGAATTTACAATGCAGAAGGAGGCCATTCGGCCCATCAAGTCAGCACCAGCTCTTGGAAAGAGCACTCTACCCAAGCCCACACCGCCACTCTATCCCCATAACCCCACCCAACACTAAGGATCATTTTGGACACTAAGGGCAATTTAGCATGGTCAATCCACCTAACGTGCACATCTTTGGACTGTGGGAGGATATCAGAGAACGTGCAGACTCCGCACAGACAGTGACCCAAGCCGGGAATCGAACCTGGGACCCTGGAGCTGTGAAGCAATTGTGCTAACTACTGTGCTGCCCATGCAAAAGTGCTGAAACATGCAATAGGAAGCAAGTCATTCAGGCGATTGAAATTTCAATGTGTGTGTTTTCTCCTTGTGGTGTTTGGCTGCAGTTTAATGGTTTATTCTTACTCTGTTTGTGGAGTTTGAGTTCCACTCCCAGAGACTTCTGGGTAAATTTCTGGATTGATACAGCCAATGGAGCACAGTGCTGACATCTTTTGGGTGTGGTGTTAAACCATAATCCCATCACTCTCTCAGGAGTGGGTAAAGTTTGCCCGTGCCATTGTTTTGAAGAAGAGCAGAGGAATTCTCGACGGTTTATTCCTCAATCGACATCAAATGGAATATCTGGTCATTGCTGTTACTGGGGCTCGCTGTGTGCCAATTGGCTGCTGCCTTTCACACATTGCAACATTGATTGCAAGAAGTACTTCATTGACTGCCAAACACTTTGAGAGACCAGGCGGTCACGAGAGGCGCTATGGAAACGCAAGTCTCTTTTACTCTCCGCAGATGTTGCCAGACCTGCTGAGGGTTTTCAGCTTTTTATTTCAGATTTCCAGCATTCGCAGTATTTTGATTGTAGTAACGCAGCAGCCCTGGCTACTGATCTGACAACATGGCTTCAAATCCCAAAATGGCAGCTCGTGGAATCCAACACCTGCTTCACCTGGCACTTGAGGTGGTCTACCATCCATCGGTTCAGACACAGTCTTCTCTGGCATTGGATCTCTGATCTCTGGAGGTACAATGCTTTCCTCCGGGAGATCATGACCGGTAGTGTCATTCGCATCCAGTAGATCAGCTGGCCCTGCCGCCCCCCCCCCCCCCCCCCCCCTCCTCTGCAGGGCACAGGTTCTGTCCACCTGCAGCCGCACGTTGACATCATTGCTGTTGCTCTACTGCAATCAACAGCACTGCCAGGCCGACTGGCTCCATCATCCTCTCGATCAAAAAACTTAAAGGGAACAAACAGAAATGTGAGCAATCAGGAGTCCTGACAATGCCCTGACCCAGAGGCTTTTCAGGATTTGGGACATCCCCCTATGTGAGCGCCTTTCCAATGAGCCTCACTTCCTCCTCTCTCACACAATGGCCAGTTCCCCACACTCACCTCTCCCAACTCCACTGGACAGATGCACCTCCACCTTGGTGAGCTTCAGTAGCCCACGTGACCCTCCAAGGGTGAGGACAGTGGGTACATGAGTGCGTTCACTTCACCTGCGTGCTGACTTCCTGGAGGTACGAAATGCTGCCACCTGTCATGTCCTGTAATGGCTGACCGATGCGCTCAATTACCCGTGTATCCAGCAGTGGGGGCATATCTATGTCACTCTCTGTTATGGAGAAGTGAGTGTAAGGAGTTCAAGGTTTGGGGCTTCACCTCTCAACTGTTTTGATTAACAAAAATAACCAGGTATACTTGTCATCCACTCAGTGGCACACTCATACATTGCAATACTGACTAAATTATAGGGGTTGCTTTGGCACAGTGGGCTAAACAGCTGGCTTGTGATGCAGAACAATGCCAACAGCTCAGGTTCAATTCCTGTTCCAGCCTCCCCAACAATGTGGCAACTAGGGGCTTTTCACAGTAGCTTCATTGAAGCCTACTTGTGACAATAAGTGATTATTATTATAAATTGGCATAATTGACTCATCAAGGATGGGTCAGGGATCTAATTAGGGAACTGGCTTCCCCCTGTGGCAGGTGGAGGTACATCTGATTCATGTCAAGACTCCAATTTTCAGTCAGCTTCAGCCTTAGATTCCAGCGTAATTCCCCCAGCTTTTAGATAGTTCCGGATCAAATGGGCCTCCCAACTTGAGCATCCAGCCACCCATTGTTACATCCCTAATAGCTTGGCCTGCAAGACCAGAGGCATTTCACGTCCACACAGCTCATGCCCTAGGCTGAATTTTTCAGCCTAAGGGTAGGGGGTCATTTTGACTGCAGTCATCATTCCCCCTACATGAGGGCCCTTTCGCCCTCACCATCCCATGTCAGAGCCCCTCCCACTGTCCCTGCTGCCGGTTTCTCAATCGCTAACTATACACCAGGTGCCAGATCCCTTTGAGATCTCGAGGCCCACAATAATGAAGGCCTGCTGAGGCCTGTGAGCAACAATGCCCCGCCTCACACCCCCACCCCAATACTGAGACTCAATACCCTCCCCATCCGCCCCGATAATCACTTAATCGATTCCCCCACATATTCTCCAGTGCCCATTAGACACCCTGGATGGTAATGAAAGCCTGATGCTCAACTCTGATACCCCCTTCGGAGGTGAGGTTGCAAGGTTCTCGCTTTTAGAACATCTAGGACATACAGTGCAGAAGGAGGCCATTCGGCCCATCGAGTCTGCACCGACCCACTGAAGCCCTCACTTGAAATGAATGAAAAATGAAAATCGCTTATTGTCACGAGTAGGCTTCAATGAAGTTACTGTGAAAAGCCCCTAGTCGCCACATTCCGGCGCCTGTCCGGGGAGGCTGGTACGGGAATCGAACCGTGCTGCTGGCCTGCTTGGTCTGCTTTATAAGCCAGCGATTTAGCCTTGTGAGCTAAACCAGCACTTCCACCCTGTCCCCATAACCCAATAACTCCTCCTCACCCTTTTTGGTCACTAAGGGCAATTTATCATGGCCAATCCACCTAACCTGCATGTCTTTGGACTGTGGGAGGAAACCGGAGCACCCGGAGGATACCCACGCAGACACGGGGAGAACGTGCAGACTCCGCACAGACAGTGACCCAGCGGGGAAATCGAACCTGGGACCCTGGCGCTGTGAAGCCACAGTGCTATCCACTTGTGCTACCATGCTGCCTTTATAGAGCTGTTGTAAATCGCGCTGGGGTGGCATTACATGGTGCATAATGAATAGTCAGAGAGGGTGGAAGTCCCAGCCGGATGGCTCGCAAATGCGATGCTAATGCTTTTTAAATGAGGTTTCCGACCTTCCTGGGTGGTAACCTCGTTCCGCCATGGGTGAGGGAGTGAGAAAAATCACCAAACGGGATCTCGCCGGTGAGAATCGCGCTTTCTCGCTCTTGCTGGATTTTGCACTGATGGCTCACACCGACACAAAACTCCGCCCGGGTTTCAGTAACGGTAACCATCCATTGTTGTGAAAACCCATCTGGTTCGCTAACGCTCTTCAGGGAAGGAAATACGCCACGCTTCCGTGACTCCAGACCCGCAAAAATGTGGTCACCTCTTATCTGCCTTCAGAGCGCAATTCACGGTGGACATCCAATGCTGCCTTTGCCATTGGTGTCGACCTCCCATGAATTAACTTAAAAAGAAGAATACCTACTCTCGACGCATGAAACTTCAGGTTGAATTTGTCACAGAGACAGAAGAGAACCAATTACAGCAGCTAGTCTCACAATATAATACGCAAGCCTTTTAGCAGAATTTACCTAAAAGGTATCAGAACAGACTGTCACCAAGTAAGTTACTCACTCTTTGAGTGACAAAGCACTAACCCTTAATTAACTTAATGCCATTAGCCTGTCCAAGATACCTTGATAATGGACGCATCAAGTTTATATTCTGAACCAGGCCCGTCATCTAGATTTTAGGTCTAATGATGGAAAATGGGATACTTACCGGACTGTTATTTGGGAATGAGCTAAACCATAAATCATCTGCCCCATTATTAGCAATGCATTCATGCATCATCTAACCAGGAGACATTCAACTGAAGAAAAGTATTAGGGAAGGTCACCAGACTCCATGTGATTCATCATTTCTGTCAACACCATGTATTTTCTCAGTCAATGCAAAGCTTGTTTGCTTTAAGCTCAGTTGTCCTATAGGAAGGCGGGAGTGAGGTCATATCACGTTTTGATGCCACTTCATATAATGCCAGTAGGTTTTTTTGCTAATGGGTTTTAGTTGCGGATGCTAAATCATTTTTCTTAGCTATGGCAGTAGATGGCTGTCTGCTGTGCTGAACGAACGTGCATGTGTGATGAATAGTTTCTACTCAACCGCCTAACTCTGATTTGACCAACTTAACAGACCCGTGGTTCAGACCTGTGAGAGCTGTCCAGCGCAGGGGCATCAGTAGTTAAGATGAAATATGGAATACCGTTACACACAAACTTGACCGAATTAACCAGCATGCTTTGAGCTGGTGCCAATGGAGAGAACTTCTTCAAACTTGCTGATCGGAAATATTCTGAGAACGACCTTGTTTTCCTTTTCAAACAGACCTGAAAAGCCTTCGCGCTTGCTGGTTGGCAAGAAATGAAACCGGAGAACCATGCTGAACAGCCCTGAGTGTAACTGACCGATAACAGGGCAAGTGCAAACAGCCACGACCCCGAAAAGGAGAGTGCGAGGGCTGGAGGGGTCTTTATCAGGGGGTTGTAAAAAGTAACCGCAGCGGTAGGTAAGTGGTGCTGAGCATGGCTTCAACTCCATGGTTCAAAAAGAGGACTTACTGCTCCATTGGATAATTTATAACAAGAATATCGTCCGGGATTCTCCAAGCCTATGTGCCCGGAGCGGGGGTGGAGAATGGGACTGGCTCCAGGTAAGTCCAGAGTGATTCGCGCACGTTTTTTCGCGGGCGTGGGGACATAGCCCTATTATTGGAAAATCCCGCCCATGGAGTGCGAATGTCAGTGCCCCACCCTGTTATCAATGTTGAGTTAGACAGATGTTTGATCGACGGTGGAATCAAGAGTTATGGGGAACAGATAGGAAAGTGTAGGTGAGACCTCAGTCAGGCGAGCTCTGATTTTATTGCCTGGCGGAATAGGCCCAAGTGTTCTTTTGTACTTAAGTGCCTCACATCCCCAGACTGATTCCACATGATGCAGAAAGATGAGGGGCTGGATTTTCCGCAGACCCGCGCCAAAATTGACATTTGGCGTGGGGACGGAGAATCAAAGTTCTCGACGGAATCGGGCCCCCCACTGCTCCAGCGATTCTCCGGGCCCCGAATAACCGCGCGTCCGGGGGCCATTGCCAAAGGCCCGCCCAGCGATACTCCGCTCCCGACTGGTCACGTTCCCGACAGCATGGAACTAATGTGATATTGCTGGTCGGGATCCTCAGGCGTGCGGCCGATTGGGAGGAGGGGGGGGGGGGGTCTAGTTTGTTGGTGTTGGTCCGCGGTCGAAGTCCGCCATGGCGCTCGGTGCGGCCGCTGGAGGCCACCGCCGTGCGCATGCGCGGACTCGGAACCGGAAGTGCGGGGGCCCGTACCCACAGCCAAAGCTGCGTGAAGCACTCCGGGTCCCTGCTAGCCCCCTGATGGTAAGTGAATCGGGTTGGTTTCTTTCGAGGAAACTCGGGAGTGCAACGCCTGCATTTTTATGCCGGCATGGGGACAGAGCCCCATTTTTGGAGAATCCAGCCCCTGGCCTTCATCCCATACATTGCCTTCTCCACCATAGTCATGGTGACTGGGTGGGATTGCAGATCTCCCAGGCCCTCTTAGAAGCTTGGAAAATAGAAGCATGAGTAGGCCATTCAGCCCTTCGAGCTTGCTCCACCATTCATGCATTCATCATGGCTGATCCTCTGTCTCATTAGCACACTCCCACTTTCTCCCCATACCTCTTGACTCCTTTAGAGTCGAGAAATTTTATTTCTTCTGAAACATATTCAGTGATTTGGTCTCCGTAGCCGTTTTGGTACAGAGAATTCCGTAGGTTCACCACCTTCTGAGAGAAGAAGTTTCTCCTTACAGAATCATAGAAGATTGTGCAGAAGGAGGCATTCGGCCCATCGGGTCTGCACCGGCTCTTGGGAAGAACACCCCACTTAAGCCCACACCTCAACCCTATTGCCGTGAACCAGTAGCCCCACCTAATGTATAGAACCTTAGTTAGGCCACACTTAGAGTATAGTGTTCAATTCTGGTCGCCACACTACCAGAATGTTGGGGAGGCTGTAGAGAAGGTGCAGAAGAGATTTACCAGGATGTTGCCTGGTATGGAGGGCATTACCTATGAGGAGAGGTTGAATAAACTCGGTTTGTTTTCACTGGAACAATGGAGGTTGAGGGGCGACCTGATAGGGGTCTACAAAGTTATGAGGGGCATAGACAGAGTGGATAGTCAGAGGCTTTTCCCCAGGGTAGAGGGGTCAATTACAAGGGGGCATAGGTTTGAGGTGCGTGCGGCAAGGTTTAGAGAAGATGTACGAGGCAAGTTTTTTACACAGAGGGTAGTGGGTGCCTGGAACTCGCTGCCAGAGGAGGTGGTGGAAGCAGGGACGATAGTGACATTTAAGGGGCATCTTGACAAATACATGAAGGATGGGAATAGGGGAATACGGACCCAGGAAATGTAGAAGATTTTAGTTTAGATGGGCAACATGGTCTGCACAAGCTTGGAGGGCCGAAGGGCCTGTTGCTGTGCTTTACTATTCTTTGTTCTAACTTAAGGGCAATTTTATCATGGCCAATCCACCCAACCTGCACCATCTTTTGACTGTGGGAGGAAACCAGAGCGCCCGGAGGAAACCCACGCAGACACGGGGAGAACCTGCAGACTCTGCACAGACAGTGACCCAAGCCGGGAATCGAACCTGTGACCCTGGCGCTGCAAAGCAACAGTGCTAACCACTGTGCTACCGTGCTGCCCCTCTCAGTCCGAAGTGGCCAACAAAAACAAACACTGCCCTTGTGTTTGTTTTTCGTTGCAGGTCTTTGGAAATACCAGCTCCCACCTTGAAGTGTGTGGTTGCTTTCCAATGAAGAAAACGTTTCTCTAAAACAGCCTCGCTTGAAGTGAACAAGCCTCAGCTGAAGCAGTGAGATTCAAGTGTCAGATTGCCCTCGAGCTGAAATCCATGCCTTTTAGGTTGTGAATTGGGCTGCTGTGAACGCACTGACACCTAATTATTTTTGAGGACTCAAGGTTGTTAAGGCAGTAATGAAATAGTTTGGTAAGTTGTTTCCTTTTGTTGAGTAGCGATTGTAACAGGGGATCTCCTGTCGCAAGGCTAATGGTGTCACTTTGTTTAATTCGCTTTGTGTCAGCCCACACGTTATAGTTCTTGCACACCCATTTGAATACTGTTGATGGCACAAGGAATCGAGGGAAATTATTTCATTGTCTTTCAATGCTGTTCCCTTCAATGCAACATAATTTATATTATTATTCACCCTCTCTATTTTTTAAAAATCTTCTTGGGTAAGTAATCAAACCATGGAGAATTATTATAGAATCACAGAATTGTTGCGGCACAGAATTTAATTTAATTCATTCCCACTTCTTCAAATGGCCATTTTACCCTGTGCCATTCTTCACCCTCTCCCTGTAACCTTGCACTTTCTTCCTTTTCATATAAGAGTCTAATTCCAGGTATGACCTCCGCAAAGCCATCAGGGATGCCAAGAGGTAATACCAGACTAAGCTAGAGTCACAGAGTAGCGACACGGACTCTCGATGGTTGTGGCAAGGCTCGAACAACATATTGGACTACAAAGCAAATCTGAGTAGAATCTCCGGCTGCAGCGCACCCCTCCCCAATGAACTCAATGCATTCTATGTGCGTTTCGAGCAAGAAGCCAACAAACCGTTGTCAACTGCCCCAATAGCCTCATACCTATCGTCACAGCCTCAGAAGTTAGATTGGCCTTCTTGCAGTTGCCAAGCAGTTTCAGCATGCATGTCAGTATACAAAGTCTCCAGACAGTAAAAACACACTGCAAAAATGCACAACATCTGCCCACTCAAACTCCAAAAATGTTGCATTTATAAAAATTGATAAAAATATTCCTTTCAATTGTACAAGTGACAGGAGATTAGCAAACTTCTTGAAAGTGAAGCCGCGGAAAGCAATGGGTCCTGACGGAGTCCCTGGTCACGCACTCAGACCCTGTGCGGTCCAACCGGTGGGTGTCTTCACGGACATCTTCAACCCCTCCCTATTCCGTTCCGAGGTTCCCACCTAGTTCAAGAAGACCACTATCATACCGGTGCCAAAGAAAAACCAGCCAATGTGCCGCAATGACTACCGTCCGGTGGCCTTGGCATCAATCATGAAGTGCTTTGAGAGGTTGGTCATGTGACACATCAACTCCATACCACAGAACCATAGAACTAAAGAATTTACCGTGCAGAAGGAGGCCTTTGGGTCCATCAAGTCGGCACTGGCCCTTGGAAAGAGCACCCTACTTAAGCCCAGGCCTCCACTCTATTCAGTAACCCCACCTAACCTTTTGGACACTAAGTGGCAATTTAGCGTGGCCAATCCACCTAACCTGCACATACTCCCAGAATGTTTAATCCACTGCAATTTGCATACCGCCACAACCGGTCCACAGCAGATGCCATCTCCCTGGCCCTACACTCTTCCCTGGAGCATCTCGACAATAAGGACTCCTACGTCAGACTCTTATTCATTGACTACATCTCCGCCTTCAACACCAGAATCCCAACCAAGCTCCTACAAAGCTCCAAAACCTAGGGCATGGTTCCCTCTGCAACTGAATCCTTGAATTTCTGACCCATAAACCACAATCAGTAAGGATAAACAACAACACCTCCTCTATGATAATCCCCAATATCAGGGCCATGCAAGACTGCATAGTTTGTCCCCCACTATACTCCCTATACACACAAGACTGTGTACAAAATGCGACTCCAACTCCGTCAACACGTTTGCTGATGACACGACCATAGTGGGTCGGATCTCAAACAGCAATGAGTCAGAGTACAGGAGGGAAATAGATAACTTAGTGGCATTGTGCAACAACAACAATCTCTCCCTCAGTCTCAGTAAAACAAAAGAGCCGGTCAGCGACTTCAGGCAGCGAAATGTCATACACACCCCTGTGTGTATCAATGGTGCTGAGGCGGAGATGGTTGATAGCTTCAAATTCTGAGGTATACACATCACCAACAATCTGTTCTGATCCACTCACGTCGACACAACGACCAAGGAAGCACAACAGCGCCTATACTTTGTCAGGAAACTAAAGAAACTCGGCATGTCCACATTGATTCTTACCAATATTTACAGATGCACTGTAAAAAGGATCCTATCTGGCTGCATCACAGGCTGGTACGGCAACTGCTCGACCCAAGATCATAAGATACTACAGAGAGTCGTGAACACAGCCCAGTCTATCATGTGACCTGCCTCCCATCTATTCACTCTGTCTGCACCTCCCCCTGCCTGGGGCAAGCAGGCATCATAATCAAAGACCCCTCCCACCCGGGTTATTCACTCTTCCAACTTCTTCAATCGGGCAGGAGATACAAAAGTCTGAGACCACGCACTAACAGATTCAAAAACAGCTTCTTCCCCATTGTTACCAGACTCCTTACCATAGAATTTGCAGTGCAGAAGGAGGCCATTCGGCCCATTGAGTCTGCACCGGTTCTTGGAAAGAGCACCCTACCCAAGCCCACACCCCCACCCTATCCCCATAACCCAGTAACCCCATCCAACACTTAGGGCAATTTTTTGACACTAAGGGCAATTTAGCATGGCCAATCCACCTAACCTACACATCTTTGGACTGTGGGAGGAAACCGGAGCACCCGGAGGAAACCCACGCACACACGGGGAGACCGTGCAGACTCCGCACAGACAGTGATCCAGCCGGGAATCGAACCTGGGATCCTGGAGCTGTGAAGTAATTGTGCTAACTACCATGCTACCGTGCTGCCCTAATAACCCTCTTATGGACTGAACTGATCTTTCTACGCATCTTCTCCACTGTGGCAGCATTGCACTCCGTATGCTTCACCCAATGTCTATGTATTTACATTGTGTGTTTATGTATGTCCTATGTTTTTAATGTATTGAACGATCTGCCTGGACTGTACGCAGAATACTTTTCACTGTACCTCGGCACTCGTGACAATAAATTTAAATATAAAATTCCCTTTTGGGAATCTCAGTTGTCCTTGCCTCCGCCACACTAGGCAGCGGCTTTCCAGACCCAACCACTCACTGTGTGAAAAAGCTTTCCCTCGTGTCGCTTTTGCTTCTTTTGGCAATTTAAATCTGTGCCTTCTCGTCCTCGATCTTTTCGTGAGTGTGAACAGTTCTCCCCTATCTACTCTGTCCAGGCCGCTCATGATTTTGAGCATCTCTACCAAATCTTCTCTTAGCCTTCTTTGCTCCAGGGCAAGAGTCACAACTTCTCCAATCTATCTTCCCACCTGAAGTTCCTCATCCCCGGAATCATTCTCATCAATCTTTTCCGCACTCTCTCCAATATCATCACTTCTTTCCTAAAGTGCGGGGTCCAGAACTGCACGCAATACTCCGGCTGAGGCCGAGCGCGTAGTCTTCTAGAAGTTCGACATAACCTCCTTGGTCTTATGCCCCTATTAATAAAGCCTAAGATATTGCATGTTTTCTTTTTAACTGCTCTCTCAACTTGTCCTGCACACCCACAGCCCTCTGCTCCTGCACCCTCTTTTAGTGTTGTACCCTTAATGTTAAATTTTCTCTCCATACGCTTCCTTCCAAAATGCATTGAACTTCATCTGCCATGTGTCTGCCCATTGTGTCTTGGATTCTTCCTGACCATGATCAGGTCATGATGTGGAGATGCCGGCGTTGGACTGGGGTGAGCACAGTAAGAAGTCTTACAACACCAGGTGAATCACCTGAGGAAGGAGCAGTGCTCCAAAAGCTAGTGTTTGAAACAAACATGTTAGACTTTAACCTGGTGTTTTAAGATTTCTTACTATGATCAGGTCAATAAGATTTTATATAATCCATTCTACCTCAGGTGATGGAAGAGACTCAGTTATTGAGTACATTCACTACTCAGATCAATAGATACCCCTGACGGAATCAAGAGGCCCGGCCGTAGTGTAGGAAAGTGTAATTGAGATGGAAGATCTTCCATGACCCTGTGAAATTGCAGAGCAGGCTTGTGGGTGGGAGAGGGAGGGGGCATGTGGTGAGGGGTGGGGTGCCCCAGAGCTGACTCCTGCTCCTATTACATATGTTCTTTGTCATTCCTAAGGTCAGAACATGGCAAGAGCTGCCAGTCCAAAGATAGGCATGTTAGGTGGATTGGCCATGCTAATTTGTCCCTCAGTGTCCAAAAGTTTAGGTAGGGTTACTGCTTTATGGAGATAGAGTGGAGCCGTGGGCTTAAGTAGGGTGCTCTTTCCTAGGGCCGGTGCAAACTCGATGGGCCAAATGGCCTCCTTCTGCACTGTAAATGCTATGATTCTGTGAGTGTGGCGCATCAGGATATTTTGACCTGTTTGGCCTATAGTTAACCTTCAATCATGAGACTAAACTGAATCCAAAATGGATTCCACTTGTTTTGTTTGGAACTGGAATTGCGATCCCAAAATCTCTGGATACTGGGAATGTGAAAAGAAAGGTTCCTCCCCAGGAACGCCAAATGTCTAGAGTGTAACCCAATTGTGCTGGGCCTCTCCCTGTATGTATTAGCCTGTCAAAACCCTGGAGGGAGTGGACCATCTTCCTCAACAACACCTCCCCCACTACAAATCCAAGCGGGTTTTTCTGGTGCAGATGCAACCGCTCCTGGAAAACTTTACCCAGTCCATCCTTACAAATCATCAGCCGAGATCTGATATTGAGTCATGCTCAGTGAGGTCTTCAGAAACTTCAAACCTTCTACCTTGGGAAAGGAGACCAGTTGCTTCTCCTCCCAGAGTCCTATCTATTCCAAATGGAAGCAGAAGATAAGGTCAGAGCAGTTCTTTGACGGAGCTTGCTGGGACTCCAGAGCTTTATACAATCAGAGATCAGTTGCTTCTAGAAAGAAAAGTAGTTTAGGATTAGGGTGGTCCCTGAGTCCAGCCTCCCATCATTTTATTGATTCAACCAACTTAACAGGCAATTCCCCAATCAGTCATTCACTATGTGGAAACCCTTTAAAGTTGACTGCTGCGGGAAAACTGTCAAGTATTCGACAGGTTGCTGTATATCTTAGATGACTGAATTATCTCAGAACATTGTAATGATGGTGCTCATTATAAATCTTTATTTACAGTACTTTAAAACATCTTAAAACTTAGAGCATTCCCAACACACATGGGGCAGGGATTTCCAGCTCCCCACCCCCGCTCCCCAGCCACATACTGTTTTTTTCGGCAGCAGAAGCAGTCTGCCATTGGCCGGCAGTAAGATGTTCCTGAGCTGCCGATGTTTATGGGGCTTTGCGTGCCCTGCATCCTCTGGCACCGGGGAACGCAATGCGAGGTGTTGCCATCGGTGGGACAGGAAGATCCCGTTGGCGGGAAGGGCTGGTGGGAAGGCAATTCTTTGCCAGATCCCAGATCCTTTCCTGAGCATTCCCTGTCTGTTGTCAGTATTTAACTCTCCAGCTCCATCTTCAGCTTAAGCAATCAAGCAAATGTACAAAGATCGGTGAGCCAGACTAACCAATCGAACATAGATGAAACAAACCATTGAACACTACAAAAACCTTTCAGAAAGTTGCCTTTTACCGCAACTTTGGGATCATGATCTTGAGATATATGGATCCATAGAAGTCACCGAGTGTTCATGGATCCCATATGCTACCCATGTGTAAACTAAATGGCACACCAAGGATTGAGAAACATCTACTGAGAGACGGCCCACCTGTTTTATTTTAAGAATCTTTTCTACTTTTTCTATGGGTGACACGGTACCACAGTGGTTAGCACTGTTGCTTCACAGCACCAGCGTCCCTGGTTCAATTGCCGGCTTGGGTCACTGTCTGTGCGGAATCTGCATGTTCTCCCCGTGTCCGTGTGGGTTTCCTCCGGGTGCTCCGGTTTCCTCCCACAAGTCCCGAAAAATGTGCTGTTAGGTGAATTGGACATTCTGAATTCTCCCTCCGTGTACACGAACAGGCGACGGAGTGTGGCGACTGGGGGATTTTCACAGTAACTTCATTGCAATGTTAATGTAAACCTACTTGTGACAGTAATAAAGAATATAAAAAAGATTATTATTATGATACTTCAAGAAACTGTGAGAAAAGCTGATATAGTTTTGCTGAATGGAGTAAAAGTTAAATAACTTTAATGGCTGTGTGGAGGCCCGTCAAATGCCTCAGCTGTTGCTGCATAGTTATTCGCATTAAATCTTTGCTCACACAGATCACTTCAAATCTCCAGTTTTGATCATTCCAACATTGGTGGGTGTTCCTTCAACTGCCGTGGCCATTCGCTCTGAAATTCCTTCTGTCTCCATTTTACAAACAGTTGTTTGGTAATACAGAACTTGAGCATTGTTAAAAGGAGAGACACGCTGTAAAATAATTCCTTCTCTAAACCCCTCCACCCCTCTTCTTCGCTCTCCTATTCTTTAAGATTCAAGGGCAGCGCGGTAGCACAGTGGTTAGCACTATTGCTTAACTGCGCCGAGGTCCCAGGTTCGATTCCCGGCTTGGTCACTGTCTGTGTGGAGTCTACGCGTTCTGCCCGTGTCTGCGTGGGTTTCCTCCGGGTGCTCCGGTTTCCTCCCTCAGTCCAAAGATTCCCACATTGCCGGGTAGATGCTGGCGTTGCAGCTGTACTGGAACAGCTTGGTTAGGGATGAGGAAAGTTCTGGAGCACAAGTCTTCAGTCGAATTGGCTGAAGACTGACATCTGTGATGTTGGCGACCTCTGGAGGAGACCGAGACGAAACATCCATTCCGTACATTTGCTGACGATTGGTGCAAATTGACGATTGGTGCAAAAACTAAAGAGCTGGTCATTGACTTCAGGAAGCAAAGTACCATACATACCCCTTTCAGCATCAACGGTGCCGAGGTGGAGATGGTTAGTAGTTTCAAATTCCTAGGGGTGCACATCTCCAAAAATCTGCCCTGGTCCACTCACGTCTACGCTACCACCAAGAAAGCACAACAGCGCCTATACTTCCTCAGGAAACTAAGGAAATTTGGCATGTCCACATTAACCCTGACCAACTTTTACAGATGCACTATAGAAAGCATCCTATTGGGCTGCATCACAGCCTGGTATGGCAACTGCTCGGCCCAGGACCGCAAGGAACTTCAGAGAGTCGTGAATACCGCCCAGTCCATCACACAAACCTGCCTCCCATCCATTGACTCCATCTACACCTCCCGCTGCCAGGGGAAAGCAGGCAGCATAATCAAAGATCCCTCCCACCCGGCTTACTCGCAGGAGATACAGAAGTCCAAGAACACGTACGGACAGGCTCAAAAACAGCTTCTTCCCCACTGTCACCAGACTCCTAAATGACCCTCTTATGGACTGACCTCATTAACACTACACCTTGTATGCTTCATCCAATGCCAGTGCTTATGTAGTTACATTGTATATCTTGTGTTGCCCTATTATGTATTTTGTTTTATTCCCTTTTCTTCCCATGTACCTAATGATCTGTTGAGCTGCTCGCAGAAAAATGCTTTTCACTGTACCTTGGTACACGTGACAATAAACAAATCCAATCCAATCTAATCCAAATGCCTCAGCCTTATCTTTTGGACTGATGTGCCGGACTCCTCCATCATTGAGGGTGGGGATATCTGGGCATGCCTACTCCTCCAATGAGTTCTTAAATTGTCCACCCCCATTCATGAATTTTTGTGACAGGTCAGCAAAGCTTAGATCTTATCCGTTGATTCGGAATCACGTAGCTCTGTTTATCAGTTTCTGCTTATGATGTTTGGCACACAAGTAGTCCTGTCTTGTAGCTTCACTCAGTTTAGGTATTGCCTGGTGTTGCTCCTGGCGTGTCCTCCTGCACTCTTCATTGAACCAGAGTTGATATCCTAGCTTGGTGGTAATGGAAGAGTGGGGGATATGCTGGGCCATGAGGTTACAGATTGCGGTTGATTACAATTCTGCTGCTGCTGATTGCCCACAATGCCTCAGGTTTCCTCCCTTAAAGGACATTAGTGACCCAGGCTGGTTTTTCCGACAATCGGCAATGCTCTCACGGTCAGCAATAGATTTCTAATTGCAGATTTTTATTGAATTCAAATTTCACCATCTGCCATGGTGGGGTTCGAACCTGAGCATTATCTTGGGTCTCTGGATACCTAGTCCAGTCACAATACCACAATGTCACCATGTCCCCATTATAGTGCTATGGGATTTTTCTTATCCAGTTTAGGAAGACCTCAGTTTGCATCTTATGCGGAAGGCAACCAGGGCCAGTGCAGCGCTCCTTCATGATTGCCTGGTGCCAACCCAGGTTACGGTGGCACAGTGGTGAGCACTGTTGTCTCACAGCGCCAGGGACGCGGGTTCGATTCCGACCTCAGGCAACTGTTTGTGTGGAGTTTGCACGTTCTCGACGTGTCTGCGTGGATGTCCTCCGGGTGCTTCGGTTTCCTCCCACAGTCCAAAGAAGTCCAAAGGATAGATGGATTGGCCATGCTAAATTGCCCCTTAGTGTCCAAAGGTGAGGTGTGGTACGGGGATAGAGCGGGGGATTAGGCCTAGGTAGCGTGCTCTTTTGGAGGGTCGGTGCAGACTCAATGGGCCGAATGGCCTCCTTTTGCACTGTAGGGATTCTAAGATTCTGTGTGCTGAAGTCTCAGCGCTTGAATCCACAATCCTGTGATGCAGAGGCAAGTACACATCAAAAGACAGCTAACACTGCACGTACAGTAACGTCATTTATTTTAATAGTGATTATCAGAAGTTGCAGCAGGAATAAATGAAGTGGGTCAAATATTTATTTTAAAATTAAGTTGACACAATCTCCAATATCCACCGAAAACATATCAAGTGAAATCCTTTTATTATGATTCCAATCTCCTCGCTGGAGTTTATTTGACCTACTTTCATTTTACTAAGCTGTAGAATCAGTATATTAAAAATGTATGGGCTCCATATATAATATCTAAGTTGCCTTTATCTCTGACGTGTTCTAGGTCACACTGTTAAGTGTGTCATTTACGCAAGAGTCGTTTTGATGTCTTGATGTTTGATGGGCTTTGACACACATTGCATATTCTTCATTATGGAAAGAAAGATAAAACTGATACATTTTGTCCAACATCTTTCAGATGCTTGGCATGTTTCAAAATGCTTTGCAGACAATATAATACTTTTGAAATGTAGGGCGGAATCTTGTTGAACATAGAACATAAAACAGTACAGCACAGTACAGGCCCTTCGGCCCACGATGTTGCGCCGACCACTTATCCTAATCTAAGATCAACCTAACCTACACCTCTTCAATTTATTGCTGCCCATGCGCCTGTCCAAGAATCGCTTAAATGTCCCTAATGACTCTGACTCCACCACCTCCGCTGGCAGTGCATTCCACACACCCACCACTCTCTGGGTAAAGAACCGACCTCTGACATCTCCCCTACATGTTGGGGACACCCTGAATCTCGCCTGCTGGCTGGGGACCTGTACTGCCTCTATTTGGGAAGGCCCACAGAACCACAAGTCAATCAGGCAGAGCTGAGGCCAACGATGAGCCTTCCCTTGGAGTCAAGACCCCGGGGGCAGATGTCTCACCAAGCCAGAGCTGCAGGCCAATCAGGGGCCAGTAGCTCTTGTGCTCAGCAGCGCCACTGGAGAGGCTGTGGCTGTTACCGGAAGGACATGCGCTGGAGTCCTGGGATTATGGAGTGACGCAGGCCACAAGTAAGTAATGTGACGGAAGGATGGGGGGTGGGGGGGTTTAAGGATGTAGGCAGCGAAGGCAGGGAGGTGGTTCTCAGCAGGCACCCCCGTTCCTGATTTGGAGATTTTTGATCAGACACTGAGTGACTTTGATAAAGGGTCCTCCAGCACCGGCATGATAAATGTTCCACAACTTTCCCCTCCATGCACGCTGCAGGGCGACAGGCCCACCTGTAGTTGGGGATATAATAATAATAACCTTTATCAGCTTCACAAGTAGGCTCACATTAACACTGCAATGAAGTTATTGTGAAAATCCCCTCGTTGCCACATTCTGTTCGGTTACACTGAGGGAGAATACAGAATGTCCAATTTACCGAACAAGCACGTCTTGTTCCGAGGTGGAAATCGGAGCACCCAGAGGAAACCTACCCAGGCACGGGGAGAACGTGCAGACCCCGCACAGACGGTGACCCAAGCTGGGAATCGAACCTGGGTCCCTGAGGCAACAGTGCTAACCACTGTGCTGCTGTGCCACCCTATTCGCAGCAGCAACAGCAGGATGAGGGTCTTAAGTGGTGACCAATTGGTGGGGCAGGCTGGTCGATTATGAAACTCTCCACCCAGAACTTAATTTGCGTGGAGGCGGGAAGGCGAAAGGGTAGCGATGCACCATCATCGTGCCGAAGTACATGCTTTTCCTGCCTCCAACCTCCCGTCATTGAGAGCACAGTATTCCACGTGCAGTCACTATTGTAATAAAATGAATCACAGCTGCTCATATTGATTAAATCATCTGTTTAGCTGCATTGGCTGAGGGATAAAGCTTGCTCGCTGTACTGGGGAGAACAGCCCCAACCTGTGTCTAAAATAGTACCAAGGGATCTTTTAGGAGAGAACAGATGGAGCCTCGGTTTAAATGCTGAGGTGAAAGGTAGGCACCTCCAACAGTGCAGCACTCCCTCAGTATTGCACTTGAGTGTCAACCTCGGTAAAGGGCACAAGTCCCTCAAGGGGAGGACGACTATAAACCCACAACTTTCTGAAACAGGGTGCTGCCAATTGAGTCATGGCTGATTTTGCCTTTACGAAGCGCTGGATCAAGTAAACTTGTTTCCTGTTCCTTCAGAAAACCTTATTCTAACAATCAGATAATAATAAGAAAAAAGCATTTTACTGATGCCCCTGGGCGTAAATAATGAGGTTTTACTCCCATCCAATTCCTGGTATAATTGTAAACTTCTTTGTTGCAACTTTATCAACTGCGCCACAAACAATTTCATTACGAATGCAAATATTTGAATTATTAGCGTGTCCGTACAAATGAAATTTAGCATCTTCCCCACTATCCATCATCATAATAGTCTTTCATGCTGGCAAATGCAAAGTAATTCTTTGCAAGGGAGAATGAGGGCAGTAAAATCACACATGATGGGAGTGTCAGCTTCACTGCTGTAGCCATTAGTTTTCATTTATTTTAATAAGCGCATTCAGCTGTTTACAGTTTCTAAACCCTAATGTACCTTCTCTGTATAGATTCTGCAGTGCAAAATTAATTGCGGACTGACGTGGACCTGAAATTATTGTCACCGAGGATTTCGAGATCTGATTTGGTCTTATGTATCCCAGCTGGTTTTATTTTAAACGATTGGCAAGAACAGCAGCTTGAATATTTTTCACTCACACAGTGGCATAATTAAATAAGTGGCCTGTCTGTATTGCTCAAAAAGAACCGAGCTTAATACAAATAATTGAATATTTATTGTGCATTTCAAGACTTCTTTTCATGTTAATACTGCTCAATATATTAATTGCTTTTCCTTGCAACCTGTCAGTGTAGTTTTGCCTTATTTGTCTGAGCTAATTTCAGTTAGTAATTAGTCATCACGTCCCGATGTGGAATGATAATAATTAATTATATGATGCAGTATTCAGCACTGGATCAGTTTTTCATATGATGGGTACATTAGGTGGGTTGGCCATGCTAAATTTCCCCTCAGGGTCCAAAGGATGTGCAGGTTAGGTGGGGTTACGGCGTTATAGGGCAGGGGTGCGAGCCGAGGTGGGGGTGCTCTTTCAGCGAATCGGTGCAGACTCGATGGGCTGAATGGCCTCCTTCTGCACTGTAGAAATTCTGTGATTCTAATTTCCTACAAACAGAAATGTCCAGTTATTCGCCGTTTTTGGCAGAGTGGGTGGTCATAGAACCGTAGAATTTACAGTGCAGAAGGAGGCCATTCGGCCCATCGAGTCTGCACCGGCCCTTGGTGACCCAGCGGGGAATCGAACCTGGGTTCCTGGAGCTGTGAAGCTTACCACTGTTGCTACTGTGCTGCCCTTGGAGGAATGGCCAGCTCTTACTCGGAACAGTGACGTGGGATTTTTCACATCACTTAAGTTTAACGTTGAGAAATTGTGGGTGGAACCTAATGAGATCTGCGGAAGAGGGATTCAAGGCAGGATCTGGAGAAACAATCCCTCTCTATAATGAGGGTCACTCTCAGTTTTCAATGTTCCTGATGTCTTCAGAGGGCGCCTCCAGCACTTCCTCCTACAGCGACAGCGCCCATCCCTCCCAGTGGGGGTGCCGGCATGCATATAGGTCAGCAGTTCCAATCCCATATCCCTGATTGGACTGGGCTCCTGGTGGAGGGGGCGGGGGTGGGGGGGTCTCTTAATTTTCCACTTTCAGGCAGATTATGCAGGTGGGCAGGACTCATGGTTCATTGAGTTTGGGACCCTCATTTATCACGAATGGAAGAATAATTTTAAAGGCAGTAAGATAGCACGGTAGCATTGTGGATAGCACAATCGCTTCACAGCTCCAGGTCCCAGGTTCGATTCCGGCTTGGGTCACTCTGTGCGGAGTCTGCACATCCTCCCCGTGTGTGCGTGGGTTTCCTCCGGGTGCTCCGGTTTCCTCCCACAGTCCAAAGATGTGCAGGTTAGGTGGATTGGCCATGATAAATTGCCCTTAGTGTCCAAAGTTGCCCTTAGTGTTGGGTGGGGTTACTGGATATGGGGATAGGGTGGAGGTGTTAACCTTGGGTAGGGTGCTCTTTCCAGGAGCCGGTGCAGACTAGATGGGCCGAATGGCCTCCTTCTGCACTGTAAATTCTATAAATTCCACTCTATGGTAATAGGGCGGAGGCATGGGTATAAGTAGGGTGGTCGTTCCAAGGGTCGGTGCAGACTCGATGGGCCGAATGGCCTCCTTCTGCACTGTAAATGTTATGATTCTATGACCAACAACTGATCCTCCACCTCCACCATCTCTGCCCTTTGGGTGTTAGTCCAGGCCTGATCTTTGGGCTCAGATTCAACCCCGTGTGACGAGCATGTGCCCTAACTGGGAGGTTCGAGGATTGATGGAAATAGTTCAAGGAGCTCCATCAACATAATCGGAAGTGTTGGAGCTGCTTGTGTCTCCTACAAGATATTAGTCCCTAATATGTAGCAGATGAAGCCCGCACATTAGCTGAAATTGGGTATTCTGTAGTGAAACCATTGTTCATCATTATATCTGACTGTATTGAAGTACGTCAAATACCTAGTCATTGAACGTATAATTGTATACTCATAATAACATGACCAAGTTGGAGAAAATAGCAAAGAGTAATGAAAATGGTTCCATGCAGGGTTGAGGAAGGTTCTGACGAAGGTACGAGGGATGAGAAACTTCATTATGTCGAGAAATTGGAGAAGTTAGGACTCTTTCCTTTGGAGGAGGGAAGGGTTGAGAGAAGATTTGGGAGAGGTATTCAAAATCATGAAGCTTCTGGACAAAATAGATAAGGAGAAACTATTCCCACTGTTGGAACTTTGAAAACGAGAGCACACAGATCTATGGTAGTTGGCAAAAGAAGCAAAGGAGATACGAGGAATGACCGTTTCATGCCACGAGTGGTTAGGACCTGGAATGTGCTGTCTGAGAGTGTTGTGGGCGCAGGATCAATAGGGGCATTCAAGAGGGAGTTGAAAAGTTACCTGAAAAGGAAGAATGTTTGTGGAATGTCTGAGAGATGGTTTTTTGCAGCATCTTGTGACAGAGCCTACTAGGGAACAGGCAATTCTGTATTTGGTGATGTGCAATGAGGCAGACTTGATTAGGGAACTTAAAATGAAGGAACCCGAAGGGAGCAGTGAACACATTATGACAGAATTTACCCTGCAGTTTGAGAGAGAGAAGCTGCAATCAGACGTAACGATATTACAATGAAATAAGGGTAACTACAAAGACATGAGGGAGGAGCTGCCAGAGTTGATTGGAAAAATAGCCCAGCAGGGAAGACAGTGGAACCGCAATGGAAGGAGTTTTTGGGGGTTATTAGGGAGACACAACAGAAATTCATCCCAAGGAGGAGGAAGCATGCTCAGGGGAGGACAAGGCATCCATGGCTGACGAGGGAAGTCAAGGACAGCAGAAAAGCAAAAGAAAAAGCATACAAAGTAGCGAGGACTAGTGGGAAGCCAGAGGATTGGGAAGCCTTTAAAAGTGAGCAGAGGACAACTAAAAAAAGCAATAAGGGGGGAGAAGATGAAGTATGAGTGCAAGCTAGCTAGTAATATAAAGGGAGATGGGAAAAGTTTTTTTCAACATATAAAAGGTAAGAGAAAGGCAAAAATAGACATTGGACCACTGGAAAATGTGGCTGGAGAAGTAATAATAGGAAACAAAGAAATGGCAGAAGAACTGAAAAGTTATTTTGCATCAGTCTTCACGGTGGAAGACACCAGTGGGATGCCAGAGCTTCAGGAGAACCAGGGGACAGAGTGAGTGCAGTGACCATTACTAAGGAGAAGGTTCTGGGTAAACTGAAAGGTCTGAAGGTGGATAGGTCACCTGGACCGGATGGACTACACCCAAGGATCCTAAAAGGGATAGCTGAGGAACTTTGGAAGCATTAGTGATGATCTTTCAGGAATAAATGGAGGCAGGAAGGGTCCCAGAGGACTGGAAAGTGGCTAATGTAGCACCACTGTTTAAGAAGGAAGGGAGGCAGAATATAGAAATTATAGGCCGGTTAGCCTGACTTTGGTCATTGGTAAGATATTAGAGTCTGTTATTAAAGATGAGATCGCGGAGTACATGGAAGTGCATGGTAAAATAGGACTGAGTCAGCATGGCTTTATTAAGGGGAGGTCTTGTCTGACAAATCTGTTATATTCTTTGAGGAGGTAACACGGAAATTAGACAAAGGAGAACCAATGGATGCGACTTATTTAGATTTCCAGAAGGCTTTTGACAAGGTGCCGCTTAGGAGACTGTTAAGTAAGTTAAGAGCTAATGTATATGCCCCGAATTGGGATGATGCTGGCTTCATGAGGCGCTTGTTGAGCCGCATTCCGGACCTGGAGGCAGGGGGCCTGATCATGGGGGGAGACTTTAACACGGTGCTGGATCCCCCACTGGACCGGTCCAGTTCAAGGACGGGTAGGAGACCGGCGGCGGCCAAAGTGCTGAGGGGGTTTATGGACCAGATGGGAGGGGTGGATCCCTGGAGGTTTGGGAGGCCGAGAGCGCGGGAGTATTCCTTTTTCTCTCATGTGCATAGGGTTTATTCCCGAATAGATTTTTTCATCCTGAGCAGGGGATTGATCCCGAAAGTGCAGGATGCCTAGTATTCGGCCATAGCAATTTCAGACCATGCTCCGCACTGGGTTGATCTGGAGATGGGGGAGGCGTGGGACCAGCGCCCGCTCTGGCGCCTGGATGTGGGGATGCTGGCTGATGAAGAGGTGTGTAGGAGGGTCCGGGGAAGTATTGAGGGGTATCTTGATACCAACGACACGGGGGAGGTCCGGGTGGGGATGGTGTGGGAGGCTCTGAAAGCAGTGATCCGGGGGGAGCTGATCTCCATCCGGGCCCATAGGGAAAGGAGGGAATGGAAGGAGAGGGAGAGACTGGTGGGGAAGCTCCTGGATGTGGACAGGAGATACGCGGAGGCACCGGAGGAGGGGTTGCTGGGGGAACGGCGTAGTTTGTCAAATTTGACTTGTTGACCACCAGAAAGGCAGAGAC
Source organism: Scyliorhinus canicula (assembly GCF_902713615.1). Taxonomy (NCBI): domain Eukaryota; kingdom Metazoa; phylum Chordata; class Chondrichthyes; order Carcharhiniformes; family Scyliorhinidae; genus Scyliorhinus; species Scyliorhinus canicula. Next base: position 274,199,513 of record NC_052147.1, on the reverse strand, counting down.
ACAGTGGAGGAGGGCGCAGGGCGCGGTATATGAGTATGGGGAGAAGGCGAGCAGGATGTTGGCGCATCAGCTCCGTAAGCGAGATGCGGCTAGGGAAATTGGTGAAGTGACAGATAAGGGTGGGAATGTAGTGCAGAAGGGGACAGAAGTAAATGGGGTCTTTAGGGACTTTTACGAGGAACTGTACCGGTCGGAACCTCCGATGGGGAGAGGGGAGATGGAGAGCTTCATGAACAGGCTATGTTTCCCAAGGGTTCAGGAGGAGCTGGTAGAGGGGCTGGGGGCGCCGATAGAGTTGGAGGACCTAGTCAGGGGGATTGGTCAAATGCAGTCAGTTAAGGTGCCGGGGCCGGACGGGTTCCCGGTGGAATTTTATAAAAAGAATGCGGATCTGGTGGGCCCCCTGTTGGTGCGAGCCTTCAATGAGGCATGGGAGGACGGGGGGGGGGGGGGGGGGGGGGGCTTTGCACCCGATGATGTCGCGGGCACTGATCTCTCTGATCCTGAAGCGGGATAAGGACCCCTTGCAGTGTGGATCATACAGGCCTATCTCGCTCCTCAATGTTGACGCTAAGTTGCTAGCGAAGATCCTGGCCACCAGGATAGAGGACTGTGTGCCAGGGGTGATACACGAGGATCAGACAGGATTTGTCAAGGGACGGCAGCTCAACACGAATGTGCGGAGACTGCTAAATGTTATCATGATGCCGGCAGTGGAGGCGGAGATAGTGGTGGCGCTGGATGCAGAGAAAGCGTTTGATAGAGTTGAGTGGGGGTACCTGTGGGAGGTGCTGGAGCGGTTCGGATTCGGGGAGGGATTCATCAAATGGGTGAGGCTGCTCTACGTGGCTCCGATGGCGAGTGTATTTACCAATGGAAGGAGATCGGAGTACTTTAGGCTCTACCGTGGGACCAGGCAGCGGTGCCCCTGTCCCCCTTGCTCTTTGCATTGGCGATTGAACCTTTGGCTATGGCGTTGAGGGAGTCAGGGAGGTGGAGGGGTCTGGTGCGGGGTGGGGAGGAACATCGGGTATCTCTGTATGCGGACGACCTGCTGTTGTATGTGGCGGATCCAGAAGGGGGAATGCTGGGGATGATGGAGCTGTTAGCGGAATTTGGGGGCTTCTCGGGCTACAAGTTAAATTTAGGCAAGAGCGAGGTATTTGTAGTACACCCGGGTGATCAGGAGGAGGGAATTGGGAGGCTCCCGTTTAAGGGGGCAGTGAAGAGTTTCAGATACCTGGTGGTGCAGGTGGCCAGGAGTTGGGGGACTCTCCATAAGCTTAATTTTGCCAGGCTGGTGGAGCAGATGGAGGAGGAATTTAAAAGGTGGGACATGGTGCCGCTATCGTTGGCGGGTAGAGTGCAGTCCGTCAAAATGACGGTTCTCCCGAGGCTCTTGTTCCTTTTTCAGTGTTTGCCCATCTTTATCCCTGGGGCCTTTTTTAGAAGGGTGACTAGCAGCATCATGAGCTTTGTTTGGGCGCATGGGACCCCGAGGGTGAAGAGGGTCTTCTTGGAGCGGGGTAGAGATGGGGGGGGGGGCTGGCGTTACCCAATCTCTCGGGGTATTATTGGGCGGCCAATATGTCGATGGTGCGCAATTGGGTGATGGAGGAGGAGGGGGCAGCATGGAAACGGATGGAGAGGGCGTCCTGTAGAGATACAAGCCTGGAGGCCTTGGTAACGGCGCCGTGGCCGCTCCCTCCCACGAGGTATACCACGAGTCCGGTGGTGGCGGCTACCCTCAAGATTTGGCGGCAGTGGAGGCGACATAGGGGAGAAGTGGGGGGCTCGATGGAGGCTCCGTTAAGGGGGAACCATAGGTTCGTCCCGGGGAACATTGATGGGGGATTTCAGGGTTGGCACAGAGCGGGCATCAGACAGCTGAGGGACCTGTTTATTGATGGGAGGTTTGCGAGCCTGGGGGAGTTAGAGGAGAAATTTGGGCTCCCCCTGGGAAACATGTTCAGGTATCTGCAGGTAAAGGCATTTGCTAGACGGCAGGTGAAGGGATTCCCTTCGCTTCCCGCGAGGGGGGTGAGTGACAGGGTGCTTTCGGGGGTCTGGGTCGGAGAGGGGAAGATATCTGATATCTATAAGGTTATGCAGGAGGTGGAGGAGGCGTCAGTAGAGGAGCTGAAAGCTAAGTGGGAGGGGGAACTGGGGGAACAGATCGAAGACGGGACATGGGCTGCTTCCCTGGACAGGGTTAATTCTTCCTCCTCCTGTGCGCGGCTTAGCCTCATCCAATTCAAGGTGCTGTACCGGGCCCACATGACTGGGACGAGGATGAGTAGGTTCTTTGGGGGTGAAGACAGGTGTGTCAGGTGCTTGGGGAGCCCAGCGAACCATGCCCATATGTTCTGGGCGTGCCCGGCACTGGAGGAGTTCTGGAAGGGGATGGCGAGGACGGTGTCGAGGGTGGTGGGATCCAGGGTCAAGCCAGGATGGGGACTCGCGATTTTTGGGGTTGGGGTGGAGCTGGGAGTGCAGGAGGCGAAAGAGGCCGGTGTGCTGGGCTTTGCATCCCTAGTAGCCCAGCGAAGGATCTTGCTACAATGGAAGGATGCGAGGCCCCCAAGCGTGGAGACCTGGATCAATGACATGGCGGGTTTTATTAAGCTAGAGAAGGTCAAATTCGCCCTGAGAGGATCGGTACAAGGGTTCTTTAGGCGGTGGCAACCTTTCCTCGACTTTCTGGCTCAACGATAGGGTACGGGGACAGTAGCAGCAGCAACCCGGGGGAGATGGGGGGGGGAAGGGGGAGGGAAAAAGGGGGGGGGAGACGATGACTATGTTTGTTTATTTAATTTATTTTTAAGTTCTCTTGTTGTTCATTGAGGTTGGGGGGGGTTGTGATACATGTGTTGATACGGTCTGGGGGGTGTTACAGTTATTATGGGTTATTCTGTTGCATTTCATTGTTTGTCGTTATATTTTCTGTAAAAAAATTACAATAAAAATTATCTTTAAATAAGTAAGTTAAGAGCCCATGGTGTTAAGGGTAAGATCCTGGCATGGATAGAGGATTGGCTGACTGGCAGAAGGCAGAGAGTGGGGATGAAGGGGTCTTGTTCAAGATGGCAGCCGGTGACTAGTGGTGTGCCTCAGGGGTCTGTGCTGGGACCACAACTTTTTATAATACACATTAATGATCTGGAAGAAGGTACTGAAGGCACTGTTGCTAAGTTTGCAGATGATACAAAGATCTGCAGAGGGACAGGTAGTATTGAGAAAGCAACGGGGCTGTAGAAGGATTTGGCCAGGCTAGGAGAGTGGGCAATGAAGTGGCAAATGAAATACAATGTGGAAAAGTGTGAGGTTATGCACTTTGGAAGGAGGAATTTAGGCATAGACTACTTCCTAAATGGGGAAATGCTTCAGAAAAAGAAGCACGAAGGGACTTGGGAGTCCTTGTTCACGATCCTCTTCAGGTTAACATCCAGGTTCAGTCGGCAGTTATGAAGGCAAATGCAATGTTAGCATTCATGTCAAGGCTTGTACTTCTGAAGCTGTATAAGGCTCTGGTCATACCCCATTTGGAGTATTGTGAGAAGTTTTGGGCCCCATATCTAAGGAAGGATGTGCTGGCCTTGGAAAGGGTCCGGAGGAGGTTCACAAGAATGATCCCTGGACTGAAGAGCTTGTCGTATGAGGAACGGCTGAGGACTCTGGGTCTGTACTCGTTGGAGTTTAGAAGGATGAGAGGGGATCTTACTGAAACTAGCAGAATACCTCAAGGCCTGGAAAGAGTGGACATGGAGAGGATGTTTCCACTTGTAGAAGAAACTAGAACCAGAGGACACCATCTCAAACTAAAAGGACGATCCTTTAAAACAGAGATGAGGGCATCGAACATTAGTTGGGGGGGGGGATGGGTGGGAGGGTTTGGGGGGGAGGGGGGCTGTCTGTATTAATGGTGACTATGGGTAATCCCGGATTCCTTTTTGTCATTTGTTTTTGTAAACATGCAAGCTAATGTTTGGGGGTTGGTGGGAGGATGGGATCGTTGTTATTGGGATTGACATATTTGTTGCTGATTATTGTTTATTGTTGGTGGGTGTAAATTTGGGAGAAAATGTGAAAAAGGAGGAGAATAAAAATATTTAAAAAAAATAGAGATGAGGGGGAATTTCTTCAGCCAGAGGGTGGTGAATCTGTGGAACTCTTTGCGCAGAAGGCTGTGGAGGCCAAATCACTGAGTGTCTTTATGACCGAGATAAATAGGTTCTTGATTAATAAGGGGATCAGGGATTATGGGGAGAAGGCAGGAGAATGGGAATGAGAAAAATATCAGCCATGATTGAATGGCGGAGCAGGCTCGATGGGGCGAGTGGCCTAATTCTGCTCCTATGTCTTATGGTCTTATGGTCTAATGTGCAGGGGCTATGGGGAGAAGGTGATGGAGTGGCAGTAGGTGAGCTGTTCATTCAACGAAATGGCACAGACTCGACGGGCCAAGTTGCCTCCTTCTGTGCTGCAACAATTTTATGAATCTTTGATTCCCAGTCCTTTAACAGAAGCTGGACAGAATCAAGAGAAAGAAAGGAATAGAAGATCATGTTGATTGTGTTGGATGAAGTCGGGTGGAAGGTGGGACATGGGCACAGAATAAACACCATCGACCAGTTGGCTGAATGGCATCATTCGGAGCTGTAAATGCTGGATGATTCTATGTCATTTTGAAATTCAGTATTTAGAACTATTCAACCAGAATAAGAGCTCCAAAGTGACCTTGCTACTTTGCTGCCGTCAACCGAAACAACAATGAGGCTGTCCTAAGTCCATTCATCAGAATCAAAGCAAACAGTATGCCAGTGCATTTAATAATGGTGAATCAATGATATCTAATGCACCAACATTCTTCTCCTCACCGACCACAATGACCTTCATTCATATCATGCTCTGTATGCTGAGCACAAGCATCTCAGTGCATCTTACAAAGCAGGGGACACTGAATAGGAGGGTGAAGCGGGGATGGAGGGGAGCAAAGACAAGGGACTTTTGAAATCAAGGAGGGAGAAGGAGGGAAGGTTTTGGGATGAGGTTTCAGAGGGCAAGCGTCTGATGGATGAAGTATTGATGGTGGAGCAGAGGGAGCGGAGGAGGAGGAGTAATTTGGTGTTTGAAGGTGGGCACAGTTTGGGAGAAACACAGAAGTAGGATCAAGAAGATAATTGAGAAATGTGAACGCCAGGACAAACAATCTTCTAGCTTGGCATGACACACACTTAAGTAGTTTAGTAAGGGGTGGATTTTCTTTTTGTTTTTGGACTCTTTCTCAATGATACACAACCTCTTGTCTTTTCTACAATATTGGAAGTGGGTTACTTTTATTTCTATGGGAATTGTTTCTGTGGACAGAAGTTCCTGAACTCATTTGGCTGGAGCATCGAAGCTGGACCATTCTTAAATGTATCTTCTTGTTACCTTATTGAGAATGACTCTTTCTACTTCTTCCAAAAGCCCTGAGCATGATGTAGCTTCCTGCCAAGTTTGTTGCTGGTGAGCAAAGTGGGGAAGATACTGTTGGGAAAATCATTCAAAACTATATTGTTTTTTTAAATGTGGAAAGACATTGCATTCTCTGGATACTTGGATGGATGAACTGGTTTTTCTTTTTAAAGAAGTTTGTAAGTTTGCCTTGTTCAGGGAGCAAGTCTGCCTGGTTCCAAGAAACCACTTGATCCGCATAGTACTTGACAAAGTTTTGTTTGTTGTTTTTGAACTGCAATCACATGAATGGATGGGGGTGGGTACGAACTGAAAGGCAAAGCATGCTGACTTACTGGCAATCACACTTTAGAGACAAGCTTTATATTTTGATGCAGCTGATTTCGAAGGAGGAACACAGGAACAGGCGTAGGCCATTCAGCTCGAGTCTGTCCAGAGCATGACGACTTTCTGCGACCTCTCCCCCACAGATCCTCTTCCTACATCTCTTATAACCGTACTACATTGTGCATTTATCGTGTGTCCTGGGTGGGATTCTCCCATCCTGAGAGTAAGTGTTGATGCTGGGGCAGGATTCATGGACTTACTCAGAGCAAAACTGGCGCTGAACCTGAACCGATTCATTTACTGTGGGAGGCTAGCACTGGCGCCACGTGGAACACAATCGATTCCAATGACAAATGGTGCAGGATTCGACAGGACCAAGATAGACACTCGGAAGGCTGTCAAGCTGCAGCTGCTTATGGACATTACAATCCTCACTCACCCCAGCTAACAAGATGGCACTGCGCTGGAGTGTGCCCATCCCGCTGATGGGTTGGGTGGGGCAGAGGGCACCTAAGCGTGTGGGGACACCCAAAAGACCTGCGGTTCTAAGTTCACAGTGGGTAGTTAGACCCGTGCACAGCCGCATGGCTGCCTTGCCAGCTGCAGCAATGGTGTTCTGTGTACATCCACCCTGACCCCACCGTCCACCTCCTGGTCACCCCCGCTACTCCCCCCGACCCTGGCAGAAGCCCCTACCCAGCCAATGGCACACCTCTGGCCATGTTGGACACGTTCCGTGCCCCTCTCTCTCTCCCTCAGTCGCCACGGCACCAGTTCCATGATCGAGCCTGCTAATGATATTGAAGTAGTGTTTACCGTACGTGCGTGCTGGACTGCTTTGATACGGCTGTCGAGGTGGCGGAGAATTGTGATTTGCTATGAAATTAGCGGCCACCACGATTTCGGCATTGGAACCGATTCTCCGCCCAATCGCGTTTTGCGATTCCGGCAGAGACTGACAGAAAATCCTGCCCCCTATGGTTTTTTTCATGCATGGGGCAAACTTCCTGCACTGTATACTGAACAATACTTTTGACTGTACCTCGGTGCACGTGACAATAAATCTAAATCTAAATCATTAAATTAGATCATGGCTGATTTATGGTCTAACTCCATTCACCTACCTTTGGCCCATTTGCCTCAATATCCTTGCTGAACGAAAATCTATCTCAGATTTAAAATGAATCAACTGTTCTCGCTTCAACTGCTGTTTGTGGGAGAGAGCTCCAAACATCTACCACAATCTGCGTGAAGAAGTTCTTCCCAAATTCTCTCCTGAATGGTCTGGTCTGGTCCTAATTTTATCTTTATCTACCCTGTCTTTTGCTGTTAGTATCGTGACGATTTTGCAGTCCTTTAGGGGAATAAACGGAGGAAGGAAGGCTACCCTAACTGGCTCTCTCTGCCTCTTCTGAAATGATGTGTGGTTCCCAACCTGCAACCAGAGAATGCTCACATGAAAGTAACTTGTCTGCAGTTGGACCTGCAAAGCTAAGACCACAAGGATTGATCCAGCCATGTTCTCCTTCACATCAGAAACAAAAGGCAGTCAGGTGGAAAGTGTAAGGCAGAAAAGCCATAGTCAAAAATCAAAAAGGGCCACTGTACAGGGTACAGTGACTGAGGGGAGCTCAGTGAATAGGCCCAGTAATACTAAAAGGAATAAAGCGGGAAGTAACAACATAAGTAGAAAGCGAAGTAGCAGGTTATTACATGAAGATATGGGTTCAATGATAAGGAAAATTAGGAGAAAAGTTAAAAGGACAAATAACGTAGGAGAGGTTCCTGATAGAGGTGTTAAGATTCAAAACGGAGATATAAAAGACAACATAAGGGTACTTTACCTTAACGCTCATGTATTCGGAATAAGGTAAATGAGTTGATGGCACAAATCATCGTCATGGCCATTACTGAAACATGGTTAAAGGATGGTCATGACTGGGAGTTAAATATCCAAGGGTATCAAATTATTCAAAGGACAGAGTGGATGGTAAGGGAGATGGTGTAGCTCTGTTATTTAAGGATGACGTCTAGGCAGTCGTGACGGATGACATCGGTACTATGGAAGATAAGGTTGATTCCATTTGGGTGGAAATCAGGATATAGGCCACCGAATAGTAACATTATGGTGGGATGGGCAATAAACAAAGAAATAACTGATGCAAGTAGAAATGGTATAGCAGTTATCATGGGGGATTTTAATCTACATATCGATTGGTTTAACCAGGTCAGTCAAGGCAGCCTTGAGGAGGAGTTTATAGAATGTATCTGCGATAGTTTCCTAGAACAGTATGTAACGGAATCTACGAGGGAACAAGCGGTCCTAGATCTGGTCCTGTGTAATGAGACAGGATTGATTAATGACCTCAGAGTGAGGGATTCTCTCGGAAGGAGTGTTCACAATATGGTGGAATTTAAAATACAGATGGAGGGTGAGAAGGTAAAATTAAACACTGAGAAGGTGCAACACAAAAGGTTGCTGCATAAGATAAAGATGCATGGCACTAAGGGTAAAGTAGTAGCATGGATAGAGGATTGGTTAATTAATAGAAAGCAAAGAGTGGGGATTAATGGGTGTTTCTCTGGTTGGCAATCAGTAGCTAGTGCTGTCCCTCAAGGATCAGTGTTGGGCCCACAATTGTTCACAATTTACATAGATGATTTGGAGTTGGGGACCAAGTGCAATATGTCCAAGTTTGCAGATGACACTAAGATGAGTGGTAAAGCAAAAAGTGCAGAGGATACTGGAAGCCTGCAGAGGGATTTGGATAGTTTAAGTGTATGGGCTAGGGTCTGGCAGATGGAATACAATGTTGACAAATATGGGGTTATCTATTTTGGTCGGAATAACAGCAAAAGGGATTATTATTAAAATGATAAAATATTAAAACATGCTGCTGTGTAGAGAGACCTGGGTGTGCTAGTGCATGAGTCGCAAAAAATTGGATTACAGGTGCAACAGGTGATTAAGCAGGCGAGTGGAGTTTTGTCCTTCATTGCTAGAGAGATGGAGTTTAAGACTAGGGAGGTTATGTTGCCATTGTATAAGGTGTTAGTGAGGCCACACCTGGAGTTTTGTGTTCCGTTTTGGTCTCCTTACCTGAGAAAGGATGTACTGGCGCTGGAGGGTGTGCAGAGGAGATTCACTAGGTTAATCCCAGAGTTGAGGGGGCTGGATTATGAGGAGAGGTTGAGTAGACTGGGATTGTATTTATTGGAATTTAGAAGGATGCGGGGGTGGGGTGGGGGGGGGGGGTGGATTTTATAGAAACATATAAAATTATGAAGGGAATAGATAGGATAGATGCGGGCAGGTTGTTTCCACTGGCAGGTGAAAGCAGAACTAGGGGGCATAGCCTCAAAATAAGGGGAAGTAGATTTAGGACTGAGTTTAGGAGGAACTTCTTCACCCAAAGGCTTGTGAATCTGTGGAATTCCTTGCCCAGTGAAGCAGTTGAGGCTCCTTCATTAAATGTTTTCAAGATAAAGACAAAATAGTTTTTTAAGAATAAACAAATAAAGGGTTATAGTGTTCGGGTGGGAAAGTGGAGCTGAGTCCCCAAAAATCAGCCATGAGCTCATTGAATAGCGGAGCAGGCTCGAGGGGCCAGATGGCCTACTGCTCCTAGTTCTTATGTTCTTATCAAATTCCAATTGGATGAACTTACTGTGCCACAATAACAGCGACTCGACTTCACATGAGGGAACTCCAAATCGATAGCGTTGAATCCCCTGCAAACTTTATTCTTTATAATGCTTATCCTTTCGTTGATTGAGTCTCTGTTTGATTGGCTTAGACAAACACAATAAAGACACCTGAATTTAGTGCAACTTTATTCAGGAGAGCTAGCTTAATCATGATTTCTGCGAATATGGTATAGGGATGAGTCAGGCTCACTATTGAATTCTAGATATTACCCACACTAGTGAAGGAGGCAGGCCAGGCTATGATCAGTCCATGTGGATATCTTCTTCTCTGAGCTCCAAGCTCAGGGTCTCTCTTTTGCGATGGTTACTCCCATAGATTCCTGGGTGGTCACTGATGATGTGTTCCGATCTCTCTTCTTTTATCCAAGTTCTCTTCATGCTGACACATGATACAGACACACACCTGGTCTGAGTTCTATTATCTCATCAAAACTGGAACTCATTCATAGAAATAAACAGGATACTCCTGTTTAACTAGGATGATTTATGCAAGAGCTGTTGTCCTCTGAAACATTCATGTCTGACCAGCTATTAGTCTATTATGGTGTCTGAAGTCCTCTTCGTTTATCATTCTTCCTGTTGCAAAGTTGATCTCTACTCTCGAAGTTTGTTACCTATTCATAGCATGGTATGTTTGTCCTTTTGTGTTCACATGGTAAATACTACATTGGGGTGATTGGAAAGTTCAGTTTCGCCATAATGAGTTTCTCTGCTACTTGACTGGTCTTACAGAGAGCCATATCAATTCCGGCACGGCTGGTAGTTCCGGTTGCCGGCCGATATTTTTCCCTCTGTCACCCTGTCCTTAGCACCACATCCTCTAAAGTCTATCTCTGCAGAGAATCTGTTTTTCCTTTGTTTGTCTGTATGTGGATGAAATGAAAATGAAAATCGCTTATTGTCACAAGTAGGCTTCAAATGAAGTTACTGTGAAAAGCCCCTAGTCACCACATTCCGGCGCCTGTTCGGGGAGGCTGGTACGGGAATTGAACCGTGCTGCTGGCTTGCCTTGGTCTGCTTTAAAAGCCAGTGGTTTAGCCCAGTGTGCTAAACCAGCCTCTTGCTAAATCAGCCCCTAGGCCCTCAGAGAGAGTAACAGAGTTAACACAGCTCGGGACAATGTTGTTATTCCAACTTCATTTGAATTCAGTCAGAACATAGAACATAGAACAGTACAGCACAGAACAGGCCCTTCGGCCCTCGATGTTGTGCCGAGCCATGATCACCCTACTCAAACCCACGTATCCACCCTATACCTGTAACCCAACAACCCCCCACCCCTTAACCTTACTTTTTAGGACACTACGGGCAATTTAGCATGGCCTATCCACCTAACCCGCACATCTTTGGACTGTGGGAGGAAACCGGAGCACCCGGAGGAAACCCACGCACACACGGGGAGGATGTGCAGACTCCACACAGACAGTGACCCAGCCGGGAACCGAACCTGGGACCCTGGAGCTGTGAAGCATTTATGCTAACCACCATGCTACTATGCTGCCCCCTTTGCACTTTGCCCCCTGCCACTTTGCAACATTTTCATTTAGTTCTTTCTCTCTACGTCGGATGAGCAGTAACTGGACAAATCCTCCTAATTTGACAATCGCCATCTGTCTCTGCCAAAACTTTTCTCATTCATGTTTTTGCCTCTGTTAGGAAATTAAGAAAAGATCTCGCAGACCACACAGGTGATGTGCCAGAGAATTGGAGGTCTGCTAATGTTATCCCTTTGATTGGGAAAGTAGTGAGGGATAGACCGAATTATCACAGGCCAGTCAATCTGGGGCTGGTTTAGCTCACTGGGCTAAATCGCTGGCTTTTAAAGCAGACCAAGCAGGCCAGCAGCACGTTTCGATTCCCGTACCAGCCTCGCCGGAATGTGGCGACTAGGGGCTTTTCACAGTAATTTAATTGAAGCCTACGCGTGACAATAAGCGATTATCATTTCATTTCATTTTCAATCGGACCTCGGTAGTGGGACAATTCTGAGAGAGAGGATAGATTTACAAAGGCATGGATCAAACAAGGACAGTCAGCATGGATTAGTTAAGGGAAGATTGTGACTGACACATTTGATTGAATGTTTTGAGAACAAGGAGGATGGACTACAGTTGTGCAATTGATGTAGTCCGCATGGATTGTCGCAAGGTTTTTGACAAAGTCCCATATGGCAGACTGTGAACTGGTGAAAATAATAAAAGCCCAAGGGATCCAGCGGAATACAGCTGGAAACAAAATTGCCTCAGGAAACAAAGGGTAATGTTGATGGATGTCTTTACGACTGGAAGGCTGTTTCCAGTGGGTTTTGGCAGGGCTCCGTCTAGGTCTCCTGCTTTTTACGGTATGTATTAATGATTTGGATGTTGTTATAACCCTCACGGGACCTATGGGGTATAAACAATTAGCCTCTCTGTGAGTTTCGTTGAGCAAGAGCTCCCTTGCTGAGGGACACAGAGCCCATGGACACTCTATATAAAAGCCAATCAAGTTTAGAACTGACACCCGAGACCCATTGGGATGTGAAGAGTTTTGTACGTATTTTCTTACTTTGTAATTAAACTAGTTTCTCTTTATCTACTTGCCTTGGATTCGTCTGTGATCGCTGAAGATGTAAATGTAGGGGGAATGCTCAAAAGGTTTGTAGAGAGCACAACAATTGGCCACGTGGTTGATAGCAAGGAGGATTGCCGGAGACGGCCGGAAAATATCAATCAATTGGAGGACCCTGAGAGGAAATGAGCGATCTTGGAGTGAATGTCCACAGATCGTTGAAGGTAACAAGACAGGTTGGTAAGGTACTTAAGAGGAGATATGGAATCCTTACATTTATTAGCCAAGGCATAGAATATAAGAGCAGGAAGGTTATGCTGGAACAATATAAATTCTTAGTTTACCCACAACTTGAGTACTGTGTGCAGTTCAGGTCCCACCACTACAGAAAGGATGTAATTGAATTGGGGGGGGAGGGTGCAGAGGGGATTTATGGGGATGTTGCCAAGACTGGTAGTTTGCAGCTACGAGGAAGGATTGAATAGGCTGGGATTGTCCTCCTTGGAAGGAGAGGAGGCTGAGGGGAGATTTGATCGAGATATAGAAAATAACCGGATAGGTTGGTTTAGCTCAGTGGGCTAGAAAGCTGGTTTGTGATGCAGAACAAGGCCCGCAGCACGGGTTCAATTCCCGTACCAGCTGAGAATTCTGAATTCTCCCTCTGTGTACATGAACAGGCACCGGAATGTGGCGACTAGGGGCTTTTCACAGTAGCTTCATTGCAGTGTTAATGCAAGCCTACTTGTGACAATAAAAAGATAATTATTATTAGTGAGGATTCAACAGAGAGTCAGTAACTAGAGAGCATAGATTTAAAGTGATCGGTAGAAAGATTGGAGGGGAGATGAGGAAGTGTCTTTTCACGCAGGTGGTGGTAGGGTTCCGGAACTCACTGCCTGAAAGGGTGGCAGAGGCAGAAACCTTTAACTCATTTAAAAGGTATCTGAAGATGTGCCTTGATGCACGATCAATTGCACAAAAGACTCAGATTGGACTGTGGCTTTATTGCAGTCAGATGCGTGGCCTCCTACTGCAGCTGGCAAAATGGCAGATCAGAGGAGGACACGCATATTTATACGGCTCCTTGTGGGCGGAGACAGCCAGCAGGGGCTACCGGCAAACCTGTAGTGCAGGTCCTACCTTACATCTCCTAATACAGGTGCACACAGTGGTTCACCACATTCACCCCTTGTTAAGAATGAGTCCGGCGGGGGTGGTGTGGAACTATATACAATGTTGCGAATTATGTACAGGGTCTTATAAAATGAGTGGGGAAGGAAAACAAATGTCAATTTTGACGGTCCGGTGCCCGTCAGAGGTTAAGTCGATCCGGTGCTTTGACGGTTCGCTGGGAGGGACGTAACGGTGGCGGCGATGTCGGTGCTGGTGGTGCTGGTGCTCGCCAGTAGTTGGATGACCCCGGGAGCGTGCCAAAATATTCGTCGTCCTCTTGCGTGGGCAGGGGAAGGAGGGATGGACCTGGTGGGGTTAATGTTGGTAGCGCCGGGGGGAGGGGAGGGCGGCGCATGGGTGGGGAAATGTGTTGGGGTGGAACCTGACAGTGCCAGGTCCCTGAGGGAGACAGTATCTTGGCGGCCGTCGGGGAACTCCACGTAGGCATACTGGTGGTTGGCGTGGAGCACGTGTACCCTGTCCACCAAGGGGTCCGCCTTGAGAGGTTGGACGTGCCTATGGAGCAGGACCGGTCCTGGAGCTGTGAGCCAAGTCAGGAGCGATACCCCGGTTGTGGACTTCCTGGGGAAGGTAAAAATACGTTCATGGGGTGTGTTATTTGTGGCGGTGCACAGTAGAGACCGTATGGGGTGGAGTGCATCAGGGAAGACCTCCTGCCAGCGAGAGGCTGGGAGGTTTCTGGATCGTAGGGCCAGCTGGACGGCCCTCCAAACCGTCCCGTTCTCCCTCTCTACCTGCCCGTTTCCCCGGGGGTTGTAGCTGGTCGTCCTGCTGGAGGCGATACCCCTGCTGAGCAGGAACTGACGCAGCTCATTGCTCATGACTGAGGATCTCCTGTCACTGTGGATGTAGGCCGGGAAACCTAACAGAGGAAAGATTGTGTTGAGGGCCTTGATGACGGTGGCAGACGTCATATCGGGGCATGGGATAGCGAAGGGGAATCTGGAGTACTCATCGACCGCACTGAGAATATACGTGTTGCGGTCGGTGGAGGGGAGGGGCCCTTTGAAATCCATGCTGAGGCGTTCAAAAGGGCAGGAAGCCTTCACCAGGCGCGCACCGTCCGGCCGGTAGAAGTGCGGCTTGCACTCCGCACAGACCTGGCAGTGTCTGGTGACTGCCCATACTTCCTCGATGGAGTAGGGTAGGTTGCGAGCCTTGACAAGGTGGTACAGTCGTGTGACCCCCGGGTGACAAAGGCTGTCGTGCAGGGCCCGGAGTTGGTCTACTTGTGTGCTGGCACATGTACCTCGGGAGAGGGCGTCTGGGGGCTCGTTGAGTTTGCCGGAACGATACAAAATCTCGTAATTATAGGTGGAGAGCTCGATTCTCCACCGCAAGATTTTATCATTTTTGATCTTGCCCCGCTGCGTGTTGTTGAACATGAAGGCTACCGACCATTGGTCAGTGAGGAGAGTGAATCTCCTGCATGCCAGGTAATGCCTCCAATGCCGCACAGCTTCAACGATGGCTTGGCATTTTTGTTCGACGGATGAGTGCCGAATTTCAGAGGCATGAAGGGTGCGGGAAAAGAATGCCACGGGTCTGCCTGCCTGGTTTATAGTGACGGCGAGGGCGACATCTGAAGCGTCGCTTTCTACTTGAAAGGGCAGTGTCTCGTGTAGACGAGCCTTGCATCCCGGCCTTGGCTATGTCTGCTCTGATACGGGCGAAGGCATGTTGTGCCTCGGCCGTGAGGGGAAATTGAGTGGACTGTATCAGTGGGCGTGTTCTGGAAAATACAGAATGTGTCATTTGAAACATAGAGGTCTGCCAATATCTGGTCTGGGAGAGTGCAGGGAAAGATCCCACAAGAGGTTGGTGGCAGCTGAAAAGAGCAGAAACTGTGGCCAGCTCTTCTGTCAAAAATGCAGTCAATTTCAGTCTGTCAATGTAGAAGTGGATTTCATTTGGAACTTCGCTGATAGGGTTAATATAACAGTTCTGAAAAGCTCTGTGAAAGAGATGTCAACAGGTCAAGGGATGAAATAAAGGGAGTGTGTCTGACCGTATCTGTAAAAGCAAAGATGTCAGAAGGTTATGGGATGGAATATAGGGAGTGTGGCATTGGTACTAATTAATGTTCTGACCCGTATCTGTAAAAGCAGAGAGGTCAAAAAGGCAAAGAATGGAATGAATGGGAACCGTTACTTTATTGCAGAGATAAACATAATTAAGCTCGTTTGACCAGTTGGAACAATTAAACATTGAAATGTAAGGGGGACTGTCTTTGGAGTGAGTTGAGCCATATGGCCATGGGATACAAAAACCTTTGTATTAATATTGATAGTGACTTGTGCTAATGATTATGTCAAAAATAACCTCCCGACCTCGAAGAATAATTCCATATATGTACATGTTCTGGATCCTTGCAAAATCATAGGTGTATCTAGGAATTTAAAGGGACCACCTCTAAACTGTGATTGTATAAAGAGACAGTCCATATTTTGGACTTTGGCACTTCTCGAAGGTGGTTACCCGACTGCTTAGAGATTTGTCCCGGCCGTAAATAAACGAATATTCGTTACTGACGTGTTCGAGTGTTTTACTTCTGGACTGACGATCAGATACGTGAAAGCGCAATTCACATTAGAATTGTTATTACAACCTGCAGCAGGAGAAAGGGAAAAAGAAAAAGAGAGTTTGCATAGATTTCTTTGTGCTGTGTTGAAGCACTGTGATGTACTGAATAGAGGGGGACCCATTGGCCTGGTTGTGTCCCACCATGCCCCTTTAAGCCCCGTAGTCCATCCCCTATCGGAGGTCCCGATCTCTCCCGCCAAAAAGCACTAAGCGCGGGCTCCTCTCGCTCCTCCCCCTCCCCCCACGCGCGAGGCAGGAGCAGAGAGCAGCAGAACGCGAGGCAGCAACAGCTGGCGGCCGGGGCGCGGCCCGGGGGAGCTCCGCTCCCCTCAAGGAGGTGGAAGGCTCGAAGATCAACGCCAGCAAGAATGAGGAGGGTGAGAAGGAAGATGTTTGTTGGTGGACTCAGCTGGGAAACAAGTAAGAAAGATTTAAGGGACTGCTTTTCTGGACGTGGAGAGATTGTAGACTGCTTAATTAAAATGGATCCTGTGACTGGACGTTCGCGAGGATTTGGGTTTATCCTCTTCAAGGATCCTGAAAGAGTAGACAGGGTATTGAATGGGGAGCACAAACTTGATGGGAGAGTTATTGATCCCAAGAAAGCTCAGGCTATGAAGGGCAAGGTTGAAATAAAATTGGCCCAATCTAAGGAAGTGTACCAGCAGCAGCAATGGGGAGGACAGAGGACAGAACACAGAGAACAGAGAAAACAGAGAAACAGCAACAGGAGAGAAGGGGAGGAGAACTACAAGAGAGAGAGAGTCTGAAGGTCCCTACAACAAACCAGCAGCATCCAGAATCACTAATCGTTTTTCCTTTCTATAAAGAAAGTGTTTGCAACTTTAAAAAAAAAGTATAATAATAAAATAACTTAACCTGAAAAAGTGGTTATTAGCTTACTTCACTTCCTTAGCAATGCAGGACCCAGGACATCGATGCTACTAAGGGGTAAGTAGGTAAAATTCTTCGGTGAAGGTATGGGTTATACCGGGGAATAACTTGGAAATATAGTTTGACCTGAATAGCACCCACCGCAGCCTGCATCGGAGTCAGGGAGTGAGAATCCCTGTTCACCATTTGGAATATCGGCCCTTTTTGGTATAGGGGGAATTCTAAGACAGAGTGGTGAATTTACAAAAACAGGCGGGCCTTGTCCACGTATTGTGGGACCCACTGGGCGTAGCACGAGAAGAACCCCAGGCAGCGTTTGAGGGCCTTGGGGCAGTGGGGAAGGGGGAGCTCCATGAGGGGGCGCATGCAGTCGGGATCGGGCCCCAGAAGTCCGTTTTGGACTACATAGCCGAGGATGGCTAAGCGGGTCGTGCTGAACACACACTTCTCTTTATTATACATAAGGTTGAGAAGAGTGGTGGTGTGGAGGAATTTAGCGAGGTTGGCATCGTGATCCTGCTGATCATGGTCGCAGATGGTGACATTATCTAAGTGTGGAAACGTGGCCCGCAAACCGTACCGGTCGACCATTCGGTGCATCTCCCTTTGGAAGACCGAGACCCCGTTAGTGTCGCCGAAGGGAACCCTAGGAAAGTGATAGAGCCGACCGTCCGCCTCGAAGGCAGTGTATGGACGGTCTGATTTACGGATGGGGAGCTGGTGGTAGGCGGATTTCAGGTCAATTGTAGAGAAGACCCGGTACTGCGCAATCTGATTGACCATATCAGATATGCGTGGGAGGGGGTACCCGTCGAGCAGCGTGTACCGATTGATGGTCTGGCTGTAGTCCACGACCAGTCTGTGTTTCTCCTCCGTTTTTACTACCACCACTTGGGCTCTCCAGGGGCTATTGCTGGCCTCTATGATACCCTCTCGAAGCAGCCGCTGGACCTCGGACCTGATGAAGGCCTTGTCCTGGGCACTTTACCGTCTGCTCCTGGTGGTGACGGGTTTGTAATCCGCAGTTAGATTGGCAAAGAGGGAGGGGGGGCCAACCTTGAGGGTCGTGAGGCCGCAAACGGTGAGTGGAGATAGGGGCCCGCCGAATTTGAGGGTGAGGCTTTGGAGATTGCACTGGAAATCCGGGCCCAGTAATAGTGCAGCGCAGAGGTTGGGGAGGACGTAGAGACGTAAACCGCTGAATTCTACGCCTGGACAGTGAGAGTGACCGTACAGAATCCTCGGATCGGGACAGAGTTGGATCCGGAGGCCAGGGAGATCCGTTGATTGGCGGGGTGAACCGTGAGGGAGCAGCGCCTTACCGTATCCGGGTCTATGAAGCTTTTGGTGCTCCCGGAGTCAAGCAGGCAAGAGGTCACGTGGCCATTGATTTTCACCGTTGTCGAAGCGGTGGCCAGGTTGTGTGGACGAGATTGGTCCAGCGTCATCGAGGCGAGCTACGGGTGGTCGTCAGAGGTTTTGGATGGAGAGCCTTGGTGACCCAGATCGTGGGATGTAGTTGCCGTTCCAGCCCCGTGGGGAAGACAAGATGGTGGCGTCCGGAGGTCCTGTGGGGAACAAAATGGCGGCGCCCATGTGGCGCACATTGCGGGGGCGGGACAAGATGGCGGCACCCATGGGATGCACGTCGGTGGCGCTGGGCAAGATGGCGGTGCCCATGGGCCGTCTGCCCACTGGCCGCACGTGGCCCTGGGAGGAGAAGATGGCGGCGCCCATTTTGCACTTGGCAAGGGGAGGGGTCAATAGCGGGCGTGATAGCGGGCGCGATAGCGGGCGCAATAGCGGCGACTGCACGGGCCTGGCACACAGCTGCGAAGTGGCCCTTTTTACTGCAGGACTTGCAAGTGGCGGCGCAGGCCGGGCAGCGTTGGTGGGGTGCTTCTGTTGACCACAGAAGTAGAAGCGGGGACCCCCGGGGTGCGCGGATTGGCATGCTGCGCAGACGTATTGACTAGGCAGGGCCCCAGCTGTGGGGGGGGGGGGGGGTTGTTTACGGGATCCAGGAGGGGTAGGACGGGTGGGCCGAGCGGCGAGGGGGGTAGGCCTGGACATTACGGGATGCGACCGTCATGGAGAGTGCTAAAGTTTTTATCTCCACTAAGTCGAGCGTGGCCCCTTCCAGCAGTCATTGTCGGATGGGGTCCGACGCAAATATGCTGCTGCAGCTGGCAAAATGGCTGATCATTGTCGGATGGGGTCCGACGCAATCCCCGTTACGAATGCGCAACACAAGTCTCCATCGAAGACTTCTGGCGGGCCCTAATCCCACTCGTCCGGGACTGTCAGGCCGTTACGGCCACCGAACATTCTAATCACCTCATGCGCAACGCATGAGGTGATTAGAATATTCGGTGGCCGAGTGGGATTAGGGCCCGCCAGAAGTCTTCGATGGACTCACCAGGGAGTTGAGAGGGAGTGTCGATTATGTGCCTGGCGAAGAGCGTGTTCGCTTTCTGCGCATAGTTTTCTTTTAGGATTACCATCGCTTCAGCGTAACTTGGGGCGTCCTGGATCAACGGGAACATGTTGGAGCTCAACCTGAAGTATAAGACCAGCATCTTCTGAGCTTCCGTTGGCGTGGGGTTCGCAGCGTTGATGTAGGCCTCAAAATAAGTTAACCAGTGATTAAAGTCCTTTCTGGCGTCGGGCGAGTGCGGATCCAGCTGCAGGCGATCTGGTTTGATTCTGATATCCATTTCGTTGAAAATCTGACTGCAGTAAATTGATGCACGATCAATTGCACAAAAGACTCAGATTGGTACAACTGTGGCTTTATAGCAGTCAGATGCGTGGCCTCCTGCTGCAGCTGGCGAAATGGCTGATCAGAAGGAGGACACGCATATTTATAGGGCTCCTTGTGGGCAGAGCCAGCCGGCAGGGGCTACCGACGAACCTGTCGTGCAGGTCCTACCTTACATCCCCTAATACAGGTGCACACAGTGGTCCACCACATGCCTGATGCACTGTAACCCGCAGAGCACGGGACCAAATGCTGGAAAAGGGGATTAGCTTGAGCGACTCATTTTCCAGCCACCACAGACATGATGGGCCACATGGCCTCTTTCTGTACCGCAAACTTTCTGTGATCTATGTAGCACTTTTTCACAAACTCACGAGGTCCCAAAGAACTTTACAGCCAGTGGCTTATTTTTGAACCGTGGCTCCTGCCGGAATGCAGGGAACGTGGCAGACAATTTGTGCACAGCAAGATGCCAGAAAGAGGAATGTGCTGACGATCAGATAACCCGTTTCCGTGATGTTGACCGAGGGACAAATATTGACCAGGGCACCGAGGATAACTCCCCTGCTCTTCTTCAAAATAGTGCCATGATATTCTTTACTTTCACCAGATGGTGTTTAATGTCCATGAATACAAGATAGTCACTAAAATATCCAACAGGGAATTCAGAGAGTGGTTAGAATGTGGAAACCATTTCCACCAGGGGGTAGTTAAGACAATTAGTACTGGGGCATTCAAGGGAAAACTAAGGGGATGCTAGGGAAGGCAAATACATGAGGGAGAACAGAACATTAAAAATCTGTTAATGGACTGGGATAAAGAAGGTGGGAGGAGACTTGTGTGGAGTCCCAACACCGGTATAGGATAGTTTAACAAAGACACAGGGAGTACACACTGAGTAAAGTAAGAACAAAATGTTATTTACAGGAACAATATACACTACCTGGTAGAGGCTGGTTGCCTCACACCTTTTAAAAGGTACCCGAATCAGCACTTGGCACGTCATAACATTCACGGCTATGGGCCAAGTGCTGGTAAATGGGATTAGGGAGGTAGGTCAGGGGTTTTTCACGTGTCAGTGTAGACTACCTGGGCAGAAGGTCCTTTTCCGCACCGTGTGATTCTGTGAAAGTTCCTATTAGCGTGTGTACGTGGATTTCCTCCGGGTGCTCCGGTTTCCTCCCACAGGTCCCGAAAGACGTGCTGTTGGGTAGTTTGGACATTCTGAATACTCCCTCAGTGTACCCGAACAGGCGCCGGAATGTGGCGACTAGGGGCTTTTCACAGTAACTTCATTGCAGTGCTGATGTAAGCCGACTACTAGGGACTGGTTTAGCTCACTGGGCTAAATCGCTGGCTTTTAAAGCAGGCCAGCAGCATGGTTCGATTCCCGAACCAGCCTTCCCGGACAGGCGCCGGAATGTGGCGACTAGGGGCTTTTCACAGCAACTGCATTGAAGCCTACTCGTGACAATAAGCAATTTTCATTTCATTTCATTTTCATTTGTGACAATAAAGATTATTATTATTAATGGACAAAGAAAGAAAAGCGTGCGCCGACATTACTCCCTTCCAAGCCGACTGGACAAAGCACTTTACCACCAGCAGAACACATTTGAAGTTAAGTCGCTGTTGTAATGTTGGGATAGAAAGTAAAAGAAGGCCCAGATTGTGACCCCTTTAAAAGTGTCGTTTCAACAGTGGGAGGCTCATCCAGTGTGTGAAACGCTTCTGCCCGGTGATGAATACTGAACCTTTGGGAGGGGCGATGCCCTGGGATGACTCAGAGCGGAAGAGTGGATGAGATATTTAAATGGCCATTGGGATTCAGACTTGAATTCCTCGTCACGATTAGTGGAAGGTTTAAATTCAGCTTCCTTGAATAGATCTCTCCGCTGTAAGGCATCTCTGTATTCCCAGGATGAAAAATAAATTGACTTGTGTCCTATTTTCCATTTTTTTAAAAAATCCTCCAAATTATTGAAGTGGATGAACTGGAGGCCTTAGTCCCCAAGCTGTCTGGCACAGATTCCTCCTGGGATTTTACTGGTCTGAGTTTTCACTGGTAAAAAGTGGAAAAGAAGCACATTATTCTATGTGTTTTATGACATTAGCACTGTTCGCCCAATGAGATTCATTTATTTCAGTGTCAAACAATGTCAAGCGGGATGTGGATACAGGAGGCTGATTTTATCTGGAATGCTGATCATGTCTATGTTATTCCTCCTGTGAGAATCCATTAATGTGGAACCTCAACTACGGACGTTTGAAATTATGAAGCGAAGAGACTGACCAAGAAGAAACCATTTGATCGACTGGGTGGGAATGGGGGTGTGGTGTGGTGTGGTGTGGTGTGGTACGGTATGGTGGTAATGTCACTGGACCAGTGATCAGAGGTTCGGGCTAATCCTTTGGTGCTGTGGGTTCGAATCCCATCACGGCAGCTGGTGGAATTTAGATTTGATGAATGACTGCAAATCTGCTGTTAAAGGCTCAGTGATCGTGACTGCAGAACTGTCAGATGGTTGCAAAAACCCACCTGCTTGAATAATGTTGTAAGGTTCTGGAATAAAAGGGATCCTAACCACTTTGAGACCCAACAGGTACGGACACGGAAAGCTCCAATGATCAGCACGAGCAAAGGCTGTTGCTTGCTCCACAAACCCACTGGGATGCTGATGTCAAGGTGCGTCCTGCTGACTTTAGACAATCTTCTGTCTTTTTTTTCCAGGCAATGCATGTCTGAGATTCTCTCCATTTTATTCTTCTCTGGGTTTTTGTCAATTATTCTTCCGTTTTGTTGAAAAAATACATTTTGTCAAAGCTTTTTGTTTTGCACTCATCAGAAGTATCGCAACAACTGGTAGGCAAAGGCGCAGTGGTATTGTCATTGGGCCAGTAATTCAAAGACCCAATGTATTCATCGCCGGGACGCGGGTTTAAAGCCACCATGGTAGAATTGAAATTCAATAAAACACCTGGAATTAAAAGTCTAATGATGACCATGAAACCATTGTCAATTGTCGCAAATACCCATCTGGTTCACTAATGTCCTTTAGTGAAGGAAACCTGTCATCTTTACATGGTTCGGCCTACATGTGATTCCAGACCCACGGAAATGTGATTGGCCCTTAAATGCCCTTTAACACAGTCATAGAGCCAACATGTCCATGTTTTCACCACTAAGCTAGTCTCAATTGCCCGCAATTGGCCCATATCCCTCTACACCCATCTTACCCATATAACTTTCTAAATGCTTTTGAAAAGACAAAATTGTACCCGCCTCTACTACTGCCTGTGGTAGCTCATTCCAGACACTCACTACCCTCTGTGTGAAAGAACTGGCCCTCTGGACCTTTTTGTATCTCTCCTCCCTTAACCTTAAAACTTTAGCCTCTAGTTTTAGACTCCCCTATCTTTGGAAAAAGATGTTGACTATCTACCTTATCAATGCCCCTCATTATTTTATTCACCTCTATAAGATCACCCCTAAGCCTCCTATGCTCCAAGTAAATAAGTCCCAGTCTATCCAGCCTCTCCTTATAACTCAAACCATCAAGTCCCGGTAGTATCCTAGTAAATCTTTTCCACACTCTTTCTTGTTTAATAATATATTTTCTATAATTGGGTGACCAGAGCTGTATACAGTATTCCAAGTGTGGCCTTTGTTGTTGAAAACTCACCACTATTCTTAGAATTCCCCCTATACCAAAAAAGGTCAACATTCTAAATGGTGAACAGGGATTCTCACTCCCTGACTCCTGTGCAGACTTCGGTGGGTGCTATTCAGGTCAAACTATATTTTCAAGTTATAACCCATACATTCACAGAAAATTTCATCTACTTACCACTTATTACCATCGAACCTGGGTCCCGCGTTGCTAAGTAAGTAAAGTAGACTTTGGAATAACCACTGTTTCAGGTTAAAACTTTTAAGTTATTTTATTATTATTTTTTTTTTAAGCTGCAATCATTGTCTTTACAGAAAGGTAAAAATATCTTGCTTCTGGATCCTTCTGGTTGGTTGAAGGGACCTTCAGGCCCACCTTGACAATCAGTCTTCTTTAAAGTCTGGTCTTCTTTAGATGCATTCACTGGTTAGCTGGGTTGCTATGTTCTATCTTTCCCACGTACCGAGCTGTGAGAGCTGGCTCTGCTGGCTGTCTCTGAGCTGACTCTGAACTGACTCTGCCTCCCCTTTAAATTCTGGTCTTCCTTAGATGTATTAGCTATTTTAGCTCGGCTACTTGACTCTGTCCCATGTCCGAGCAGACTGTAAGATGACTCTGCTTGCTTCTCTTGTTCCTTCTCTGCTTCCCTCTCTCTCCCTCTGGTTCTGTGCTTCTCTGCCCCTTTCTCAGGGTTTATATATTTTTCTAACAGTTATTAAGTTTTTATGACTTTATTGTACAGTAACTTTTATTTCACTTGTAAAAGGTACCTTTAATCTAAATTTTCTAACAATACTAAGTATTCATTTTGACATGACCTCAGCTCTCAGGTCTCTGATTACATTGTTTCCTTTGTGATGTTCAAAATGCGTTGATTTCAATAGGGGTATGAATTTTGGTTTGGTTTCTGTCATTTCTATAGTTTTATTATCGAATTGTGTCCCCAGCTCATAATTTTGACTTTGATTTTAACTTTAAATTATGTTTCTCGTAGACTGATAGTCTCCAATTCTCTTTAATTTACTTGGTGTCAGCAGAATTTCATACCTATATATTTGACCTCCTAGTCATTCTTTTCTATCTGCTGATTTTACTTCAATGAAGGTGTGAATAAATGCTTTTAGCGTAATGCTAAAAATCCACTTGGTTATAACTTGAAAGGTTTACATTTATCACCGAACTCAACTGAAACCCTCATCCATGCTTTTCAAGATGCTTATTAAGATGGTTAATTTCAATGAAGGTGTGAGCCATTGTTTTTAGCTTATACTAAAATCCTGTTTTGTTTTGTTTGCTAAGCCTGTTTGACCAAGGCTATCTGTATTTTATAATCCTGCTCTTTGCAGCTGCTGTTAACCCTTCATGGGATCTTTCCCTGTATCCTCTCATGTTTCTCTCAGACCAGATATTGCCAGACTTCCATGTTTCAAATGACACATCTTTCCCTATTTTCAATTACACCTTACTAATTTCTTGTACAACTTCTTTTTTTTTAAATTTAGATTACCCAATTATTTTTTCCAATTAAGGGGCAATTTAGCGTGGCCAATCCACCTAACCTGCACATCTTTGGGTTGTGGGGGCGAAACCCACGCAGACACGGGGAGAATGTGCAAACTCCGCACGGACAGTGACCCAGGGCCGGGATTCGAACCCGGGTCCTCAGCGCCGTAGGCAGCAATGCTAACCACTGTGCCACCGTGCTGCCCTTTTTCTTGTACAACTTCAGCAAGACGTCCCGACTCCTGTATTCAATGTCATGGCCAATGAAACCAAGCATGCCGAATGCCTTCTTCGCCACCCTGTTCTTCACCATCCTGTCCATCTGTGACTCCACCTTCAAGGAGCTATGAACCTGTACTCCTAGATCTCTTTGTTCTGTAACTCTCCCCAACACCCTACCATTAACTGAGCAGATCCTGCCCTGATTCAATCTACCAAAATGCATCACCTTATATTTATCTGAATTAAACTCTATCTGCCGTTCTCCGGCCCACTGGCCCACCCTCATGGTAGTAAGCCACTCAGTTGTATTCAACCTCGGCAAAAAAGGAATGAAACCGGACAGACCACCCGCATCGACTTGGCAGCCGAAACAACAACTGCAAACCCAGCCCTGTCCACCCTGCAAAGTCCCCCTTGCTAAGATTTGGGAGCTGGTGCCAAAATTGGGAGAGCTGTCTCACAGACTGGTGAAGCAACAGCCTGACATAGTCACACGCGCGGAATCATATCTCACAGATAATGTACCAGATGCCAGCATCACTACTCCTGAGTATGTCCTGTCCCGCCCAGCAGAGGTGGCGGCACAGTGGTATAGAATTGGGAGGGAGTTTAGCCGGCAATCCTGAACATCAGCTGTGGATCCCATCCAGTTTCATGGCACTAAGTCAAACATGGGCAAGGAAACCTCCTGCTGATCACTACGTACCGCCCACCATCAGCTGATGAATCAGTGCTCCTCCATGTTGAACATGTGGCAAGGGGGCAGAATGTACCCTGGGTGGGGGGGCTTCAATATCCATCACCAAGAGCGGCTCGGTAGTAGATGCCAGTCTTCAGTCAATTTGATTTACTCCCCCCGGTATCAAGAATTAGCTGAAGGCAATGGATACTGTAAAGGCTATGTGCCCTGACAGTAATTCTGGCAATAGTATTGAAGACTTGCCGCTCCAGAACTTGCCGCACCCCTAACCAAGCTGTTCCAATACAGCCACAACACTGGCATCTACCCAGTATTTGTGAAGCATTGTCCAGGTGTGTCCTGTACACAAGAAACAGGACAAATGCAACCCAGCTAATTACTGTCCTATCAGTTTAATCGTGGTCATCAATTAAATGATCAATTAAATCATTCACCTGAAGAAGGAGCCGTGCTCCGAAAGCTCGTGTTTGAAACAAACCTGTTGGACTTTAACCTGGTGTTGTAAGACTTCTTACTGTGCTCACCCCAGTCCAACGCCGGCATCTCCACATCACAATTAAATGATGGCAGGGGTCATTGAGAGCGTTGATGAGAAGTATTTGACCGAGTATGGCATCAAAGAGCCAAAACTGGAGTCAATGAGGATCAGGGGGGAAACTCTCTGCTGTTTGGAGTCATACCTGGCACAAAGGAAGATGGTTGTGGTGGATACTGTGGGCAATCATCTCAGCTCCAGGGCACAAATGCAAGTGTTTCTCCAGTAATGTCCTCGGCCCAACCATCTTCAGCTGCTTCATCAATGACCTTCCTTCCATCATAAGGTCAGAAGTAGGGATATTCGCGAATGACTGCGCAATGTTCAGCATTATTTGCACACAGTTACTGAAGCAGCCCATTTTCATATGCAGCAAGACCTGACAATATCCAGGCTTGGGTTGACAAGTGGAAAGGAACATTCACGCCACACAAATGCCAGGCAATGACAGTGTCCAACAAAAGAGGATCTAACCATCGCCCCTTGACGTTTAATTACATTACCATTGCTGAATTCCCCACTATCAACATCTTCAGGGCTACCATTGAACAGAAGCTGAACTGGACTAACCAGATAAATACTGTTGCTACAAAAGCAGGTCAAAGGCTAGGAATCCTGATGCGAATAAATCACCTCCTAACTCCCCCAAAGCTTATCCACCGTGTACATAGCATGAGTCAGGAGCTTGATGCAATGTTCTCTGCTTGCCTGGATGAGTGCAGCTCCAAAAACAACACTCAAGAAGCTTGACACCTTCCAGGTCAAAGCAGCCTGTTTTGATTGTTCCCCCTTCCACATACATTCAAACCCTCCACTATCGACTCACAATGCTAGCTTGTGCCATCTACATTATGCCCTGCAGGAACTCACCAAGATTCCTCACGCAGCACATTCCAAATCCACCACTACTAACATCTAGAAGGATGAGAGCAGCAGATACCTGGGAACCCCGCCACCTGGAGGTTCTTCTCCAAGTCACTCACCATCCTTGGAAATATGATTTGGAAATATATCGTTGTTCCGTCACTGTCACTGGATCAAAATCATTGAACTCCCTCCCTAACAGCACTATGGATGTACATACTGCCTAGTGACTGCCGAGATTCATAATGGCAGCTCACCACCTTTCCAAGGGCAACTAGGGATGGGCTGGCTGAGCCAGAAATGCCCTTCACATTTCATAAATGAATTCAAAGAAAAATATCAACATCAGAGGAAACAACAACTTTATACTATCTGAGAAGCGAGTACTGATTGTTCAGCAAGTGGGTTCTGATTGATAGACAGGTTATCATGAAGAATGCACCAGTTAATCGTGACTGACAGTTAACTGTCAATCACTATTTGAAAATTTAACCCAGGCAGCTTAACTTTACAGGTCAAGGCCCCTCCCTGAGGAATGGGCAGCATGGTAGCACAAGTGGATAGCACTGTGGCTTCACAGCGCCAGGGTCCCAGGTTCGATTCCACGCTGGGTCACTGTCTGTGCGGAGTCCGCACGTTCTCCTCGTGTCTGCGTGGGTTTCCTCCGGGTGGTCCGATTTCCTCCCGCAGTCCAAAGACGAGCAGGTTAGGTTAGCAAAAGTGGATAGCACTGTGGCTTCACAGCTCCAGGGTCCCAGGCTCAATTCCGGCTTGGGTCACTATCTGTGCGGAGGCAGCACGTTCTCCCCGTGTCTGCGTGGGTTTCCTCCAGCTGCTCCGGTTTCCTCCCACAATCCAAAGATGTGCAGGTTAGGTGGATTGGCCATAATAAATTGCCCTTAGTGACCAAAAAGGTTAGGAGGGGTTATTGGGTTACGGGACAGGGTGGAAGTGAGGTCTTAAATGGGTCGGTGGAGACTCGATGGGCCGAATGGCCTCCTTCTGCACTGTATGTTCTATGTTCTATGAATGAACCATCGAATGCTTATCACTTATTTTGTTTAGCTGAAACCAACGCAATGGTCTTCCTGTCTGCAAAGAACAGGGCCTTATTTATTAATATGTGTAGCTTCCAGTACACACAAATGCACTCCACCATGAGCAAAAATTAAATCTGAGCTCAGCCTATCCGAATATTAGTTAGCAAATGTTGTCCAATCGCTGAATCACATCTAGAGGGCGATCTAAGTGAATTACACCAGAGTTCCATGTTGAGCGCGTTCAGCTGGGCGAATTTAAAAAAACATTTTCTTGGGACATGGACGTCGCAGGCTGTGCTAGCGTTTATTGCCCATCCCTAATTGCCCTTGAGAGGTAGTTAAGAGTCGACCACATTGCTGTGGGTCTGGTGACACATGTAGGCCAGACCAGGTAAGGATGACAGATTTAATTTCTTAAAGGACATTAGTGAACCAGATGGGTTTTTAGGACAATCGACAATGGTCATCATTAGACTTTTAATTCCAGAGTTTGATTTAATTCAAATTTCACCATTTTCAGTGGTGGGGTTTGAACATGGATTGCTAGAGCATTACTCTAGGTCTCTGATTTACTAGTCCAGTGACAATACCACTCAGACCCCCCCCCCCCCTTGCAGCATTGAGAAAGACTATCGAACGGGACTCTGTTGCAATCCAGGGTCTCAGCGGGAAAGACTGCACCAAGGCCAGACTTAGCCCCGATCTTTCGACCCCCCCTCACAGCTTGAAAGAAAGATGGCGCTGGAACGAGGCGACTTCTTGCAAGCTGTGCCCATCATACCCTCCAATTCTAACTTTTACTCTCGTTCCATGCTTCTAAAACTTCATTCTAACTCTTTTAAACTCTCTAACAATGTTCTATTTCAATTACTTACAAATTTAGCGATATTTAGGACCCTGGCGTAACTGACTCAAGAACAGTTTCTTCCCTACTGCCGTCAGACTTTTGAATGGACCTACCTCGTATTAAGTTGATTTTTTCTCTACACCTTGCTGTAACTGTAACATTATATTCTGCAGTCTCTCCTTCCTTCCCTATGTACGGTATGCATTGTTTGTACAGCATGCAAGAAGCCATACTTTTCACTGTATACTAATACACGTGACAATAATAAATCAAATCAAATCGAAATCAGACACCCCCCAAAGCCCCAACTCACCTACAATGGGGTCCTTGGGCACCCCCCTCCCACAACCCACCTCACGGGCAGAGCACCTACCCCCAGCCCATCCCCAGCATGGGCACAGAGCCAGCCTGCCACTTTCACACTGCCAGCCTGGCAGTGATCCTGTCTGTGCCACCTGGACATCTTGGGTGCCAAGATGGCAGTGCCAAGGTGCCCAGGTGGCACCAGCAGTTTCAGGGTGCCAACCTGCCCAGAGGCAAACCACCCAGTCATTTTAAAACCACTGCTAAAATACCCATCCGAAGGCCATAGTTTTATCGCAAGGGCACAGTTCCCATAACTTTGTGTTTTTTTTTCCATTCCATTGTCTGCCTCTCTTGCAACACATTAAAATCAATGTCATGGAATAGCAATCATAATTCAAATACAATGCTTGAGGAAAGTGTGATGCATTCATGAACTGAGCAAAGAATTGATGCATTTATGAACAGAGCAAAGAATTGATGCATTCATGAACAGAGCAAAGAAAGAGTACAGAAAGCAAATGGTTGCGGGCTGGAGATTATATACAAAAGTGTAAGACAATTATTAATAAGGCGCCATCTCCCAATCTCGGGACATTCCAATGACCTTCACAACCAATGAAGTGCATCTAGAAATGTAGTCAGTACGGTAATATGGGAAACATGGCAGCCATGTTTCACACCATGAGATCCCACAACTAGCAATAAGACCTAATAGTCTCCTTTCAATGGTTTTGATTGTGGAATAAATGTTGACCAGGGTACCTGGGAGAACTCCCTTCATCTTCTTTGAAGTAGTGCCATGGGGTGTTTTACATCCACCTGTGGGAATAGTCAGTGCCTCAGCCCAATAACGGTACCGCTAGTAGTTCAGTAGTCCCTCAGCATTGCATCGGTGTGTGAGCCTAGATTGTGTGCACTGCCCGAGGGTAGCACTTGAACCCTTAGTCTTCCGATTGAGCAACAAGGGCGTTACACATTGAATCACAGTTAACACCTCAATGAGATTCAGCTTCAGAGATTGAGGACAAATCAGGCACAACTTTCCACTGGGAGCTGTGAGGATGCGATGGAGTCCTCCTTCCTTGTTGGGAATTCCATCCGGAGCTCGCCATGTATTCTGAGTACCTGCTGACCCAGAGAAATGGATTGGTCATGGTGGAATGGTAAACGGTGGCTGGAAGTTTCAGATCACCCTCCAGGAATGGGTAGCAAGAACTTGGATTTCTGAACAGGCCTCTGGAGTAATGGCCTCACCTGTATTATTAGTTGAGCCAAATACTTAGTGATTATGTTAGATAATGCAATCACAGATGTGAAAACAATTAAGGACCTCTTCACTGTGCCCCCAAACCCGGCCATCATTGCTACCTTCTTCCCTTAGCATTGCAAACCTACCTGAGCCTTCCGAGCTGTGCTCCCATTGCACTGACATCCTTGGACTACTGTCCCCCTCCTCTTATGGTCTCGGACATTCTTTCTTCAATATTCATTCAACACATGATTCCTCACCCATCCATGTCCAATTATCCCCAACACATACTCAGTGCAACCATGTCTAACAAAGCCACACCCATGCTGATATTCTAATGCAATACTGAGTGAGTGCTGCAGTGTCAGAGGCTCCATAATTTGAATAGACCATTAAACCGAGGTCCAGTCCTTCTGCCTTCGCAGGTGGATGTGGAAAGCTGCACTGCACTATCTCGAAGAGGAATAGGAGAGCTCTCCCCACAGTGTCCTGGCCAATATTTACTCTTGTGTCAATGTGACTTCACCAGCTTATCTGATCATTTTCACATTATTTTTGCGGCATCTTGCTGCGTGCAAATTAGATGTTGGACTGGAGTCTCCATTGCTGAGATAAAGTGTTGATGCCAATGGACAATCCGTGGACTTTTACGACAGAGAAACCGGTGACGCAGCTGGACCGGTTCCGCTACTGTTGAGGGGCTAGCACTGGTGCCGCGTGGAACACACTCGATTCCATTGAAAAATGTTGTGGTATACGCTGATCCATGATCAACACTCGGGAGGCTGTCAAACTGCAGCTGCACATGCACATTACACTCCCTACACACACTTAGCTCAGCCAAAAAGATGACACTGGTTGTGTTGGAGCGCGCCCATACAGCTGATGGGTTGGCTGGGGCCAGAGTGCACCCAGTGGGCTGCCCTGAGGGGACACCCATATGACTGTGGCACCAGGTTCAAAGTGGGCTGTTAGTGGTGTGCGCAGCTGATTGATTACCTTCCGGTTGCGGCAATGGTGTTCTGTGCCCGTCCTGGTTTAGCACAGGGCTAAATCTCTGGCTTTAAAAGCAGACCAAGGCAGACCAGCAGCACAGTTCATTTCCCGTACCAGCCTCCCTGAACAGGCGCCCGAAAGTGGCGATGAGGGGCTTTTCACAGTGACTTCATTTGAAGCTTACTCGTGACAATAAGCAATTTCTTTTCTTTCTTTTCCTTTTCCACAATGATCCCACAGCCCAGGTCCTGGCCACTCTCCGCTACTCTCCCTGACCCTGGCAGAAGCCCCCCTGGCCAGCGGCACAACTGTCAGCACACTATACACTGTGGCCATGTTAGACACTTTCTGTACCCCCACTATCTCCCTCAGCAACCGCCATGACGCTAGTTTCATTTTTGAAAGCACAAGTGAACGATGCCCTCGGAAACTCTGTTCATCGGAAGCGGAGAATCACGGAGGCCCTGGAGAGTAATGATATGCAAACAGTGCCTACTGGACGTGCGGAGTGAAATGCATTGATGCCATTTTCGAGGTGATGGGGAATGGCGTGCCTGCAGCGATTTTGACATTGGAAGCTATTCTCCGCCAAATCGTATTTCCCGATTTCAGTGTCGGCTAACGGAGAATCCCGCCCATTATGTTTCATAAATTACAATGACTACACTTCAAAAGCACTTCATTGGCGATGAGATGCTTTGGAATATCTTGAGGTTGTTAAAGGTGTTTTATATATAAATCATTTATTTCTCTCTCCAGTGCTGACTCATCATGGGCGGGTTTTTCCGACCCCCCGCCGGGTCGGAGAATTTCCAGGGGGCGGCGTGAATCCCGTGATGGGCCGAGTGGCCCCCCGTTTTTGGCCGGTTCCGGCAGCGTAAATTAGAGTAGGTACTTACCGGCGGGACCTGGTTGCGCGGGCGGCCTTTGGGGTCCTCGGGGGTGTGGGGGGATCTGGCCCCGGGAGGTTCCCCCACGGTGGCAGGCCCGCGATCGGGGCCCACCGATCCACGGGCAGGCCTGTGCTGTGGGGGCACTATATTCCTCTGCGTCGGCTGGTGTAAAAGTCCGCGATGGCTGACGCGGAGATGAACCCCCCCCCCGCATGCGCATGCGCAGGGATGACGCCAGCACACGCAGGTGCCCCCGCGCTTGCGCCAACTAGCGCCGGCTGGCGGAGTCCCTTCGGCACCGGTTGGCGTGTCACCAAGCCCCTTCCGCGCCGGCCGGCCCGGTGCAAACCACTCCAACGCCGGCCTGGCCCCTGAAGGTGCAGAGGTTTCCCCACCTACAGGGCGGCCCGACGCCGGAGTGGTTCCGCCACTCCTTCACGCCGGAGCTGCCCGCCACGCCGATTCCCGCAAAACCCCGCCCCATGAATCCGCCATTTTTACATCCAATAATCTCATTCCCACCTCTCCAGCTACATTTTCACAGAGTTCTCCAGACAGATATTTCTTTCACTATTCTTTCCTTCACCCTGTGAACCCTCTTACTTACACCCATCCATCGTTTTCCTTTTGACTGCTCATCACTGAGCCCAGGTGACCCCTGACCTTCCTCCCCTTTGCCCTCCGAGCTTTCACTATTCCTCCATTACTCAGCCTCAGCCCTGTTGCATATCTGTTCCTCTTCCCTCCTCACCTTGTGCCATCAGATCTTCATCGCTCAGTTCAATTCTATCCAGCCTTCCCCTTTCCACCTGTCACATTCAATTCTGCACTCACACGACAGTGTGACTGCAATTCCCTTCATCCCTTTTCCCACATTACGGGGTTCAGGAGCATCTTTGCACAAGGACTGGTGAGGCTGCGATGCACTCCTGCATCATAGACGCGTATTTCAGCTTCCAAACACATGGAACAGATATTTACATAGATTTGGTATCAATATGTTTAGGAAATACATTGCATAAATATATAATTCTATACAAATATAAAATTTTATAAAAATTGTATCATAAATGACATGACATATGGGAACTATTTCATTTATTTTGTATTCATTCACTTTAATTCTCACTCCCTTCATTCAGAAACCTGCAGGATTAGATAAAAACCTCCAATGTAAATTTTAATATTTTTTAAAATTGCTTTTTTCATTTTGTTATATGATTTGGCCCATCATTCACCCAACTTCACATTTGCTTCCTTACTTTTAGCGAACATTCTTTTAAACCGCAGCTCCTGAAGTATAATGAAAGTCCAAGAAGGTCTCCATTGTAAAGGCAAGCACATTACTTCTTTTTGCAATAGTTGTCAGAATAATGCTGGCTCCAGCTAAATCCCTTGCTGACTGCAAAAGCACAGAGCGTGACAAGACCTAAGTGCGATGTGGTACGAGTGCTAACTTGGGAATTCGGTGCAGCTGGGAATCTCTGTTTTTTTAAAACAAATTTAAGTTTAGGGGCAATTTAGTGCGGCCAATCCACCTACCCTGCACATCTTCGGGTTGCGGGGGTGAAACGCACGCAGACACGGGGAAAATATGCAAACTCCACATGGACAGTGACCCGGGGCTGGGATCGAACCCGGGTCCTCCGCGGTGTGAGGCAGCAGTGCTAACCACTGCACCACCGTGCCGCCCCGGAGGAATCTCTGTTAAATTTCGCCTTGAGGTATAATTTAGATTAGCAGTCAGACTCTGGTTTAGAACTTGAGAGCTCGAGGCTAGTTTTGGAGCCTCGCAAACAGAGACTGCCTGGCTGTGGTGGGTTTTATCTGTCAATCAACTGAAAAGTGATAATCACTGCTAACCTAGCCGGTGCAACTTGGGTATGAATCATTGGCTTCCTATGAAAGTAGACAGGTTTTGCAATCCTATGGATTATGGGAGCAGGGATTATGGGGCTGGTTTAGCTCACTGAGCTAAATCACTGACTTTTAAAGCAGACCAAGCAGGCCAGCAGCACGGTTCGATTCCCGTACCAGCCTCCCCGGACAGGCGCCGGAATGTGGTGACTAGGGGCTGTTCTGGAAAATACAGAAAAGGTGTCATTTGAAACATTGAAGTCTGGCAATATCTGGTCTGAGAGGGTACAGGGAAAGAATAAACATTTTAAATAAGACACTTTCCCTGCCCTTGGCGTCTGTCTGTCTCCCGCCCCAGCGCTCAGGTTTTAACAGAAGAGGAAAGTACCCAAGCCACAACAGACATATTTGAGAATAGATTGAATAAATTATTGGAAGAAAAGGAGACCATTTTACATAGAACTGCTGCACCAAATTTGAGAGCTGTTGAAAAACTGCAAAATGTGTGGGATAAGTTTCAAGAGTCAGTGTATGCATTTGAATCAAGCAGAAAGAAAGCTTGGATAAGCAGACAGGATTTTGAATATGTCAAAAGAAGAAGATATGGTTTGTTTAACCAGTGCTTTGAGCATATCTCAGTGAAAATTGATCAGATCTACAAGATGATCTGTCAAAATACCAGCGCTCCCCCCACCATGCCCCTTTAAGCCCCGTAGCCCATCCCCTATCGGAGGTCCCGATCTTTCCCGCCAAAAAAGTATCATGTGCGGGCTCCTCCTTCCCCCCACCCACGAGACAGCAGCAACGAGGAGAGCAGAACGCGAGGGAGCAGCAGCTGGAGAGGTCAGAACGGAGCACAGAGGAAGGAGGACAGAAAACAGAGAACAAGCATCAGGAGAGAAGAGGAGGAGAGAGAGAGAGAACTCGGTCATGGGAAAGGCAAGGCAAGCAGCCGAGTGTAAACTGTAATAGATCTAAAGAAGGCTAGGATTTAAAGTTAAAATGTTAAGGTGGGTCTGAAGGTCCCTACAACCAACCAGACAGCATCCAGAATCACTAATCTTTTTACCTTTCTGTAAAGAAAGTGTTTGCAACTTAAAAAAAAGTATAATAATAAAATAACTTAACCTGAAAAAGTGGTTATTAGAACATAGAACATAGAACGATACAGCGCAGTACAGGCCCTTCGGCACTCGATGTTGCACCGACATGGAAAAAAACTAAAGGCCATCTAACCTACACTATGCCCTTATCATCCATATGCTTATCCAATAAACTTTTAAATGCCCTCAATGTTGGCGAGTTCACTACTGTTGCAGGTAGGGCATTCCACGGCCTCACCACTCTTTGCGTAAAAAACCCACCTCTGACCTCTGTCCTATATCTATTACCCCTCAATTTAAGGCTATGTCCCCTCGTGCTAGAACTGTACGCAATACTCCAAATGCGGCCGTACTAGAGTTTTGTACAACTGCAACATGACCTCATGGCTCCGGAACTCAATCCCTCTACCAATAAAGGCCAACACACCATAGGCCTTCTTCACAACCCTATCAACCTGGGTGACAACTTTCAGGGATCTATGTACATGGACACCGAGATCCCTCTGCTCATCCACACTACCAAGAATTTTACCATTAGCCAAAAATTCCGCATTCCTGTTATTCTTTCCAAAGTGAATCACCTCACACTTCTCCACATTAAACTCCATTTGCCACCTCTCAGCACAGCTCTGCAGCTTATCTATGTCCCTCTGTAACCTGCAACATCCTTCCGCACTGTCTACAACTCCACCGACTTTAGTGTCGTCTGCAAATTTACTCACCCATCCTTCTGCGCCCTCCTCTATAAAAATGACAAACAGCAACGGCCCCAGAACAGATCCTTGTGGTACGCCACTCGTAACTGAACTCCATTCTGAACATTTCCCATCAACTACCACTCTCTGTCTTCTTTCAACTAGCCAATTTCTGATCCACATCTCTAAATCACCCTCAATCCCCAGCCTCCGTATTTTCTGCAATAGCCGACCGTGGGGAACCTTATCAAATGCTTTACTGAAATCCATATACACCACATCAACTGCTCTACCCTCGTCTACCTGTTCAGTCACCTTCTCAAAGAACTCGATAAGGTTTGTGAGGCATGACTTACCCTTCACAAAACCATGCTGACTATCCCTAATCATATTATTCCTATCTAGATGATTATAAATCGTATCTTTTATAATCCTCTCCAAGACCTTACCCACCACAGACGTTAGGCTCACCAGCCTATAGTTACCGGGGTTATCTCTACTCCCCTTCTTGAACAAAGGGACCACATTTGCTATCCTCCAGTCCTCTGGCACTATTCCTGTAGCCAATGATGACCTAAAAATCAAAGCCAAAGGCTCAGCAATCTCTTCCCTGGCTTCCCAGAGAATCCTAGGATAAATCCCATCCGGCCCAGGGGACTTATCTATTTTCACCTTGTCCAGAATTGGCAACACTTCTTCCCTACGCACCTCAATGCCGTCTATTCTAATAGCCTGGGTCTCAGCATTCTCCTCCACAATATTATCTTTTTCTTGAGTGAATACTGACGAAAAGTATTCATTTAGTATCTCGCTTATCTCCTCAGCCTCCACACACAACTTCCCACCACTGTCCTTGACTGGCCCTACTCTTACCCTAGTCATTCTTTTATTCCTGACATACCTATAGAAAGATTTTGGGTTTTCCTTGATCCTACCTGCCAAAGACTTCTCATGTCCCCTCCTTGCTCGTCTCAGCTCTCTCTTTAGATCCTTCCTCGCTTCCTTGTAACTATCAAGCGCCCCAACTGAAACTTCATGCCTCATCTTCACATAGGCCTCCTTCTTCCTCTTAACAAGAGATTCCACTTCTTTGGTAAACCACGGTTCCCTCGCTCGACCCCTTCCTCCCTGCCTGACTGGTACGTACTTATCAAGAACATGCAATAGCTGTTCCTTGAACAAGCTCCACATATCCAGTGTGCCCAACCCTTGCAGCCTACTTCTCCAACCAACACCTCCTAAGTCATGTCTAATGGCGTCATAATTGCCCTTCCCCCAGCTATAACTCTTGCCCTGCGGGGTATACTTATCCCTTTCCATCACTAACGTAAAGGTCACCGAATTGTGGTCACTGTTTCCAAAGTGCTCACCTACCTCCAGATCTAACACCTGGCCTGGTTCATTACCCAAAACCAAATCCAATGTGGCCTCGCCTCTTGTTGGCCTGTCAACATATTGTGTCAGGAAACCCTCCTGCACACATTGTACAAAGAACGACCCATCTAATGTACTCGAACTATATCTTTTCCAGTCAATATTTGGAAAGTTAAAGTCTCCCATAACAACTACCCTGTTACTTTCGCTCTTTTCCAGAATCATCTTCGCCATCCTTTCCTATACATCCCTAGAACTATTAGGTGGCCTATAGAAAACTCCCAACAGGGTGACCTCTCCTGTTTCTAACCTCAGCCCATACTACCTCAGAGGAAGAGTCCCCATCTAGCATCCTTTCCGCCACCGTAATACTGTCCTTGACTAGCAGCGCCACACCTCCCCCTCTTTTGCCCCCTTCTCTGACCTTACTAAAACACCTAAACCCCGGAACCTGCAACAACCATTCCTGTGCCTGCTCTATCCATATCTCTGAAATGGCCACAACGTCGAAGTCCCAGGTACCAACCCATGCTGCCAGTTCCCCTACCTTATTTCGTATACTCCTGGCATTGAAGTAGACACACTTCAAACCACCTACCTGAACACTGGCACCCTCCTGCGAAGTCAAATCTGTGCTCCTGACCTCTATACTCTCAATCTCCCGTACCCAAAAACTACAATCCAGGTTCCCATGCCCCTGCTGAATTAGTTTAAACCCCCCCAAAGAGCACTAACAAATCTCCCCCCCAGGATATTGGTGCCCCTCAGGTTCAGATGTAGACCATCCTGTCTATAGAGGTCCCACCTTCCCCAGAAAGAGCCCCAGTTATCCAGGAAGTTATTAGCTTACTTCACTTCCTTAATAATGCAGGACCCAGGACATTGATGCTATTAAGGGGTAAGTAGGTAAATTTCTTCGGTGAAGGTATGGGTTATACCGGGGGATAACTTGAAAAGATAGTTTGACCTGAATAGCACCCACCGAAGCCTGCATCGGAGTCAGGGAGTGAGAATCCCAGTTCACCATTTAGAATATTGGCCCTTTTTGGTATGGGGGAATTCTAAGAAGAGTGGTGAATTTGCAAAAACATGGTGCCCAACGTGGGGCACGAATATTAGAAGTTTCAAGGTAAAGTGGGCCTAGAATATTAGAAGTTTCTAGGTAAAGTGAGCCTAGAATATTAGAAGTTTCTAGGTAAAGCAAAAAAACCATAATGGGAGTTATGTACAGACCTCCTAACAGTGGTCAGGACCAGGGGCGCAACATGTACCGGGAAATAGAAAAGGCATGTCAGAAAGGCAAGGTTACGGTGATCATGGGGGACTTCAATATGCAGGTGGATTGGGTAAATAACGTAGCCAGTGGATCCAAAGAAAAAGAATTCATGGAATGC
Source organism: Scyliorhinus canicula (assembly GCF_902713615.1). Classification (NCBI taxonomy): domain Eukaryota; kingdom Metazoa; phylum Chordata; class Chondrichthyes; order Carcharhiniformes; family Scyliorhinidae; genus Scyliorhinus; species Scyliorhinus canicula. The sequence goes on along the minus strand of NC_052147.1, from coordinate 274,160,790 downwards.
TTACAAGATGGCTTTTTGGAACAGCTTGTCATGGAGCCCACAAGGGAGCAGGCTATTCTGGACCTAGTGCTATGTAATGAACCAGACTTTATAAAAGATCTTAAAGTAAGGGAACACTTAGGAAGCAGCGATCATAATATGGTTGAGTTCAGTCTGCAGTTTGAAAGAGAGAAGGCAAAATCGGATGTAATGGTGTTACAGTTAAATAAAGGTAATTACGAGGGCATGAGAGAGGAACTGGCGAAAATCGACTGGAAGCAGACCCTAGTGGGGAAGACAGCAGAGCAAAAATGGCAGGAGTTTGTATGCATAATTGAGGACACTGTACAGAGGTTCATCCCCAAGAAAAGAAAGATTATCCGGGGAGGGATTAGACAGCCATGGCTGACAAAGGAGGTCAGGAAATGTATCAAAGAAAAAGAGAGATCCTATAAAGTGGCCAAAAGCACTGGGAAATCAGAAGATTGGGAAGGCTACAAAAACAAACAGAGGTTAACAAAGAGACAAATAAGGAAGGAGAGGATCAAATATGAAGGCAGGCTAGCCAGTAATATAAGAAATGATAGTAAAAGTTTCTTTCAATACATAAGAAACAAATGACAGGCCAAAGTAGACATTGGGCCAATTCAAACTGATTCCGGAAGGCTAGTGATGGGAGACAAGGAAATGGCTGGAGAACTTAATAAGTACTTTGCGTCTGTCTTCACAGTGGAAGACATGAGCAATATCCCAAAAATTATAGAGGGTCAGGGGGCTGAGTTGAGTATGGTTGCCATTACAAAAGAGATGGTGCTAAAAAAGCTAAAAGGTCTTAAAATTGACAAATCTCCTGGCCCCGATGGGCTACATCCTAGAGTTCTGAGGGAGGTGGCTGAAGAAATAGCGGAGGCGTTGGTCGAGATCTTTCAAAAATCACTGGAGTCAGGGAAAGTCCCGAACGATTGGAAGATCGCTGTTGTAACCCCCTTGTTCAAGAAAGGATCAAGACAAAAGATGGAAAATTATAGGCCAATTAGCCTAACCTCGGTTGTTGGTAAAATTCTAGAATCGATCGTTAATAGAACGATACAGCGCAGTACAGGCCCTTCGGCCCTCGATGTTGCACCGACATGGAAAAAAAACTAAAGGCCATCTAACCTACACTATGCCCTTATCATCCATATGCTTATCCAATAAATGTTTAAATGCCCTCAATGTTGGCGAGTTCACTACTGTTGCAGGTAGGGCATTCCACGGCCTCACCACTCTTTGCGTAAAAAACCCACCTCTGACCTCTGTCCTATATCTATTACCCCTCAATTTAAGGCTATGTCCCCTCGTGCTAGCCACCTCCATCCGCGGGAGAAGGCTCTCGCTGTCCACCCTATCTAACCCTCTGATCATTTTGTATGCCTCTATTAAGTCACCTCTTAACCTTCTTCTCTCTAACGAAAACAACCTCAAGTCCATCAGCCTTTCCTCATAAGATTTTCCCTCCATACCAGGCAACATCCTGGTAAATCTCCTCTGCACCCGTTCCAAAGCTTCCACGTCCTTCCTATAATGAGGCGACCAGAACTGTACGCAATACTCCAAATGCGGCCGTACTAGAGTTTTGTACAACTGCAACATGACCTCATGGCTCCTGAACTCAATCCCTCTACCAATAAAGGCCAACACACCATAGGCCTTCTTCACAACCCTATCAACCTGGGTGGCAACTTTCAGGGATCTATGTACATGGACACCGAGATCCCTCTGCTCATCCACACTACCAAGAATTTTACCATTAGCCAAATATTCCGCATTCCTGTTATTCTTTCCAAAGTGAATCACCTCACACTTCTCCACATTAAACTCCATTTGCCACCTCTCAGCCCAGCTCTGCAGCTTATCTATGTCCCTCTGTAACCTGCAACATCCTTCCGCACTGTCTACAACTCCACCGACTTTAGTGTTGTCTGCAAATTTACTCACCCATCCTTCTGCGCCCTCCTCTAAGTCATTTATAAAAATGACAAACAGCAACGGCCCCAGAACAGATCCTTGTGGTACGCCACTCGTAACTGAACTCCATTCTGAACATTTCCCATCAACTACCACTCTCTGTCTTCTTTCAACTAGCCAATTTCTGATCCACATCTCTAAATCACCCTCAATCCCCAGCCTCCGTATTTTCTGCAATAGCCGACCGTGGGGAACCTTATCAAACGCTTTACTGAAATCCATATACACCACATTAACTGCTCTACCCTCGTCTACCTGTTCAGTCACCTTCTCAAAGAACTCGATAAGGTTTGTGAGGCATGACCTACCCTTCACAAAACCATGCTGACTATCCCTAATCATATTATTCCTATCTAGATGATTATAAATCGTATCTTTTATAATCCTCTCCAAGACCTTACCCACCACAGACGTTAGGCTCACCGGCCTATAGTTACAGGGGTTATCTCTACTCCCCTTCTTGATCAAAGGGACCACATTTGCTATCCTCCAGTCCTCTGGCACTATTCCTGTAGCCAATGATGACCTAAAAATCAAAGCCAAAGGCTCAGCAATCTCTTCCCTGGCTTCCCAGAGAATCCTAGGATAAATCCCATCCGGCCCCGGGGACTTATCTATTTTCACCTTGTCCAGAATTGCCAACACTTCTTCCCTACGCACCTCAATGCCATCTATTCTAATAGCCTGGGTCTCAGCATTCTCCTCCACAATATTATCTTTTTCATGAGTGAATACTGACGAAAAGTATTCATTTAGTATCTCGCTTATCTCCTCAGCCTCCACACACAACTTCCCACCACTGTCCTTGACTGGCCCTACTCTTACTCTAGTCATTCTTTTATTCCTGACATACCTATAGAAAGCTTTTGGGTTTTCCTTGATCCTACCTGCCAAAGACTTCTCATGTCCCCTCCTTGCTCGTCTCAGCTCTCTCTTTAGATCCTTCCTCGCTTCCTTGTAACTATCAAGCGCCCCAACTGAAACTTCATGCCTCATCTTCACATAGGCCTCCTTCTTCCTCTTAACAAGAGATTCCACTTCTTTGGTAAACCATGGTTCCCTCGCTCGACCCCTTCCTCCCTGCCTGACTGGTACGTACTTATCAAGAACATGCATTAGCTGTTCCTTGAACAAGCTCCACATATCCAGTGTGCCCAACCCTTGCAGCCTACTTCTCCAACCAACACATCCTAAGTCATGTCTAATGGCATCATAATTGCCCTTCCCCCAGCTTGCCCTGCGGGGTATACTTGTCCCTTTCCATCACTAACGTAAAGGTCACCGAATTGTGGTCACTGTTTCCAAAGTGCTCACCTACCTCCAGATCTAACACCTGGCCTGGTTCATTACCCAAAACCAAATCCAATGTGGCCTCGCCTCTTGTTGGCCTGTCAACATATTGTGTCAGGAAACCCTCCTGCACACATTGTACAAAGAACGACCCATCTAATGTACTCGAACTATATCTTAAGGATATCTTAAGGTTAAGGATGAGTTTTCTAAATTCTTGGAAGAGCAGGGTCGGATTAGAACAAGTCAACATGGATTTAGTAAGGGGAGGTCGTGCCTGACGAACCTGTTAGAATTCTTTGAGGAGGTGACAAGTAGGTTAGACCAGGGAAACCCAGTGGATGTGGTCTATCTGGATTTCCAAAAGGCCTTTGATAAGGTGCCACACAGGAGGCTGCTGAGTAAGGTGAGGGCCCATGGTGTTCGAGGTGAGCTACTGGCATGGGTTGAGGATTGGCTGTCTGACAGAAGGCAGAGAGTTGGGATAAAAGATTCTTTTTCGGAATGGCAGTCGGTGACCAGCGATGTCCCACAGGGTTCAGTGTTGGGGCCGCAGCTGTTCACCATATATATTAATGATCTGGATGAAGGGACTGGGGGCATTCTAGCGAAGTTTGCCGATGATACAAAGTTAGGTGGTCAGGCAGGTAGTGCTGAGGAAGTGGGGAGGCTGCAGAAGGATCTAGACAGTTTGGGAGAGTGGTGCAGGAAATGGCTGATGCAATTCAACGTGAGAAAATCTGAGGTCTTGCACTTTGGAAAAAAGAATCCAAGCATAGACTACTTTCTAAACAGTGAGAAAATTCATAATGCCAAAGTACAAAGGGATCTGGGAGTGCTAGTCGAGGATTCCCTAAAGGTAAACATGCAGGTTGAATCTGTGATTAAGAAAGCGAATGCAATGTTGTCATTTATCTCAAGAGGGTTGGAATATAAAAGCAGCGATGTGCTACTGAGCCTTTATAAGGCTCTGGTTAGGCCCCATTTGGAGTACTGTGTCCAGTTTTGGGCCCCACATCTCAGAAAGGACATACTGGAACTGGAGCGTGTCCAGCGGAGATTCACACGGATGATCCCTGGAATGGCGGGTCTAACATATGATGAACGGCTGAGGATCCTGGGATTGTATTCATTGGAGTTTAGAAGGTTAAGGGGAGATCTAATAGAAACTTACAAGATAATACATGGCTTAGAAAGGGTGGACGCAAAGAAACTGTTTCCGTTAGGCGAGGAGACGAGGACCCGTGGGCACAGCCTTAGAATTAGAGGGGGTAAATTCAGAACAGAAATGCGGAGACATTTCTTCAGCCAGAGAGTGGTGGGTCTGTGGAATTCATTGCCGCGGAGTGCAGTGGAGGCCGGGACGCTAAATGGCTTCAAGGCAGAGATAGATAAATTCTTGATGTCGCGAGGAATTAAGGGCTACGGGGAGAATGCTGGTAGGTGGAGTTGAAATGCCCATCAGCCATGATTGAATGGTGGAGTGGACTCGATGGGCCGAATGGCCTTACTTCCACTCCTATGTCTTATGGTCTTATGGTCTTAAAGCGGGGTTGGAATATTAGAAGTTTCTAACCGGCACTAAGGCTAGAATATTAGAAGTTTCTAGTCTATGTGTGAGTCAAACTTTACCTGCCGAGTTTAGTTTGGAAAGTCATGTGTGATTGGCTTTTGTAAGGATATTCTGTGGATCGAGGGGACTGAAGCTCAGGTTGGGTGTGGAAATCAGTAGACTAGAAGATACTGACCCTGAGAAAAGTCTGCAAGACATTTTGGTGACAGCACTAAAATCTTGCATCCATTACTGGTAAAAGAGGCCAAAGAATAAATCATCCTCAGAGTAAGGCAGATTGTGCGGACATTTTCTGTAAAATAGGGACACTTATCTTCAGAAACCAATAACCAATCGACCCTTAACCAAAACAGAAAGATAGTGCCTTGGTCAGCCTTGGATAGGGCCCAGAAAGGGTACTTATCCTTAATTTCAGAGTGCACCTGAAAGGGACAACCAGGAACAGAAGTAAAAAATCCGAAAAATGGCAATTAGGGTAATTCTCTTGCCCTGGAATACAGTCAAGAGAGATGTAGCAATGAAACAGGAATGGAAGAAATTAAAAGAGCAAAATAAATTGTATCACAATTAAAACACATGACCCAGTGAGCATAAGAGGAGTTCGAGATTCTTCGAATCTCACTCAGGGATGCAATGACAGAAGGAGGCTTAACAGGCCTTAATTGTATGATGTACATCAAGGATATGGAAAATAAACCAGTTCAAAAAGAAATGGTGGCAAAAGAAATCCGGAAGTCCTGGAGAGGGCATTTCTGGGTTAACCAAATGAAAACAGAAGGTACAAATTAAAGAATAGGGCCCTCTCCACCCTTGATCTGTTCATTTGATTTTCAGATGGAAAAAATAAATAACGAACCAGTTCACAAGAAGGAAGAGAACTACACTCCAGAGAGGAATCTTTTAGACAGGATTGGGGGGGAAACTAATGATACAATTGGCTACATATTTGAGGGAATTAAATGACAGAACCCGGAGGAAAACTTTACGGGTTAGAAACAAATCAAAATATCAAATTATAACTGGACAGTGAAACCTCAGGTCAGACTTCTCTAACTGGACATTAGCTGATGGGTGATCTGCGGTCTCCATGGAGTATGTACTACGCGGTGGAATTATTAAGGGTCTCGGCAGATAGCAGCGACTGACGAGCAACCCCAATATGATAAATGACAATAGTTTAAGAATTTTTGTAGCTTGATATCACGGCGGGAAAATTGTTACCAATGCAGCAAAACAATATTGCATTGAAGAGCTGTAATCGTTATTAAAAAAAAAAATTCATGTAAATTGATAGGGACTGTTATATATATATGATAAGGGGGGTATGTGTGTTGTTAAAGAACTTGATCCGCATTTCTAAACTGTGTGAATGTTTTAATAGAGGGGTAGTTTAGTGTGTTTTCTTGATTTAACTATATAGTACATTACAAATAATATTGATGTTGTTTATATGCCATATTTAGTATGTAATAACTATTGGTCCCAAAGCCAAGAAGGGATGTTTCGATATTGTACCTTATTTCTGGTATTTAAATTGTGATAACAGTTGAAAATATGTAAAGTTGTAGCACACAGTCTATTTGTGTGGTTAGGTAATGAATAATGTGTTAAGATAAGATTTTTTTTTACTATGTATATAACAATAGGCAGAGTTTGTTTGAAAAAGAGACGGTTCAATGTGGTTTTGCAAATGCTGTAATGGAAAGTATACACTTTAATGTTGTAAGGGAAATGATGACAGATGAAAGGGATTTGAAGGAAATTTGTCAGAAAGATATTCTCTCATGTAAACCAGGGGTTGGCAGACATACATGATTCACGACAATGTTAGACACTAATGGGGAAGTTAGGAATACAAGCAGGATCAATTGAACCTTTTAAATTAATGAAACAAGGGGATCAGTGGGTGGTACATGATATCACAATTACCCCATTCCAATCAGAAATGGAAAACAATTTGGACGACGGAAAAATGGGACACGTAACAGCCAGTGATGGACAAAAGATCTGTTTGGTTACTGATGAACTGAGTTGTGTGCTGTTTCTAAGGGACATGAGGAAGCTTATACGGTGCTGCTATCCCAAGGAAGTAAAATGCTTTGGAGGTAGTGGAACACATGGAAAGCTATTGTGTTACCTTCCTGAGCGGCTATGGCTATGGTTCACGGTAATTGGACTGGAACGGAAAACAAGACTCTTATTGACACTGGTCTGAGATATGCATACAAATGACGAAGATCGGGGATATAGGTTAGTTAGTACAATTGGATGGGGGGGGACAAATAAACCAAATTATAGATATGTTTCAAATGTCAAGACGGGGTGTTCTGGAAAATACAGAAAAGGTGTCATTTGAAACATTGAAGTCTGGCAATATCTGGTCTGAGAGGGTACAGGGAAAGAATAAACATTTTAAATAAGACACTTTCCCTGCCCTTGGCGCCTGTCTGTCTCCCGCCCCAGCGCTCAGGTTTTAACAGAAGAGGAAAGTACCCAAGCCACAAAAGACATATTTGAGAATAAATTGAATAAATTATTGGAAGAAAAGGAGACCATTTTACATAGAACTGCTGCACCAAATTTGAGAGCTGTTGAAAAACTGCAAAATGTGTGGGATAAGTTTCAAGAGTCAGTGTATGCCTTTGAATCAAGCAGAAAGAAAGCTAGGATAAGCAGACAGGATTTTGAATATGTCAAAAGAAGAAGATATGGTTTGTTTAACCAGTGTTTTGAGCATATCTCAGTGAAAATTGATCAGATCTACAAGATGATCTGTCAAAATACCAGCGCTCAGGCCCTCCCCCCACCATGCCCCTTTAAGCCCCGTAGCCCATCCCCTATCGGAGGTCCCGATCTTTCCCGCCAAAAAAGTATCAAGTGCGGGCTCCTCCATCCCCCAACCCACGAGGCAGCAGCAACGAGGAGAGCAGAACGCGAGGGAGCAGCAGCTGGAGAGGTCAGAACGGAGCACAGAGGAAGGAGGACAGAAAACAGAGAACCAGCATCAGGAGAGAAGAGGAGGAGAGAGAGAGAGAACTCGGTCATGGGAAAGGCAAGGCAAGCAGCCGAGTGTAAACTGTAATAGATCTAAAGAAGGCTAGGATTTAAAGTTAAAATGTTAAGGTGGGTCTGAAGGTCCCTACAACCGAACAGACAGCATCCAGAATCACTAATCTTTTTACCCTTCTGTAAAGAAAGTGTTTGCAACTTTAAAAAAAAAGTATAATAATAAAATAACTTAACCTGAAAAAGTGGTTATTAGCTTACTTCACTTCCTTAATAACGCAGGACCCAGGACATCGATGCTATTAAGGGGTAAGTAGGTAAAATTCTTCGGTGAAGGTATGGGTTATACCGGGGGATAACTTGAAAAGCTAGTTTGACCTGAATAGCACCCACCGAAGCCTGCATCGGAGTCAGGGAGTGAGAATCCCTGTTCACCATTTAGAATATTGGCCCTTTTTGGTATAGGGGGAATTCTAAGAAGAGTGGTGAATTTGCAAAAACAGGGCTTTTCACAGTAACTTCATTGAAGCCTACTCGTGACAATAAGCGATTTTCAATTTCAATTTTCAGAGTTGAACGAGATCTTCAGATAACTTTGGAATTTTGTGCAGAAAGGAAAGGAGGTGCAGAGGGGGGGGAGGAGGTGCTGTATTTTGTAACTTTTCTTCAGCTTCCTGAACCTGGTGCGTGTTCAAGGCTTTAATCCGGTGCGGTAATTGTTTGATGATTTTTAAAAAAAGATTTGATCCTTGCCAACCGTAGCCAACAAGCTTTGAGATGCAAGACGCTTGCTCAGTGAATAAAGTCACAAGGTTCCACGAGGTTTGAACAAACGAAAACAAATGTTATTTCAAGATCATAAAGATAAAACAATTTGCAATATCTATCTTATACACTATCAGGATTAAAATGAGTTACATGTGACTTAACAGGTAAACCTGTGCTTGAGCATACCGCACTACACAATAAATACCAAAAGCAACCAAAACAGAGTCCACAGAACTCTCAACAACCCAACCAGACATGGTGAGTCTCTTAAGGACATGGCTGATGGTAAATTCTGAGTTATTCCAAAACTTGAAGGGAAACTGGAAATAACCACTCTCAACTGTATTTTACAGATAGATATAATGTGAGGAAAATTTGAAAACCAGAGAATGATGTCCCAGAGTTTTGTGATTATATTAAGTCAAATAAGCATTAACCTTTTCACAGTAACTTCATTGCAGCATTAATGTAAGCCTACTTGTCACAATAAATCATTATTATTAATATTAATCAAACAACTAATTAAACAATAATAAAGTCAATTAGAAGAACTAAAACAATGGCTATACGCAGTATCACTAAGTTTACCCAATTCCGAACACCTTTATTTTGCTACCTTCAGAACCAATTCTCCCCAAACTTCCACAACGTCTGATAGGTTTTACAAAACTATATACAAAATCCACTAACAATTACCACACCAGGCAGGTATATCTCTTTGGGGTTGCTTCTGACGTAGAACAAACCAATTGGTTTCTCAAGGCACAGATAAGGCTTGCTGTGAGATAAAATAACTATTCTGTTGGCCGAGCGCTCAAACATCTGCCCTTGCACAGATTGAATGATTCTGATATGGGGTTTTCCTTTTTGATCATCCCTTACCTGAACTAAGCTCTTCAGAAGCCAAATTTGATGACCTTCATTTCGCGAGGTCTCCCTTTTAGAATGTAAGTGCAAATTTCACACCTTGATTCCTCCTTTGAACATCTCACACCTCATTCAAAACCCCTTCCCACTACAGAGGTCAAGTTCCCCATTGTTACCAGCTTCCCTTCAGATAAACAAAGCAGTGTTGTGCGAAGCTCATCAAAGTATGAAAACCACTAGATTGAGTAATACAACCAATCTCTCCCTCCAATAGTTTAAAAAAATATATAATCAGCAGAAAACATTCAAATTTATTGGGCTTTCCTGATACTTTCATGTCATCCCTAATTTTCCCGACAAGTCAATCAATCTAATTGAAACACTGGGTGGAATTCAGCCAAAGAATTTCTAGTTGTGTCATGAGAATGTCACTTGAAGAAATGTTTGGCTGCTCATATTACTGCAGTGATGTCAGAGTGTGGGTGGAGCTGGGCTGTCTGTCAGCTTTTTACTTTCGTTTTTGAGCAGGCTGCAGGGTGTGTTTTAGTTTCGTTTTCAGAGCTAGATAGCTGCAGTCACAGCCAGAAGGTGTATGAATCTCTCTCTGTAATCTAAGGACTGTAACTTGATCCTGGTGATTTAAACTCATAACAGTAGTGACTTTAACCGGATGTGTTTCTGCTTAAAGGTTTGTTAAGCCTTCTGGGTGTTAAAAGGACAGTCTACAGATTACTTAATGTTGTATTCTTTGGGGGGGTATATTTGATTCACTGGTTGTTGAGATGTTAACTGTTTGTTTTAGAAAGGTTAACTTGAATTCATAGAATAAACATTGTTTTGCTGTTTTAAAAAATACTTGTCCATTTCTGAAGTACCACTCTTGTAGAGTGGGTCCTGTGCTCCCCATACCACAATCTATTAATAGTTGTGGTCAGGTGAACTCCATGATATACTTTGGGGTTATCTAAACCCTGGCCCATAACAGCTGTCATTCTGGCAAGTCCGCCAGCTTTTTGGGTTAAGGTGTTGAATAAACTAATGGAATTAAAGGCAGACAAGTCTCCGGGACCTGATGGCCTTCACCCTAGGATATTAAAGGACGGGACAGCTGAGGTAATGGATGCTTTGGTTATGATATTTCAAAATTCCCTTTATTCTGGAATGGTCCCGGTGGATTAGAAACACGCTAATGTGATGCCCCTATTCAAAAAGGAGAGAGGCAAAACGTAACAAACTATAGACCAGTTAGCTTGACCTCTGTTGTGGGAAGGTTGCTGGAATCAATCATTAAGGAGGTGACGACTGAACATTTGAAAAGATGAAGCTCAATCCACCACTGTCAACATGGTTTCACGAAGGTGGATAATGGGGAACCTGTGGATGTGGTAGATCTAGACTTCCAGAAGGCTTTGACGAGGTGCCGCATAAAAGACTGATCCAGAAGGTGAGATTGCAGGGGTGAAATGAAATGAATATCGCTTATTGTCACGAGTAGGCTTCAATGAAGTTACTGTGAAAAGCCCCTAGTCGCCACATTCTGGCGCCTGTTCGGGGAGGCTGGTATGGGAATTGAACCGTGCTGCTGGCCTGCTTTAAAAGCCAGAGATTTGGCCCAGTGTGCTAAACCAGCCCCTGTTGGGGGATTGGGGGTAGAGTAGTAGATTGGATTGACGATTGCTGACTGACAGAAAGCAGAGAGTCGGGATAAATGGATCCTTCCCTGAGTGGAGAACTGTAACTAGCGGGGTGCCGCAGAGGTCAGTCCTCGGACCTCAACTGTTTACAATCTATCTAAATGATCTGCAAGCAGGGATAGAGTAAAACATAGCAGTATTCGCTGATGATAATAAAATAGGTTAGAAAGCAGACAGTGAAGAAAAGATAAAGATTTTACAAATGGATAAAGATAGGCTAGGAGATTGAGCCAAAGTTTGGCAGATGGAATTTAATGTGGATAAGGGTGAGGTTGTCATTTTGGATGAACAAATAGAAAGGAAAATTATTATCTAAGTGGAAATTGGATTCAAAATGCATCTGGGCAGAAGGATCTGGGTGTCTTTGTTCATGAATCGCAGAAAGTCAATATGCAGGTCGAGCATAAAAAGGCAAATGAAATGTTAGCATTTATTGCAAAAGGACTGGAGTATAAAAGTAGAGAAGTGTTGTTGCAACTGTATAGGTGAGACCACACCTGGAGTATTGTGTCCAGTTTTGATCTCCTTATTTGAGGAAGCATGTGGTGGTCTTGGAGGCAGTTCAGAGGAGGTTCACCAGATTGATTCCGGGGATGAAAGGATTGACGTAAGAGGAGAGATTAAACAGGTTAGGTTTATACTCGCTGGAGTTTAGGAGGATGAGAGGGGATCTGATTGAGGTGTATACAATACTAAAAGGGATTGATAAAATAAATGTAGACCAACTGGTATCCCATGTGGTGCAATCTAGAACGAGAGGTCATGGATATAGGTTGAGAGGCAGTAGATTTAAAACTGAGGTGAGGAGGAACTACTTCTTGCAGATTGTGGTGAATTTGTGGAACTCGCTGCCCAGTAGTGAGGAGCAGTTTGAATCATTAACGGTTTCAAGGAGGTGACATATATTTCTGATTAAAAAAACAGGCGAACAGGCAGCGAGGAGGATTTGAGACCAGGAAGAGATCAGCCATGATCTGATTGAATGGCAGAGCAGGCTCGAAGGGCTGAGTTGACTACCTCTGCTCTTAATAGGGGCAGCACAGTAGCATGGTGGTTAGCATAAATGCTTCACAGCTCCAGGGTCCCAGGTTCGATTCCCGGCTGGGTCACTGTCTGTGCGGAGTCTGCACGTCCTCCCCGTGTGTGCGTGGGTTTCCTCCGGGTGCTCCGGTTTCCTCCCACAGTCCAAAGATGTGCGGGTTAGGTGGATTGGCCATGCTAAATTGCCCGTAGTGTCCTAAAAAGGTTGGGTTACGGGTATAGGGTGTATATGTGGGTTTGAGTAGGGTGATCATTGCTCGGCACAACATCGAGGGCCGAAGGGCCTGTTCTGTGCTGTCCTGTGTTCTATATCTATGTACCTATGTACTGTATTCACCCACATTTTTGTGGGTCGTGGGGAGTTTCTCCCCAGTCTAACCCACACATCGAAGCTTTGTCAGCTCTGAGGAGCTGAACTCACCAGCGAGACCACCTCCTCAGAGATTGGGGCATCCTTTTGAAAGGGTGCCCCAACCTCCAAGTGAGTTTGAGGGTCCCCCACACCCCCACCCATGGGCAATGCCATCCCCCGCACACACGGACTTTACCAGCTCCCCCAAGCGTGAACAGCCCGCTATGGGGTCACTGAGGCCCTCCCCTTTTCAGGCATCCCCAAATCCCTTTTGGGCCCTCCCCTTTCAGGACCCCCCCCCCCCCCCCAACACTTATGAGGCTCCTTCATACTTGCCTTTCATCCCCTACCTCTTCATACCTCATTCCCCCTTTCATGGGCATGGCCCCCTCAGGCCCTGACCCTTTGCAATGCCACTCTGGTGCCTGGGTACCCTGCCACTGCCACCCAAGCACCCTTTCAATGCTCCTTCCAGCCTGGCAGTGCCACTCAGGCACCTTGGCAGTGCCAGGGTAGCAGTGCCAAGGTGCCAGGCTAGCAGTGTCACTGTGCCCAGGTATCAGGGGGAGAGCCAGGGTGGCACCCTGCTCTGTCCTCGACCACCCAAAAGGTCTGGGAGAACCTCCCAGTTGCCATTACGCCTGGTACAGATTTGTGTAGACTGGCACCTAGTGAGGTCTCCTAGGCAGTAAGTAAAACAAAATCCAGTGTATGTAGCAAGTGGAATTATCAGGATTTAAACATCATAATATCATCCTAACTCAGAATCTGGCCTTTCTCTTACATCCTTTCTTTAAACTCTGAATTGAACACCAAAAATTTGGTCAACCGAACGTAAGGAGGCAACATTTAAGTTTTCTTCAGAAACATCTTGGGCAACTTTGTTTTTTAGATTTTGTACCATGTTGTGTAAAAGTTGGGAAGACTCCCTACAATTGCACAGAGCATTGGTGAGATCGTACCTAGAATATTATGTACCGTTTTCACCTGAGAAGGGGTATACTTGCATTAGAGATGGTTCACGAAGCTGATTCCTGGGAGGACAGGATGAGAGGTGGTTTTATTGAAACATGAAAGATTGAGAGGACGGGGCAGAGTTGCTGCTGAGAGGGTGGGTGGAATCTTACCATATTCTTTCCAAGTGTCAGGTTCAGGTTGAAAACCTGAAATGCTCTCCAGCTGTACAGACCAGCTTTCTCTCCAGATCGTGAGCTTCGTTCGGGGAGGGGGGAGGGTGTGGCTGGAGCCAGTCAATCGGGGCGCCATCTTTAAAGGGCGGTTCGATCAGTACTGAATTACAACTCCCCCCCCCCCCCCCCCCCCCCCCCCAGTACGTCTTCACCTGCCACCACGCCACAGATGTATCGGGGACACCCTTAATTCCGCTCAAACATCAAAGGGCACCCATTGGCGGGGGGGGGGGGGGGGGGGGGGGGGGGGGCTGGGTGATCTTATAAAAATTGATTCAAATGCATGAAAATTAGGTTCTTGCCCTTTGCGGGTTTGACCCTCCAGCGAGGAATGGGGAAAATCGAGAAATATGATCGCTCTGGAAGGAAACACGTTGCCCGATTCTCTCTGGATTTTCTGCTTGCATTACTGTTCTCTCCGATGGGCAATATGGCCTGCTGCGATGTCCCAGTGAAGCCTAGCACAAACTGGAGGAACAGCACCTCATCTTCCGATTAGGCACGTTACAGCCTTCTGGACTCAACCTTGAATTCAGCAACTTCAGACTGAGAACTCCCTCCTCCACCTTGACCCCATTTTTATTTCTATCAATTTATTTTCATTTATTCCATTGATCTGTTTTTCCCTCACCATTGTTCCTTTCCCCCCATTCCACTTGAACCAACTGTTCCTAGTTGCCCTTTGACTCACTGTTCACCTTTGTTCTCGTATTCACACATTCTAATCTCTTTCTGTGCCACTACCAGCACCCTTCTTAGCCTTAATCACCTCCACTTACATTCCTTTTATCTTCTGTCCTCAACATCTTTGTCAATCTCCACCTATCGCTGGCCCCCCAGAGCCCCCCTCTCTAGCTTTGACAGAGAGTCATCTAGGCTCGAAACATCAGCTCCCTTTTCTCTCCACAGATGCTGTCAGACCTGCTGAGATTGTCCAGTTGTTTCTGTTTTTGTTTCAGACCCCAGCATCCGCAGTAATTTGCTTTTATCTTTGTATTTGATTCTCTGAACTGGTGAGTGAACCAGAACTTCACTTCCCTGATGAAGGAGCTTCACTCCGAAAGCTCGTGGTTCCAAATAAACCTGTGGGACTTTAACCTGGTGTTGCAAGACTTATTACTGTGCCCACCCCAATCCAATGCTGGCATCTCCACATCATTCATCATGTATTAGACTTTCTGAAGTGATAATGCCCACTCTACAACCTGTTTTGATGTAGTATTATTAAACCAGTGTTAATTCAGACACGAGAATGTGTATACAGCCTGTCTACTAAACAAGAACCACACCTAGAGTTCTAGATAGAAGGACCATCTTGGGTATAAGAGGTAAATAGTATTTGCATAAGAGAGCAGTTGGAACCAATGTGGACTCTGTATTGTGACATCTGATAAAACAGCAGATATGATGAGCAATATCACAGAAAACTCTCTAGACTTGTGGCGACAAGAGCAGATCAGGAGCTTGAGATTCTGCAATGAGTAAATCAGCTCCTGGTCCCAGAAACATCTCCGTAATCCACAAGACAGGAGTATGATGGAATACTCTGCGTTTACCTGGATGAGTCCAGCAAGACTCAATACCTGGATGAGTCCAGCCTTACCTACAACTCAGGGACTGCAGCAGATCAAGAAGGCAACTCACCATCACCTTCTGAAGGGCAACAAGGGATGGGCAATAAATGCTGGCCTAACCAGTGACACCCACATCCCGTAAATGCATTCAGAAAAAGAGAAGCTCAAAACCATCCAGGACAAAGCAGCCCACTTGATTGGCATCCCATCCACCAGTTAAACATTCACCCCCTCTGCCACTGATGCACAGTGGCAGCCCTGTGTGCCACCTACAAGATGCACTGCGGCAAATTGTGAAGGCTCTTTCAACAGCACCTTGCAAACCCACAACCTCTACGGTGGCCCAGTAGGACAGGGCGGCAGGCACACGGAAATACCGCCACTTGAAAGCTCTCCTTCAAGCCACTCACCATCCTGCCTTGAAACGATATTGCCATTCCGTCACTGTCAACGGATCAGAATCTGGCAACTCCCTTCCGAACGGACTATGGGTCAACCTACACGAGGTGGACTTCAAGATTTGAAGAAGGCTGCTCATCACCACCTTCTCAAGGGCAATTCAAACGAGTGGAAGAAATGTCGGCCTAGCCAGAAACACCCATATCCCTTCTGTGAATAAAAAAAGTGGGTATTTGTCTGTTCTCATAATGTTTCAGAAATACACTTCAAAAGGTTGGGGGGTGGGGACCGAGGGGATGTTGAAGTGAAAGGGCTGTTGTCATGTAGAGTTGGGTTCATGTTTTCCCCCGGCAGATAGACAGAAATTTACAAGTAATTACAATTGAACTCTAGCTGACCTCAGGAGTGAACAGGCTGCTACAATTAGCTGGATGCATCTATTTAGAGGACTTTCCTAACAGGGACACCGGAACAATGCTCTGAAAGGAGCAGGCCCCATTAAACAATGACCTCAAAATACGGAGGCCTGGAGGATCTGCCAGTCAAGCAGAACGGAAAACACTTCCAGAAACGCCCAGTCAAATGGAAAGTTCTTCATAACCGGCTAATTGCAGTCTGATTCTCAAGGTTTGAAAAATAATTCCCTCAGTTAATAGCAACACGATCTTAAGCCAAAGGCACCAAGTGCTGCTAGTGTAGGGGGTAATGTCAACCAGTTGATATGGCTGCCCTAACCTCCTCTCATCAATCATTTGTCAGATATGCCCTTCAATCGGCAGGACCTTTAGCCACTGAAACCGATTGACAAAAAACACTTCATTTCTGAGAATAATTAGCCTGTGAACGTGCCGATTGCAAATCGAGTCAGGCAATCTTAGAATATTTAATTAAGACTTGTGGAGGAAATTCAATCCGGTCTGCCGCTTTGTTAATGAGAATGAATATACCACGTGGATAATCCCAATTAATCTTTAAAACTCCTCTTGGTACACGAGGGCCCTATTAATTAGCAACACAAATGATGAAGAAAAGTTATAACATTTCTAAGTGAACAAATATGTAGGCAGCCACCTGCTGGGCTGCCTTTAATTCAGAGAGAGGAATTTAGTGCTCACTGTCACTCTGTACCTTATCGGAAAGTAGATTTCATGCTTGTCCTCCACTGACGCTACTCGCAGGTTTCAATAATCGGAACTCTGAGTCCGTTTCGTGCTATTTATAGACTCCTATTTATTGACTACAGCTCCGCCTTCAACACCATAATCCCAGCCAAGCTCATGTCAAAGCTCCAAAACCTAGGACTTGGCTCTCCACTCTGCAACTGGATCCTTGACTTTCTGACCAACAGACCACAGTCAGTAAGAATGAACACCAACACCTCCTCCACAATAGTCCTCAATACCGGTGCCCCGCAAGGCTGCGTACTTAGTCCCCTACTCTACTCCCTGTACACACACGACTGCACGACTGCGTGGCAAAACTTGGTTCCAACTCCATCTACAAGTTTGCTGACGATACGACTATAGTGGGCCGGATCTTGAATAATGACGAGTCCGAATACAGGAGGGAGATAGAGAACCCAGTGGAGTGGTGTAACGACAAGAATCGCCCCCTCAATGCCAGAAAAACTAAAGAGCTGGTCATCGACTTCAGGAAGCATAGTACTGTACACACCCCTGTCAGCATTAACGGGGCTGAGGTGGAGATGGTTAGCAGTTTTAAATTCCTAGGGGTGCACATCACCAAAAATCTGTCCTGGTCCACTCACGTCGACGCTATCACCAAGAAAGCACAACAGCGCCTATACTTCCTCAGGAAACTAAGGAAATTCGGCATGTCTACATTAACCCTTACCAACTTTTACAGATGCACTATAGAAAGCATCCTATCTGGCTGCATCATAGCCTGGTATGGCAACTACTCGGCCCAGGACCACAAGGAACTTCAGAGAGTCGTGAATACCGCCCAGTCCATCACATGAACCTGCCTCCCATCCATGGACTCCATCTACACCTCCCGCTGCCGGGGGAAAGCGGGCAGCATAATCAAGGATCCCTCCCACCCGGCTTACTCACTTTTCCAACTTCTTCCATCGGGCAGGAGATACAGAAGTCTGAGAACACGCACAAACAGACTCAAAAACAGCTTCTTCCCCACTGTCACCAGACTCCTAAATGACCCTCTTATTGACCGACCTCATTAACACTACACCCTGTATGCTTCAACCGATGCCAATGCTTATGTAGTTACATTGTATATCTTGTGTTGCCCTATTATGTATTCTCATGTATTTTCTTGTATTTTCTTGAAATTTGTTTAATTCCCTTTTCTTCCATGTACTGAATGATCTGTTGAGCTGCTTGCAGAAAAATACTTTTCACTGTACCTCGGTACATGTGACAATAAACAAATCCATCCATCCATCGAGACTCTGAATGTTATAAACTGGGCCATGACAAGGGCCATGACCCATTTAAAGAGTGTAGTCGATTGACCATTTTAGACTCACGCTGTCCGATAGAAACTATGGCTAAGCACAGATGTGGAAAAGGTGGCACTGTTGTAGCCACATGCGCTAGCTTTCGGGGAAAACATCTCCCAGGTAAATGTTGTTCACACATGCCCACTTACACAGCAGGAGCTGTGGAGAAGCAAAGAGGCTTCGGCGTCTGAGTACAGAAATCATTAGGGTGGGTGAATTGGTACAAAACATCATTAAAAAGGCTATGGAAGGTTGGCCTTTAAGTGGGCCAGGATTAGGGTTGCCAACTAATTATATGTACTCCTGGAGGTTTCACCTCATCACATGACTTGCCCCCCTGCTCCAGCCATTAGTCAAAACATCCACCCCTGTGGCCTTCTGACACCAAACCAACTTATGCAATCGGAGGCGAAGTAGGCCTTTTGGCCGCTTGAGCCTGCCCTGCCATTCAATAAGATCATGGAGAATTGAGTCCCACATTCACCATCTACCCCACGATGACCTTTGATTCCCTTGCTGAACAAGAATCCATCTACCTTCGCCTTGAAAATACTCCGTCACCCCGACTCCAGCGCCTTCTGAGGCAGATTTCCAAAGTCGCACAGCCCTCTGAGAGAAAAGGAATCTCCTCATCTCTGCCCTATGAGGGTGACCCCTAGTTTTAAAAACTGAGCCCCCCCCCCCTCCAAATTAGAAAACAATTCCTGGAGACGTCAGGCCAATATGACAAGTTTGGCAACACCAGCTGGGATAAAAGAAGCGGTGGAAGTTATGTTTCAGTGAAAGAGAGCTCTGCTTCACCCCCATTGAGAGTACTGTGTTCAGTCCTCAGCATGATGTGGAGATGCCAGCACTGGACTGGGGTGAGCACAGTAAGAGGTTTTACAACACCAGGTTAAAGTCCAAGATGTTTGTTTCGAATCACTAGCTTTCGGAGCACAGCTCCTTCCTCAGGTTAATCTGTGGAAGGAGCTATGCTCCAAAAGCTACGTTCCTCAGCGTGGCATCTCGGGCATCATATGGAGAGGAACGCTGGGCAGTTTCTACAGACTGGTACAGGGGCTGAAAAAGCTTGAGTGTAAGGATAGGTTACAGAGGCGGGACCTGAATAAAGAAGATTGAGAGGTGGTCTAAATGAGGTAGTTAAATAAATAAAGGGTTTGACAGGATAGATAGATTTCCGCTGGTGGGTGAAGTCTAGAGCAAATTTGGTCAGCGGTTCTGTCCCGAAGCACTGGAGCTGAGAAGGGGTGATCTCAGTTGCCCTGATGTAAGGTCCCTGAAGGGGGAGGGGTGGGTTCAGCGATGATACCTCTTAAAACTGAATAGATAGCATGCCACGAGAGTAGTTTTACATATGTTATTTTGTTAAGGATTGAGATGATTTATAGGACTAAATAATCATTATTAACCATTAAACATGTATTTTTAGGACATAGCAGTAGTAAGTAATCAAATGGGATGTAGGATTCGAAAGAGAAAATGCTGGAAAATCTCAGCGAGTCTGGCAGAATGTGTAGGGAGATAAAAGAGCTAACATTTTGAGTCTGATGACTCTTTTGTCAAAGCTGATTTCGGATAGCTAACTTGACCAAAAGGACATTACTTCTGACGTCTTGTCTTTGTGAAACAATCCAGGGTGCTGGTTCTGTTGTTCTGTTTCTCATGGTCAATCAGCACAGGCTGCTGGGATTGTACACAGCTGTCAGGAAGAGGATCAATCATGCGCTGCTTGCGATTCTATTGGGTGAACAAAGAACAAAGAAAAGTACAGCACAGGAACAGGCCCTTCGGCCCTCCAAGCCGACCATGCTGCCCGTCTAAACTAAAATCTTCTACACTTCCTGTGTTCGTATCCCTCTATTCCCATCCTATTCATGTATTTGTCAAGATGCCCTTTAAATGTCACTTTCGTCCCTGCTTCCACCACCTCCTCCGGCAGCGAGTTCCAGGCACCCACTACCAATTCTGTGTAAAAAGCTTGCCTCGTACATCTCCTCTAAACCTTGCCCCTCGCACCTTAAACCTACGCCCCCTAGTAATTGACCCCTCTACCCTGGGAAAAAGCCTCTGACTATCCACTCTGTCTATGCCCCTCATAATTTTGTAGACCTCGATCAGGTCGCCCCTCAACCTCTGTTGTTCCAGTGAGAACAAACCGAGTTTACTCAACATCTCCTCATAGCTAATGCCCTCCATACCAGGCAACATCCTGGTAAATCTCTTCTGCACTCTCTCTAAAGCCTCCACATCCTTCTGGTAGTGTGGCGACCAGAATTGAACACTATACTCCAAGTGTGGCCTAACTCAGGTTCTATACAGCTGCAACATGACTTGCCAATTCTTATACTTAATGCCCCGCCCAATGAAAGCAAGTTTAAACACTGCTTGCAATTCTATTGGATAAGTTTAGAAGTAGCAGCTTCAGGGATTGGATCGTGTCCAACTGGGGTGGGCTATTGATTTTTGAATGTGTATAATTACGGTGTTCTGGTCTTTGTTCTGCAGAACAGGTCTTGGCCGATATCCAGTCTGTTCTCCGTGTACACGTAACAAGCGTGATTAAATATGCCATCCTGTCCAGGTTGTCGTGTTTGTTCCTCTCTGTACTGAGTTGAGCCACAGGGAATAAGCCCACGTGGAAGCTAACTCAATACACAGGTCTTGAAACCACTCCTACATCAGACCCGAACCGGTGCTTAAAGGGAAACGTCTTTGAAGTCAATGGCCCTGAGCGACTGTGAGCCATCCCATTGCCCTCAAGAACTGTAACATATGAATTCGCTGCTGACCTTACCGCAAGTGGTGGGCAATTATTGCGGCAATTGTTGACACTGTATGTTTTGTGGTTTGTGTACATCAACAGCGGTTAAGCATTGCCAGCTCTCCAATAAATGCAGAGCAGGGCTGAAGTTCACATGCATAACACCATATTATTGTGCTTGCTGTCTGGATGGGGATGCTCACTTGCACCCAAGGGGACCCCCATCTCATTGCCAACGTTTAAGGGAGCCTTGTTTCTGAACAAATGAAATCTTCGACAAAGATGAACTGTAGGGCAAAATTTTTCTGCCCTACAACCGCACACGCCCTCCCCCCTCCTCCCCTCGACCCCGGCCCGGCCCGGCCCCAGGATTCACCACTACTCTTTCAGCATCCCCTCCACAGTGTCCTCACTGGCTGGAGATGGAACTTCCCAAACTTCCCACTCTCACCCAGGAGGAAATCCTGCCTTGGAGCAGCGTTTTTCAAGTTTTTCTTTTCTGGATCCTACATTTGCCAACTGGCTGGCCTTCAGGGCCCACCCTGGTCGACCTTTGACACACATGCCACGTTTGCTTACCTTTAATGTAAAAGGGGAGCCTGCTTGGTCCTCACCATCTCACTTGAATCGGGTTCAAAGGAGGAGAGGGCAATCCGCATATTTCAGTTCCTTGGTGCTGTCTTCATCTTTATGAAAATGGAAAATCAAACTTCGCACATGCAGGTCACCATGAAGTGCAATAGCAACAAAATGCTTGTTTTACTCAGCACTGGGTACTCCTGGGAGATGCTACCCCAGAATGCTGACAGCCTCATGGGCTTTTGGCATATTCTGAATGTGGTATCTCAGGTCAGCTACAGCAGCGTAGCCTTTTAATTTGGAGTCAGCTCTAAGTTAATAACTGACTCTGCAGGTCTCAACCTCAAAAGGAATTTTTCACTCACCACTACTCTTTTCAAATTCTGAAACTTCTCTCATTTGCCAGTACTTCCCTGCATATAATACACATGGGGCTGGTTCGTCCATTCCTGAGACTAAGTGTTGGCGCCGGCACAGGATTCGTGGACTTCTATGGCAGCCAAACAGGCGCCACACCTGGACCGATTCCGCGACTGTTAGGCTAGCACCGGCACCACGTGGATCACAATCGATTCCAATGGGAATCGGTGCCGGTTCGCTGGGTTCGAGATTGACACTGAGGAGGCTGACAGGCTGCAGCCACATATACACACTTCATTCCCCACACAACGCCATCCCAGCCAACAAGATGGCAGTGAGGAGAGCGGCCCAAAGATTCACCAATGCCGAGCTGGAGACCCTCCTGGACGTGGTGGAGGAGAGGCCGTTGACCCTTTACCCTGGCCCGAGAAGGAGGCTGCCATGGCCTGGGCGCAGGTGGCAGAGGTGGGCAACGCCTCCAGCAACTCCATCTGGACCGGCCACAGCAGTGCTGTGAAAAAAACTGCACAACCTCCTCAGGGCACCCAGGGTGAGTAGGCAGCACTGTGTCCATGGCACAAACCTAATTTCCACACAAAAGTAACTCAACAACAGCCACCCCCCCCCCCCCCACCCCCACCCCCCCCCCCCCCCCCCACCCACCCAGAGGGCGGTCGAATCCCCACCCTGCATCACATGTTGGCACCAATGCTGGCTGCCATGTCCGGTTGCTCTGGCCACTGAAACTACCAGCTACCTACCCCTGAGGCGGCATGTGTCAGACTGTCTAACACTGTCACTTTGTGTTCCCCAATCATAGTCACCAGGAGTGGGAGGGAAGTGGAGGGGGACCGTCGGTCCTGAGGCCCCACACTGTGGCAGAGCAGAGGGCCCCGGATGTGGTCGGTGGCCGGGGTGAAAGGGAGGTTGTCGGGGAGGAGGTCAGCCACGGGCAAGAAAGTGAAGTGAGACACTGCCGTGTTGCGGTACCCCGTGACACGTGTGTCAAACCCCCGCCCCAAACACCACTCTCATCCTCAACCCCGCACCACTCTCACCCTCACTCCCACACCATCCTCAACTCGCCCTATCCACACCCTCACTCCATCAGCCCCCAGCCGACAATCGTTGCTGTTTGAATTCCAATGTCCATTGGCTGCAGGCTGTGAAAGGTCAACATGTTAGCATGGTGCATACCTGCCTGCCCTACCAGGTCCACCTTACTGCACAGTGGCCCCGGTTGGCACTCCAGGCTCTGCCCCTGCTTGTCTCCACACCCCCCTTCATCCCTGCACCCGACCCCATTGTTGCTTGGCACCACGGGGCCTCTGGCCCTGGAGCCCGTCCCTGCTGCCAGGGGTACCGTCGGCTGGCACTGCCATTGACAGCAGTATGCTCCGCGGCCCCCGCCTGCCACCCCTTATGGGCTTGAGTGGGCGTTGCCCTTGATTGGGCCATGTTATGCCCCACCGGGAAGTTGCGGTCGGGTGGGGGTGTATGGCAGAGGGGGTACAGTGGTGGGGGTGGTGTGGGGGCACCCATACCATTGTTGGCACTCTTCAGAACCAGGGGCTGTGTGGTGGGTCGGTGGGGTGCGCAGCAAGATGCCTACCGGCAACGGCATTGCATGCCTGGGAACTGCCTGGGTCCCATGAAGGGGGGGGTCACCATGGCCATACAGCCCGTTGCCTGGTCACTCCCCTCCTCCCTGACCCTGGCAGGGCCTCCCCCACCCAAGTCAACCTGGCCAGTGTCCATTCCTGCAGACCACAGTCCCGCCTCTCTGTGTCCCATCTCCTCCCTCCCACATCACCCACGACGCCGGTTTCACGATTTGAAAAGCGCAAGTGAACCACGTCGTCGGGAATTCGGCCCATCAGAGGCAGAGAGTCGCCAAGGCCCCAGTGAATACTGGGTCGGGCCCACTAATAGTGTCTACTGTCCTTGCATTCCGGACCCCATTGACGTCGCTGGAGAGGTGACGGAGAATTGCGATTTGCCGTTAAATTGGTGCCGCCGCCATTTCGGTGTCGGAACCCATTCTCTGCCCAATTGCTTTTCCCTATTTTGCTGTCAGCCAGCGGAGAATCCTGCCGATGGGTCTTGCATCTTTATTTGCATTGGCACAATTGACAAAGCATACCTCAAGAGATCATCTTCATTCTGCTTTGGTCCTGACTTAAGTTTCTTCTTTGTAGATGGTTTACCAGAGGCCCTGGAACTCTATACTGAGCCAACACTAGCACTGCTCTGTCCTGCCCTGGACTCTCCTGTGCAGCTCTCTCCAGCAGATTCTGTTGTGAGATCCTGGCCAGTAGTTGCACTGCCTATTTGAGTCACTCTTACTTTTGAGAAAGTGATCCATCTTCGCCTCCCTCTTGTCAGCAGCTGGAAAATGGACGCAGCCCTGATCCGTGATTTGGTGCCAAAAGCACGTACGTGGACAGCGCTCGACGAGGGAGTACATGCAGCGTGTGTGATCTGCACTCTGCTGCCACGTCTGGCTGGAAGACTCCACATAGTCTAATTTAATTGCATTTAAAAGGTGACAGTGGCCGCCATTCTCAATGTAAAACCTGATAGTGGCCGTTAGGCGTTTCTCCCGCAATCAGGATCACCGCGGGAATGGCGCGACCCTCCCGACACTAGATCTCAACCTGCACTTTGAAAAACACTGCCTGAGAGAATCCTGGGACTACAAGCCGTCACCACGCAGATTCAGGTCCAGGACTAGGTAAGTGCAAGTGGTCACATGGCAGGGCAGGCAGCTGAGGCCTAGGAGGTGAGAAGAGAGGGTTTGGGGGTCTTGATGGTAAGAGCATGAGGGGAGGGAGCTCAAAATATTATTTCCCTCTTCACGCTCTGGTTCTTTTGCCATGTATCTTAATTTGTGGGCTCGGGTTACTGACCATTCTGCCACTGCAGTTTCACCACAGTAGCACAGTGTTTAGCACTGTTGCTTCACAGCGCCAGGGTCCCAGCTCGATTCCCGGTTTGGGTCACTCTCTGTGCGGAGTCTGCGCATTCTCCCCGTGTCTGCGAGGGTTTCCTCCGGGTGCTCCGGTTTCCTCCCACAAGTCCCGAAAGACATGCTTGTTAGGTGAATTGACAATCTGAATTCTCCCTCTGCGTACCCGAACAGGCGCCGGAATGTGGCGACTAGGGGCTTTTCACAGTAACTTCATTGCAGTGTTCATGTAAGCCTACTATTGAGAATAAAGATTATTACAAAGATTATTATTATACCTTATTTACTCAATTAAAACCCTTCTGGATTGATGTCTGCGCTGAAATTGCGATTATAAAGTAACACAATAATAATCTAAAGAGTTAAACAAATACGGTAGAATTCAAAAAGCTAAAAGCCTCCAGAAACCTCATTGCCCCCTGGCAGGTCTCCTGGACTCATCGTGTTGAGTTTGAAATCCTGCTGTGGTATGCCACAGTGCATGGGTCTTGCCATAGAATTAATATTCTAAATAATGGATTTCATGTTTACACACCCTTGAGAGATCACTAATGCATAATTAAAATAATTTGACTTGCTAACACAGTAGCCTCCAGGCTTCCATGCGCCCAAATAATCAAAGAGCCACATTGCCTTTGTGAAAAAAGTGCTCGGCCAAACATTTTAATTTGTTGGTAAATTGGTGTGACAAGTCGTGACAAAATCCATTGTAACGTCAATCAGTCGGATGCGATTGCAGTAAGCGTTCTGTATAGACCCTGTTGGCCCTCAACTAGAAAGGGATATGCCCCTGAAGGCACTTCCAAATAGATCGCAGCTCTTCAGGACTGTCTAATGTTTGTATAATGACCTGGAGGAACACATCCCGCATGTGTAAATTGTAAACTAATGTATACATAAATGAAGGAGGTTCTTCCTTCCCTGTTTGCAACTTATTATGAATTCATAAACCTTCACTTTACTGAACAAAAATACTACGGATGCACTAAACACTGAAATAAAATCTGCAAAGCTTGCATTCCTTTGAGAGGAAGAGCACAGCATGTTTTGTTAAAGTGTCGGATGGGATGAAGGATGAAATGAAACTATGCACCAGGATAGCTTGGAGATAGGGTGAGTTGGTGTTGCTGGAGAGAGAGGTTGAGTGTGTACATGTGGCAGTGATTGACGCTAAGTGTGGATCTCAGGATATGGTGAGACAACGCATCTCTACTGAGTAGTACTGCAGTCCTATATGCTTCACCCGATGCCCGTGTCTATATATTTACGTTATGTACTTGTGTATGCCGTATGTTTTTTCTCATGTATGGAATGATCTGTCTGTACTATACGCAGAACAATACTTTTCATTGTACCGTGGTACACGTGAAAATAAACAAATCCAATCCAATAATCTTGGGTTCATTATTCTGCATGGTGCATAGCCTCAAAATAAGGGGAAGTAGATTTAGGACTGAGCTCAGGAGGAACTTCTTCACCCAAAGGGTTGTGAATCTATGGAATTCCCTGCCCAGTGAAGCTCCTTCATTAAATGTTTTCAAGATAAAGATAGGTAGTTTTTTGTAAAATAAAGGAATAGAACAAAGAACAAAGAAAAGTACAGCACAGGAACAGGCCCTTCGGCTCTCCAAGCCCGTGTCGACCATGCTGCCCGTCTAAACTAAAATCTTCTACACTTCCTGGGTCCATATCCCTCTAGTCCCATCCTATTCATGTATTTGTCAAGATGCCCCTTAAATGTCACTATCGTCCCTGCTTCCACCACCTCCTCCGGCAGCGAGTTCCAGGCACCCACTACCCTCTGTGTAAAAAACTTGCCTCGTACATCTCCTCTAAACCTTGCCCCTCACACCTTAAACCTATGTCCCACAGTAATAGACCCCTCTACCCTGGGAAAAAGCCTCTGAGTATCCACTCTGTCTATGCCCCTCATAACTTTGTAGACCTCTATCAGGTCGCCTCTCAACCTCCGTCGTTCCAGTGAGAACAAACCGAGTTTATTCAACCGCTCCTCATAGCTAATACCCTCCATACCAGGCAACACCCTGGTAAATCGCTTCTGCACACTCTCGAAAGCCTCCACATCCTTCTGGTAGTGTGGCGACCAGAATTGAACACTATACACCAAGTGTGGCCTAACTAAGGTTCTATACAGCTGCAACATGACTTGCCAATTCTTATACTCAATGCCCCGGCCAATGAAGGCAAGCATACGGTATGCCTTCTTGACTACCTTCTCCACCTGTGTTGCCCCTTTCAGTGACCTGTGGACCTGTACACCAAGATCTCTCTGACTTTCAATACGCTTGATGGTTCTACCATTCACTGTATATTCCCTACCTGCATTAGACCTTCCAAAATGCATTACTTCACATTTGTCTGGATTAACCTCCATCTGCCATCTCTCCGCCCAAGTCTCCAAACGATCTAAATCCTGCTGTATGTTCTGACAGTTCTCATCGCTATCCGCAATTCCACCGACCTTTGTGTCGTCTGCAAACTAACTAATCAGACAAGTTACATTTTCCTCCAAATCATTTATATATACTACGAACAGCAAAGGTCCCAGCACTGATCCCTGCGGAACACCATTAGTCACAGCCCTCCAATTAGAAAAGCACCCTTCCATTGCTACTCTCTGCCTTCTATGACCTAGCCAGTTCTGTATCCACCTTGCCAGCTCACTCCTGATCACGTGTGACTCACATTTTGTACCAGTCTGCCATGAGGGACCTTGTCAAAGGCTTTACTGAAGTCCATAAAGACAGCATCCACTGTCGTACCTGCATCAATCATCTTTGTGACCTCTTTGAAAAACTCTATCAAGTTAGTGAGACACGACCTCCCCTTCACGAAACCATGCTGCCTCTCACTAATACGTCCATTTGTTTCCAAATGGGAGTAGATCCTGTCTCGAAGAATTCTCTCCAGTATTTTCCCTACCATTGCCGTAAGGCTCACTGGCCTGTAGTTCCCTGGATTATCCTTGCTACCCTTCTTAAACAAAGGAACAACATTGGCTATTCTCCAGTCCTCCGGGACATTACCTGAAGATAGTGAGGATCCAAAGATTTCTGTCAAGGCCTCCGCAATTTCCTCTCTAGCCTCCTTCAGTATTCTGGGGTAGATCCCATCAGGCCCTGGGGACTTATCTGCCTTAATATTTTTCAAGACGCCCAACACCTCGTCTTTTTGCATCTCAATGTGACCCAGGCTATCTACACACCCTTCTCCAGACTCAACATCCACCAATTCCTTCACTTTCGTGAATACTAATGCAAAGTATTCATTTAGTACCTCGTCCATTTCCTCTGGTTCCACACATAGATTCCCTCGCCTATCCTTCAGTGGGCCAACCCTTTCCCTGGCTACCATCTTGCTTTTTATGTATGTGGAAAACGCCTTCGGATTTTCCTTAACCCTTTGCCAATGACGTTTCGTGACCCCTTCCAGCCCTCCTGACTCCTTGCTTAAGTTCGTTCCTACTGTTCTTATATTCCACACAATCTTCGTCTGTTCTCAGCCTTCTAGCCGTCACAAGTGCCTCCTTTTTCTTTTTGACGAGGCCTACAATATCTCTCGTTATCCAGGGTTTCTGAAATTTGCCGTATTTATCCTTCTGCCTCACAGGAACATGCCAGTCCTGAATTCCTTTCAACTGACACTTGAAAGCCTCCTACATGTCAGATGTTGTTTTACCCTCAAACATCCGTCCACAATCTAGGTTCTTCAGTTCCTGCCTAATATTGTTATAATTAGCCTTCCCCCAATTTAGCACATTCACCCTAGGACCACTATTATCCTTGTCCACCAGCACTTGAAAACTTACTGAATTGTGGTCATTTTTACTGAAATGCTCCCCTACTGAAACTTCTACCACCTGGCCGGGTTCATTCCCCAATACCATGTCCAGTACAGACCCTTCCCTAGTTGGACTATCGATATATTGCTTCAAGAAGCCCTCCTGGATGCTCCTTACAAACTCTGCCCCGTCTGAGCCCCTAGCACTAAGTGAGTTCCAGCCAATATTGGGGACGTTGAAGTCTCCCATCACAACAACCCTGTTGTTTTTACTCTTTTCTAAAATCTGTCTACCTATCTGCTCCTCTATCTCCCACTGGCTGTTGGGAGGCCTATAGTAAATCCCCAACATTGTGACTGCACCCTTCTTATTCCTGATCTCTAGCCATATAGCCTCGCTGCCCTCTGAGGTGTCCTCCTGTAGTACAGCTGTGATATTCTCCCTAACCAGTAGCACAACTCCTCCACCCCTTTTACATCCCCCTCTATCCCTCCTGAAACATTTAAATCCTGGAACATTTAGCTGCCAATCCTGTCCTTCCCTCAACCAGGTCTCTGTAATGGCAACATCATCATAGTTCCAAGTACTAATCCAAGATCTTAGTTCATCTGCCTTACCCGTAATGCTTCTTGCATTAAAACATATGCACTTCAGGCCACCAGACCCACTGTTTTTAGCAACATCTCCCTGTCTGCTCTTCCTCAGAGCCACACTGGCCCTATTCCCTAGTTCTCCCTCAATGCTTTCACCTTCTGACCTATTGCTCAGGTGCCCACCCCCCGCCATACTAGTTTGAACCCTCCCGTGTGACACTAGCAAACTTCGCGGCCAGGATATTTATGCCTCTCCAGTTTAGATGCAACCCGTCCTTCTTATACACACCTGCCCCAGATGAGCTCCCAGTTGTCCAGATAACTGAAACCCTCCCTCCTACACCAGCTGTTTAGCCACATGTTCAGCTGCTCTACCTTCCTATTTCTAGCATCACTGGCACGTGGCACAGGGGGTAATCCCGAGATTACAACCCCATAGGTCCTGTCTTTTAACTTTCTGCCTAGCTCCTTGAACTCCTGCTGCAGGAACTCATGCCCCTTCCTGCCTATGTCGTTAGTACCAATACATACAACGACCTCTGCCTGTTTGCCCTCCCCCTTCAAGATTCCCGCTACCCGTTCAGAGACATCTTGGACCCTGGCACCAGGGAGACAGCATACCATCCTGGAGTCTCTCTCACATCCACAGAAGCGCCCATCTGTGCCCCTGACTATAGAGTCCCCTATGACTATTGCTCTTCTGCGCTTTGACCCTCCCTGTTGAACATCAGAGCCAGCCGTGGTGCCACTGCTATGGCTACTGCTGTTTTCCCTGATAGGCTACCCCCCCCCCCCCACCCCCCAGACAGTATCCAAAGGGGTATACCTGTTCGAGAGGGGGACAACCACAGAGGATTCCTGCACTGACTGCCTGCCCCTTCTGGTGGTCACCCATTTTTCTGCCTGCACCTTAGGTGTGACCACATTTATATAACTGCTATCTATGATGCTTTCCGCCACCTGCATGCTCCTAATTGCATCCAACTGCTGCTCCAACCGAACCATGAGGTCTGTGAGGTGCTCCAGTTGGGTGCACTTTCTGCAGATGAAGCCACCCGGGATGCTGGAAGCCTCCCGGACCTGCCACATCTCACAGTCAGAGCACTGCACCCTCTAATTGACATTGCGTCAATTAATTAGTAAATTAAATTTAAACTTTTTTTTAAAGTTACTGTGAACTATATGTTTCTGAGCACTAGATTTCTATTATGAATGTGAAAGCTAAATACAGTACTCTCCGATCTTTGGCTCAGATACCCCTCTAAATTATAATTAAGTAATTATGTTTAATTAGTTTAACAATGCTTAATTTTTAAATTTAGTGTAGATTCCCAACTAGCCAATCAGGTCACAGCTTTACTGTGATGTCACTTCAGTTCCCCCCCCCCCCCCCCCCACACACAATTTGAAAAGGTAATAAAAATAAATAAAAATGACTTACCTTCCCAGGTTCTCAGTTGCTCTCTGGTTCTCTCCTTGCAGATTAAACGTTACAGGCCAGAAGAAAGAGAGAGAACAAAAAAGTAGGGAAAAAGCACCTTCTCCCACTCTGCACCGAATTACCTCACTGTACCAAATTACCAAGTTCTAAATTCCCACTCTGGATGAGTCTCATTCTGGCTGTGTCTCCTTGGCCTGCGCAAAGCTTACGGAGTTCGCATTCTGTCTGCCTTTTAAACAGACCTCAGCTAACCAGGGTGACTCACACTACTTAAGTTTACTTAAGAATAAAGGGTTATGGTGTTCGGGTGCGAAAGTGTATCTGAGTCCACAAAAGATCAGCCATGATATCATTGAATGGCGGATCAGGCTCGAGGAGCCTGATGGCCTACTCCTGCTCCTAGTTCTTATGTTCTTATGCTGTGAAGTGCCGAGTTGAGAGATAGGGGCTGGATTCTCCCAAAATGGGGCTGTGTCCCCAGGCCAGCGTAAAAACGCTGGCGTTTCAATCTGGACTTTCTTTAAGAAAGTCCTGAGCGATCCTCCTACCTGCTGGGGACTGGCAGGGCCCCGGAGTGATCCTCGCAGCTCTGGCTCAGATACTGGGCCCCGCACTTCAGGTGTTTACACATGTGCACGGCACGGCTTGCGGTGGCCGCGCCGTGTAAAATGGCGGACTCGCACCGTGGACTGTCATCAAAAATGTAGGCCCCCCCTGTATATCGTGCGTGCCCGTGGGTCTATGCTGTCCGATCGCTCCCCTGGCCAACCATGAGGCCCCCCCCCCCCTCCAGAGATCAATCCCTCCGCTCCCCCCACCCTAGGTTCTCGACGTCCGATATGTGGTTAGGACCACGCCGTCGAGAACTTGGCCAGTTGTGCGCAGAGAATCGCGGAGGGGGCCTCGGTCAGTGGCTCCCTACCCGTGCTGCGTAGATCGCGTGCGACCAACTCCCGAGCGATTCTCCGGAGACCGCAGAATCGCTTCAGCGGCGCCAGACCCGATTTCTGGGTAAACGGCCATTCTCCACCCCTGCGCCAAACGCGATTTTGGCACGAAGGCTCGGAGATTCCACCCCAAGGTGCTGTTCCTCGGTGTGTTCAGCATCGCTGGAACACTGTTGCAGGCCAAGGGCAGAGAGATTAATGTGGGAAGAAGGTGGAGAATGAACATATCAAGTGACAGGAAGCTCTAAGGTCATGTTTGCAACCTGAGTGGAGGTTTTCTGGAAAGTGGTAATTCAGTCTGATTAAATCAAATACCCATTCATTTCTGAATCCAAAATCATGTGTAGGAACCTATAGCAGATTCTTAACTGGAATGGCCGTATAGTAACTGTGGCTACAGGAGCAGGTCAGAGGCTGAAAATTCTGCAAGGAGTATAATTTATACAAGTTGTATAAGACTCTGGTTCGGCCACATTTGGAATACTGCATACAGTTCTGGTCGTCACATTACCAAAAGGATGTGGATGCTTTGGAGAAGGTGAAGAGGAGGTTCACCAGGATGTTGCCTGGTATGGAGGACGCTAGCTATGAAGAGAGGTTGAGTAGATTAGGATTATTTTCATTAGAAAGACGGAGGTTGAGGGGGGACCTCATTGAGGTCTACAAAATCATGAGAGGTATAGACAGGGTGGATAGCAAGAAGCTTTTTCCCAGAGTGGGGGACACAATTAGTAGGGGTCACGAGTTCAAGGGAGATATGCGTGAAAAGTTTTTTACGCAGAGGGTAGTGGGTGCCTGGAATGCATTGCCGGCGGAGGTGGTAGAGGCGGGCACGATAGCGCCATTTAAGATGTATCTAGGCAGATACATGAATGGGCAGGAAGCAGAGGGGTACAGATCCTTAGAAAATAGGCAACAGTTTTAGATAGAGAATCTGGATCGGAGCAGGCTTGGAGGGCCGAAGGGCCTGTTCCTGTGCTGTAATTTTGCTTTGTTGTTCTTTAAGTAATTAACCCTCTGATGCTCCAAAGCCTGTTCACCATCTATTGGCAGAAGTCAGGAGTGTCATTGAGCACTCCCCACTTGCCTGGACGAGTGCAGCTCCAATAACATTCAAGAAACTCGATGTCATCCAGGACAAAGCCGCCCCGCTTGATTGGCATCTCGTCCATCACCTTAAGCATTCACTCACTCCACCACTGACAAACACAGCGGCGACTAAAATGACATTTCCTCTTGAACTGAGACACAATGGGATGAAGTGAGACAAATATACTGCAACACGGCGTTTGAAATCACTCATTCAGTCATTCAGGGTTACAGAACACTCTCAGCAAACCTTCCAAAACTAATTGGACTGCTAACTTACACCAGAAACATCATAAAACATGTTAAATTCCAGTTAGTGTTAATTGCATTGACTTAACACTGCAATAACTTTGAAGTCATTTAATTAATCCGAACCGGATTCTGTGAAAGACTTCACATCGCTGATTTTCTTCTGCCAATAAAAGCCTCAATTGGATTGAATTGGATTTCTTTATTGTCGCGTTCAAAAGGTATATTGACAAATACCATTCCCTTTTCAAAAAATATTTTTAAAAGGGAACTAGGCAGAACGGCTCTTACAGCGGGAAGGGTGGGAGATCTCCCAGGCGATTGAGGCCAGGCTGACACCCTAGTACTGCTGGTGCCATCCACACACCTTGGCACTGCCAGCCAGGCACCCCGACACGCCACATTTGCACCCTGGCAGAACCAACTGGGCGACAGCCCGATAGTGCCAGGGTGCTCAGGTGTCACGGCCAAGGTGCCAGGCTGGCAGTACCAAGGCGGCTCCAGATCCAGAACACTCTGGTTGACTATTACCTGCCCTCTTCAATGGCCGAGATAGCCACTGAGTTCAAGGGCAATTAGGGATGGGCCCCAAATGTTACCCTTTGCCGGTGACATCCGCATCCCATGAAGGAATAAAGGATCTGAAATGTTAACTCCGTTTCTCTTCACAGATGATACCTGACCTGCTGAGCATTGTGATGATATGCATAAAGCAATTCTGTATATAATATTATATACGGCCTCCGACCACCAGGTGTCAGTGTAAAACCACCACATGACCCAGTGT
Source organism: Scyliorhinus canicula (assembly GCF_902713615.1). Taxonomy (NCBI): domain Eukaryota; kingdom Metazoa; phylum Chordata; class Chondrichthyes; order Carcharhiniformes; family Scyliorhinidae; genus Scyliorhinus; species Scyliorhinus canicula. The sequence continues at coordinate 274,126,989 of NC_052147.1, read as the reverse complement.
CCGGGGAGTTGGGAGTAAGTCGTGTTTGGAGGATAGAAGTACTTTGCAGTAGCTCTATAATAGTTAGTGTTAGAATTTATTATTATTTTATTTATTCCAGTTATCTTTTTCACACAGTTGTTTCATAAAGAAATTATTTAAGCGAGATGCTCTGTCGTTCATCATTCATATTGGCCAGTCTACAGAACATGATAAGCATGTTCCGCAATTTATTTTGTTGCCTTATATTTTGATTTTCCATTCCGGTCATTCCGAGAGAGAGAGAACAAAAGGGAATGTTGTGAAGAAGAAGATGAAGTTCCTGTCAGCCAATGGGGAAAAGGCTTAAATGATCTATTGATCACTGTGAGTGTTCAAGGAATTAGAAGGGACATCTTCAATTCTTTATGAAGCCAAATTATTTAGAATGCAGCCTAAAACCTAAGAATAGCTGCTGCAAATTCCTCCATGCAGCCACCGATACAGTTCACAGTTTAATCCATTGGGAGTAAACAGGTAAACGTTTTTGGAGGAATATTATCAAAAGGCATTGAGGAATCTTTTGTTCCTGTTGTTAACAGCCTAAACTAATGCATTTCAAATAAGAAAAGGCCAGAAACGTAGTCCTACTGCCTTTGGGGATCAGGGTATCGAATAAAGACTTGAAGCAGTAAAATCTTATTCTTTCACAGGCTGGTTAGGCCAGCATTTATTGCCTATTCCTAATTGCCCATGGGAAGGTGGTGGTGAGCCGCCCTCTTGAACCGCTGCAGTCCTTGTTAAATAGAGTTGAAATATTAATAGCAAAGAGAAACAGAGGGGAAAAATAGATGAGACTTTGCGACTGATGCCTTTTGTAGTAATCCAGGAGACATGAAGAAGAAAGCGAAACAGGTTTGTTTTAACTCAAAAGACAAAGCTGCCTCCGCAGCGTACAACACTAATGTCCCACCCCGGGACATTCGGAACTCCCAGTCCGGGTCTGGGAGCAGAATTTAAAGGGCTCATTAACGGGTCCCAGCTGGACTGGCCTCCACCTGCTATCATGGGAACCCGTCCTCCAGGATCTCCAAGGGAAGCTCGATTAGTGATCACCCATGGTCCTTGTAGAGAAATTATCACTTTTCTCTACCACCCCTCAAAGTCCAGATCATCCCCCCACCCCCTCCCCCTACTCACCTGACAATGAGACCTCCTTCTTGGCACACAGTGTCAGTGGAGCCGCATCAGGAGGGAGTGGGGGGGCGTGAAGTGGACAGGGGAATCATCGCTTCCTGGCAGAGTGTCGAAGGACCATTGAATGGACTCTTTGACGCTGACCTCTGGCTGGGGGTCAGCCATCTCAGTGTCCATTTCTGATCCCGGGTCTCCTTGCTCGAGGGGGATGGCACTCAGCTTTCCCATTGACTGAGACCCCTGCTCAGGGCTGAGCGCAAAGGACGTTGAGGACATCATCCCCGTCGGAAATTGTTTCAATAGGGGAGGGTTCCCTGCTCCAAAGATTGTCCTGCTGTTTCCTTGTGACCGTCTCTTTCGTCTTGACAAAACGGGGCCAGTCTTTTCCACTACGACTCCTGGGACCTAAGGAGCTCCATCTCCAAAGTTACGTACTTGAAGGTCCTCCTGGGCCTTTGGGTATAAAAATGTATTTTCTGGGTTTCTTGTCTTCTCTCCACGTTTCCCACCACAGGCTGAGTCTGGTTCGGAGTAGATAGTTCATGAGCAGCTTTGCCGGCGCGACTCCCATTGTAGTGTGTGGCATGGCAGCATGGTAGCATTGTGGATAGCACAATCGCTTCACAGCTCCAGGGTCCCAGGTTCGATTCCGGCTTGGGTCACTGTCTGTGCGGAGTCTGCACATCCTCCCCGTGTGTGCGTGGGTTTCCTCCGGGTGCTCCGGTTTCCTCCCACAGTCCAAAGATGTGCAGGTTAGGTGGATCGGCCATGCTAAATTGCCCTTAGTGTCCAAAATTGCCCTTAGTGTTGGGTGGGGTTACTGGGTTATGGGGATAGGGTGGAGGTGTTGACCTTGGGTAGGATGCTCTTTCCAGGAGCCGGTGCAGACTCGATGGGCCGAATGGCCTCCTTCTGCACTGTAAATTCTATCTATGGTCCTGTAATCGAAGAGGAACCCGGCCAATTTGATACCCAACGAACAAGCGGTCTTTTTCTTTATGCCATTTCTAAAGGTTTGGACCGCCCGTTCGGCCAGGCCGTTGGAGGATGAATGGTATTGTGCCATTCAGATATGTTTAATCTCATTGGTCTTCTCAAATGCTTGGAATTTTCCACCGCTGAAGGGGGTCCCGACGAGGACCTCCTGTATCCCATGACTGCAAAAATGATTGCTGGAGTTTTTCTATGGTCATGTTGGAAGTATGTCCATCCATTTAGAATGGGCGTTGAGCAAAACTAAGAACATCGATCCCGAGAATGGCTTGGTTAAATCTGCACGTACCCATGCCCAAGGTCTCCATGGACATTCCCACGGGTGTAGCAAGGCCCAAGTTGGGAGCTCCTGGTTCTCCTGACATAAAGGACACAATGTTTGTGTTGTAAGAGCCCTTCCTGTTTATTTCTGATAGATTATTGATTCATTGATTTATTCATGGTTTTAGGCGCTAATGAAATGCGCAGCCAAAGAGTGAAATCATTCAAGATTCCTTGAATGTGAAAATACAGTCATTGTTATTGATAATGAATTAACTATTGAACTGTATTGTCTTGTCGATGGAAATTTAGACATTATTTCAGCAAATGTTTCATATAATGAATAGACTATTGTATTTCAGTGCGTTTAGCCGCTGAATCAACTAATTAGTTGCAGCAAGGTCAATGGCCAGCAGTGGTATGAGAAACTTATTTTTCATGAGGCTACGCACGTAGACACTGAGGTTATTCTGATGGACACCAGTAAATCTTAAGCAATGGCCAATGTTTGATTAATAAATCATTCTCTAAGTAACAGACATCTATTTGAACAAATCAGGAGGTCTCAGTGAGAATTAGAAACCAATGAGAGTAAATGAGGGATTAGACCATTGATAAGGATTTCCTGAAAGTAAGACCTCGTGGCCAAGGTCCGCTCTCTCTCTCTGAATCCTGCCTTCCTGAATTCTTGAATCATCCTATTCATTTATTTGGAAGTGATTTCTTTATGTTATTTTATATTTAATGATTTCCTTTGCCATGTATTTGAAAAACTCATGTTTTGTTTAATATTTCATTTCTAAGTTTTAATTTGGTTCGTATGCAAGTGTATTAAAGTGAATAATTAGCAATAAAGTTGTATTTCGACACCTCCAATCAAACGGACAATCGAGTCTTATTATGAAATGAAAATGAAAATTGCTTATTGTCACGAGTAGGCTTCAATGAAGTTACTGTGAAAGTCGCCACATTCCGGCGCCTATCCAGGGAGGCTGGTACGGGAATCGAACCGTGCTGCTGGCCTGCTTGGTCTACTTTAAAAGCCAGCGATTTAGCTGAGTGAGCTAAACCAGCCCCTGGTTTACCCAAAAGAAGGTAAAACAAGATTTCATACGATTTGTTCCCACTTATTTTATTTTTATTATTTTGGTCCATGAACCCATAATCCAGATGTGTCTTTAAGCAGAAGACTCAAAGGAAAAGGGCTGCTTGCCAGCACACTGTGTTCCCAGGTCTATAAAATAATGAGGAGCACGAATAAAGTAGATAGTCACCATCTTTTCCCAAAGGTAGAGGAGTTTAGAACTAGAGGGCATAGGGTTAAGGTGAGAGGGGAGAGAAACAAAAGAGACCAGAGGGACCATTTCTTCACACAGAGGGTGGTGAGCATCTGGAATGGGCTGCCAGAGGCAGTGGTAGAGGTGGGTACGATTTTGTCTTTTGAAAAAGTGAATCAGTTACATGGGCAGGGTGGGTATAGAGGGATATGAGCCAAATCTGGGCAAGTGAGACTAGCTTAGTGATCGAAACTGGGCGGCATGGACCAGCTGGGCTGAAGGGCCTGTCTCCATGCTGTAAGCATCTATGACTCTATGTTTTGTTGTTTGGAAGCGCGAAGCCAGACTCTTCGACATTGAGTGGATCTTGGGAAGTAGCTTAGGAGCGAGTTGGTTCAGTTGGTTAACCGGCAACTAGTGGGTTGATCAGGGATAGGTTTCCGCCTGACAACAGACAGTGATTGGTTCCTGTGGGATGCTTTCTGAGAGAGCTTAGCAGACGTGTTAGACCCTGGAAATGAAAGGAACACACTCACTCTCTTTCTCTCTCTCTCCTGCTTGCTGAAAGCAGTGAGTGCGTGGCACATCCTTTGCTGCGACCTGAAATGATGCTGAGTCTGCAGAGAAAGTAGACAACCTTGTCAGAGAAAAAAACATCTCAAGTCTAGAAGCTATGGCCACTTCGGCTCCTCATAGGATGATGCAATCTTCCACACTCAATTCTTGGTGTTTGAAGGGCTTGATATCCTCCGTGGGGCATCGTTGAATTCCGCCACTTAGGATCATGTGGCGCAGTGGCTCCTTCTGTGTCTACACCTGGATGTGTTTTGCGGATACAGGCAGGCGGGGTATCCATAGAATTTGGTGTCATTATGACTTCTTCCATTACTGGCGGAAGGGCATCTGGGCAATGGTAGGAATTCAGGGTATTAGCATATGCGATGCGTGTGCCAGGGCAATTCTCAAAGGAGTATTCATAGGTCGCCAACAATAGTGCCCAACGTTGTATCCAAGCCGAGATGATGGGGAGATCACTTTGCCCTCCTGAACAAGGCCCAACAGGGGTTTCTGGGTCGTCAATATTGAAAAGCGCCAGTTTGCAAATTCTCCCCATGTCTGCGTGGGTTTTACCCCCACAACACAAAGATGTGCAGATTAGGTGGATTGGCCGCGCTAAATTGCCCCTTAATTGGAAAAAATAATAATTGGGTCTTCTAAATTAAAAAAATAAAAATAATTGTAAAGTGCCGCCTGTAGGCGTAAGGATGGAATTTCTTTATACCAATTATCACGGCCAGTCCCCCTTTGTAGATATCCCCCTTTGGGCATCGCGTCGTTCTGCCAAGGTTTGTAAGGTACATGCAATTGGTTGCTTGGTGCCATCGTCCAATCAATGGGAGAGGATTTCCCCGGCTCCGTACAGAGGGGCATCGTACATTAGTACCAGCTGTCTTGTGACATCATCATGCGCCAAGACGTTGGAATGATAGCAGCTGCTGTTTCACTTTTGTGAACTCTTTATCCTGTGGTTCCAGCCACGACCACGTCTGATGCTTCTTCAACAGTGCCCGTAGGGGTGCCAGTAACATTCATTTTCAAAAAGGTTAAGAGGGGTTATTGGGCTATGGGAGTAGGGTGGAAGTAAGGGCTAAAGTGGGTCAGTGCAGACTTGATGGGCTGAATGGCCTCTGTCTGCACTGTATGTTCTATGTTCTAGTAAAGTAGCCAAGCTGGGGATGAATTTCCTGTAATAATTTATGAGGTCTTGGAACGACTCCAGTTTGGTCGTGTTTCGCGGTATGGGCACCATTTTTATAGCCTTCAGTTTTTCCTTTTCAAGGTACAGGCCATATTTATTGACAGGGCACCCAAGGGGCCGGTTCATCTCTGTTGGCTGGTTTATGCTAGTCTTTGATACAGAGCAAGGCCAGCAGCGTGGGTTCAATTCCCGTACCGGCTGAGGTTATTGGCGAAGGCCCCACCTCCTTAACCTTGCCCCTTCCCTGAAGTGTGCTGATCCTCAGGGTAAATTGCCACCAGTCAACTCTTTCCCCTCAAAGGGGAAAACAGCCTGTGGTCATCTGGGACTATGGTGGCTTTACTTTATCGGAGATATGTTACCTTGCCCGCCTGGAACATGCACATTTCCCAGTTGAGGCGAATGCCTGCATTAGAGAATTGTTGTATGATTTCCTCCAGCTTGGCCTCCTACTGGTTTACCATCGAGGTCCTCAATACATGGCGTGGGTTACCAGTCGAGGCGGGAGACTCTGTTAACAGTTAGTGTATACTTCCCGCAAAGGTGGACCGATTTGTCAGGCTTGAGGACTGGGAACCACTGGCGCTGTCCATTCCTCAGGTTCCACCGGGTGTATGATGCCAAGACTGTCCCATCACACGAGATCATTCCCCATCTTAGTGAACAAGGCATAGGGGACCAATGGGCGGCACGGTAGCACGGTGGTTAGTACCGTTGCTTCACAGCGTCAGGATCCCAGGATCGATTCCTGGCTTGGGTCACTGTCTGTGCGGAGTCTGCACGTTTTCCCCCCCATGTCTGCGTGGGTTTCCTCTGGGTGCTCCGGTTTCCTCCCACGAGTCCCGAAAGACGTGCTTGTTAGGTGAATTGGATATTTTGAATTCTCCCTCCGTGTACCTGAACAGGCGCTGGATGGGGCGACCAGGGAATTTTCAGTGTTAATGTAAGCCTACTTGTGACAATAAAGATTATTATTATTATTCTTATCAGGCCCTGAAACACTCAGGCAGCGCATCAAGTCAAAATAGATTTTTGACGTTGCTCTCTTGATTTTACCTAGGCCTTCCTGAAATACCTTGGGGTATTTTCCGATGACCTTGTGTAGGCCGCCATTTCCCGTTTGCCCCTTGTCCAAACAGATCTATTAGAGCTAGTCTCTGCCTAGAAGATCAGGCCCTGGTCCTCGTACTATCAGAGGGAGCTGGATTATCTTCTGCCCATGGGTAACAGAGGTCATGGTGGCTCCCTCATGTACTTGGCCAGCCCCTCCCTGGTGTCTCACAGGCCCAGGATCATGATGCCCATTCGGAAGCGCCTAAAATTCTGTTCCTCAATAATGGAGACGGTTGTTCCTGTGTCCACTTCCATTTCCAGGGAGTGGCTGTTGACCTCGAGTTTGATTTTAATTGGGGCAACTTTGGGGGTGTTCATACAGTTCAGCTGTATCATTTCTTCCTGTTCAGTCTGGTGGATTTGTGAGATCTGGTCCTAAGCTGGCATTGGCTTCCGGCCGGTGGGGGGGGGCATATGGATAAAGTAGACGTGGAGCTGAAGCTTCTTCTTGTGGGACATTCTAAAATGAGAGGTCACAATCTTAGAAGAAGAGGTAGCAAATTTAAAATAGATTTGAGGAAAAACTAATTCTCTCAAAGGGTATCGGCAGCACGGTTGCACAGTGGTTAGCATTGCTGCCTCACGGCCCCAAGGTCCCAGGTTCGATCTCGGCTCTGGGTCACTGTCCCTGTGGAGTTTGTACATTCTCCCCATGTATGCGTGGGTTTCGCCCCCACAACCCAAACTCTTAATTGGAAAAATAAATTGGATACTCTTAAATTTTAGGGGCTGGTTTAGCACAGTGGGCTAAACAGCTGGCTTGTAATGCAGACAAGGCCAGCAGCATGGGTTCATTTCCCTCCCGAACAGGCGCCGGAATGTGGCGACTAGGGGCTTTTCACAGTAATTTCATTGAAGCCTACTCGTGACAATAAGCAATTATTATTATTATTGTAAATCTGCGGAATTTGCTAGCCCAGAGTGCAGTGGATGCAGGGTCAGTGTGTAAATTTAAGGAGGAGATAGACAATTTTTAAATTGGTAATGAGTTGAAGGGTTATGGAGAATGGGCAGGACTCTGGAGTTGCGACCAGGATGGGATCAGCCATGATCACATTGAGGGTGTTAGGCTCGGGAGGCTAAATTATCTACTCCCGCTCCTAGGTCATGTATTCTAGGGAGGGGATGCTCTGCTGATTTCGCAATCCCGCTCTTGGCCTGTAACATTTTGGATAGCAAATAAGGAACATATCAGACATGATTCAATGGCGGAGCAGACTCAATGGGCCAAATGGTCTAATTCTGCTCCCCTATCTTATGAACTTATGAATGATTCTGGCAGGGGCAGCACGGTGGCCTAGTGGTTAGCACAACCGCCTCACGGCGCTGAGGTCCCAGGTTCGATCCCGGCCCTGGGTCACTGTCCGTGTGGAGTTTGCCCATTCTCCCCGTGTCTGCGTGGGTTTCGCCCCCACAACCCAAAAATGTGCAGAGTAGGTGGATTGGCCACGCTAAATTGCCCCTTAATTGGAAAAAATAATTGGGTAATCTAAATTTAAAAAAAAAAAAAATGAATGATTCTGGCAGCCTGGCCTTGGGCGTGTCCTTTAGCCACAGGTACAGCAGCCATGTGACTGTTCCCTGAAGTCCTCTGGTGAAGCTTCCCTAATATTTCTGGGATTTCTTGGCTGTGCATCCTTATGCTTAAAAGCCGTGACTGAGTGGCGAACAGGTGGTTGGTGGGGCACGTACTTGCTCTCAACAGGAAAACTGGTCTTTTTAAACAGGGGTCGCCCTACACTGAGCATGCTACTTTTCATTGACCCTTTTAAGTTCCTGGGCTCCTTTCGCTGCATTCTCCAGGGGCAATGCCAGTTCTATGGCTCTTATAAGGTCTAGGAAGGGTACTGCTAGTTGCTTTATCTGTGTCCCTACATTGTTTATCCCGCATACCAATCGGTCCCGTAGCATCTCAGTGAGGGATAACCCATACTCAGTGTTCTGCCAGTTTCCCGAGCCTGGTCAGGAATTCCAACATGCATTATCCAGGGATCCATCCAGCAGTGCTGAATCTGTAATGCTGGAGAATTATCGATGGGCTTGGTTCGTAGCGGTTTGCCACTAACTCTACAAGTGCATTAAAGGTTTTTGAGTCTTGGGCTGTCAGGTACGTCAAACACCTAATGATGCCAAAATTAGGGCAGCATGGTAGCACAGAGGTTAGCGCAGTTGCCTCACAGTTCCAGGGTCCCAGGATCGATTCCCGGCTTGGGTCACTGTCTGTGCAGAGTCTGCACATTCTCCCCGTGTCTGCGTGGGTTTCCTCCGGGTACTCTGGTTTCCTCCCACGGTCCAAAGATGTGCAGGTTAGGTGGATTGGTCAAGATAAATCTCCCCTTAGTGTCCAAAAAGGTTAGGTAGGATTACTGGGTTACGGGGATAGGGTGGGATTGTGGGCTTAATTAGGGTGCGCTTTCCAAGGGCCGGTGCAGACTCAACGGGCCGAATGGCCTCCTGCACTGTAAATTCTATGAGAACCTAAGATACTCTATGATGTCGGGGCTCCACAGGTAGTCAGAAGGATTACCTCATGTTGGTCATCACCTTCTGTGCCTCTATGTAAAGAAGTGGCATCACGATGGACTTTCCTTCTGTTGCACTTACAGCTTTGCAATTCGGGGACGCTGCGCAGAGCTCTCTCTCCCGAGAAAAAAAAAGAGAGATGTGCATTTTTACAGTGTCATTTTGGACCTCAGGATGTCCCAACAAGGTACTTTTCAACGTGTAGACAGAAGCATTTATACACCTGAGAGGATAGCCTGGGCCTTGTGGTGAATTATCGCTTATCTCTGAAGTTTAGCTTTCAACTACAAGTTATTAAATTCCAAGGAGTGATGGGAAATGCAGATGGAAAACAAATAATAACGTTTCTGAATTTGAAGTCCCAGAGGAACAACACGCTTCTATTGCACATCTTGCATATTTGGATTTCCATATCTGTGCCTATTTAGGGAATGACATTACACACTCCGTTATTATTAATCAACACATTCAAAGCTGTCAACAGCATGGTAATAATATTCATGATTGGGAAAAATCAGGTAGGTTGTAAACTAATTAAGAAGATGGGGAGAAGTTTATTCATCAGAGTGAGAAACGTCAGCAAATGTCATTTCTAAACTAAAATAAATGATTCATTCCAAATGAGTGACCTTCGCTGCGACTGCACCACTCCCAATTTAACTTTGCATTTCTATTCCAGCAGTTCATTGGATGAGTTCAGATACCCTGTCTATTGCACCCACGTTCTGGGATGCTGCTGTGTGAGTGCTGCCCTGTCAGAGGTGCCGTTTTTCGGAGATGCTGTCTGCCCCCTCAGTTGGAGGTAAAAGACATATCACGCAGTATTCAAAGTGCAGAGGAGTTCCCTCCTTTATTTAACCCTTATTTGACCCTTACTAAAACTGTGTGCAGCACAGACTGGGCTGCCATGTTCTCCTGCATGACAAGAGTGACTGCATTTCCAAATTACTTCACTGGCTGTAAAGTGCTTTGGGGTGGCCTGAGGCTCTGACAGGTGCTACATAAATGCAAGTTCTTCCTTTCCTTACTAATGTGTTGCGCTAGCACCGCCCCAGAATTAGATACAGCGGCTCAAACCAAATGACAATTTACAAGCTTCTTTCCATGATACGGCTAAAGATTATTCTAGCCTGTCCTCCCCGACTCTGACCCCACATCACCATCTTACAACAATTCAGCATCTTTCATACTTCTTATTGATACGAGATTTATTGTCACGTGTACTGAGGTTCAGTGAAAAGTATTGTTCTGCGTACAGTCCAGGCAGATCATTCCATACATGAAAACACATCGGACATATGATAAACACACAATGTAAATACATAGACATAGAGATTGTGTGAAGCATACGGACTATGGTGCTACAACAGTAGAGAAGATGTGTGGAGAGATCAGTTCAGTCCATAAGAGGGTCATCCAGGAATCTGTTAACAGCGGGGAAGAAGCTATTTTTGAATCTATTCGTGCGCGTTCTCCGACTTATGTATTTCCTGCCCGATGGAAGATTTTGGAAGAGAGAATAACCCGAGTGGAAGGGGTCTTTGATTATGCTGCCCGTTTTCCCAAGGCAGGGGGGGGGGGGGGGGGGGGTGTAGACAGAGTCAATGGTTGGGAAGTGGGTTTCTGTAATGGGCTGGGTGGCATTCACGACTCTGTTGTTTCGTACGGTCTTGGGCCGAGCAGTTGTCATACCAGGCTGTGAAGCAGCCAGATAGGATGATTCTATGGTGCATCCGTAAACATTGGTCAGAGTCAATGTGGACATGCCGAATTTCCTTAGTGTCCTGAGGAAGCGTAGGCGTTGTTGTGCTTTCTTGGTCGTAGCACCGACGTGGGTGGACCAGGACAGATTGTTGGTGATGTGCACACCTAGGAATTTGAAGCTGTCAACTATCTCCATCTCGGCCCCGTTGATGCAGACAGGGGTGTGTACGACACTTTGCTTCCTGAAGTCAATGACCAGCTCCTTAGTTTTGCTGACATTGATGGAGAAATTGTTGTCATTACACCACGCCACTAAGTTCTATCTCCCTCCTGTACTCTTGCTCATCATTGTTCGAGATCATTATGGTCATGTCATCAGCAAACTTGCAGATGGAGTTGAGGCCGAATTTTGCTAGTCAGTCATGTGTGTATAGGGAGTATAGTGGGGGGCTAGGTACGCAGCCATGCGGGGCCCCAGTATTGAGGGGTATCATGGCGGAGGTATCGTTGTTTATCCTTACTGATTGTGGTCTGTGGATTAGGAAGCCCAGGATCCAGTTGCAGAGGGGGGAGCCAAGCCCTAGGTTTTGGAGCTTTGATATGAGCTTGGCTGTGGTTATGGTGTTGAAGGCGGAGCTGTAGTCAATGAATAGAAGTCTGACGCAGAAGTCCTTGTTATCGAGATGCTCCAGGGATGAGTGTAGGGCCAGGGAGATGGCGTCTGCTGTGGACCAGTTGTGGCGGTATGCAAATTGCAGTGATTCAAGGCATTCTGGGAGTTTGGAGTTGACGCAGTTCATGACCACCCTCACAAAGCACTTCATGATGATTAATGTCAAGGCCACCAGATGGTAGTCATTGAAGCATGTTGCCTGCTTGTTCTTTGGCCCCAGTAAGATGGTGGTCTTGGGAACCTCAGAAGGGAGTAGGGAGAGGTTGAAGATGTCCCCGAACACACCCGGCAGTTGGTCCGTCCACAACCAGGAACCGTTGCTTTCCAAGGGTTCACTTTGAAGAAGGCCGATCTGACTCCAGAAGCTGTGATGGTGGTATGGGTGTGTCCGAGGCTGCTGGGGCAGTTGACAATGCTTTGTTGGTTTCCTGCTCGATATGAGCATAGAATGCATTGAGTTCATCGGGGAGGGGTGCGCTGTTGCCGGGGAATCTGTTCAGCTTCGCTTTGTAGCTCGTTATGTTGTTTACGCCTTGGCTCAACTGATGAAGTTTGTGTTCATTAGTCTGTGACTCTAGCTTACCACAAACCAGGCCACCTGTGTCACCATTTTCCCGAACTCCCACTGACATGTAATGATCAGATTAAAAACCTCCTGAGAGATTATTGACTTCTTTGGCCCATCCTAACACGTTAGATGACATTGATTTCCTGAAACTGCAACACAGATCTCTTTGCCTTGAATTGCACTGCAGTCAGACAATTGATGCAGTCAGCACTCTGCATCAATCTCTTAATACATTCTGCACATCATCTCAGCCAACAGTGCTGTAATAAAACTGAATATGTTCACAGAGCTAGCTGCCTTTAGTTCTTATATCAAGCATAGATACATTGAAGATAGGAGCAGGAGGAGGCCTTTTGACTCTTCGAGCCTGCTCCGCCATTCATCTCGATCATGGCTGATCATCCAACTCAATAGGCTAATCCTGCTTTCTCCCCATAACCGTTGATCCCATTCTCCCAAAGTGCTATATCCAACTGCCTCTTGAATATATTCAATGTTTTAGCATCAACTACTTGCTGTGGTAATGAATTCCACAGGCTCACCACTCTTTGGGTGAAGAAATGTCTCCTCATCTCTGTCCGAAATGGTTTACCCTGAATCCTCAGGCTGTGACCCCTGGTTCTGGACACACCCACCATACGGGGCATCTTCCCTGCATCTACCCTGTCTAGTCCCGGTAGAATTTTATAAATCCCTTTGAGATCCCCTCCTCATCCTTCTGAACTTCAGTGAGAACAATCCTAACCACTGACGTGTAATGATCAAATCGAGAACATGATTACTGAGCATAAGGACAGGTCATTCGGCCCCTCAAACCCGTTGCTATGTTCAATGTCTTGTTTTTTTCCCCCATCTTTCCCAGGATGGGTCAAGGCCAGCATTTCTTACCCATCCCACATTGGATTGGATGACTTGCTCGGCCATTGCAGAGGGCAGTTAAGAGCTAACCGCATACCAGATTGGGCAATGATGGCGAATTTCCTTTCGTAAGCGGAAAGGTAATTTGTGCACCAGATGGGCTTTTACAACAATTGATGATATTACCGAGGCTAGCTTTATAAATCCAGATTTGTTAATTGGATTTAAATTTCACCAGCTTCCGTGGTGGGATTCGAACCTTTGACCCCAGGGCATTAACCTGGGCATCTTGGATTACTAGCTCAGTAACATTACTAGTACATCACTGTGTACCCATGGTTATCAGAATCTTAAATGAATTTGTCTGCTTTGGGTTCCATAACCCTTAATCACTTTGCGTAATAATAATCTATTGATCTCAGTTTGAAATTGCAATTGACCCCCAAAACTAAATGATCACCTTTTGTGGGAGAAAATTTCAGATTACAATGAAATGAAAATTGCTTATTGTCACGAGTAGGCTTCAAATGAAGTTACTGTGAAAAGCCCCTAGTCGCCACATTCCGGGGAAGCTGTTACGGGAATCGAACCGTGCTGCTGGCCTGCTTTCAAAGCCAGTGATTTAGCCCTGTGCTAGCCTAGCTCTAATTTTAAGGTTATTGCACCTCGGACTGGACTCCACACCCTCCCACCAATCAGAGGAAATATGTTCTCTCCGTCTGTTTGATGAAAATTTTATATTTGAAATGTGTGCGCTGTCCATTTTATGATGTGTTCAGTGTTTGGGGCAGGTACATTCACGTGAGCGTCCCATTATATCTGAGGGGCCTCACAAGCACACGCTGAGAAACTTCAGGAAGATGGGTGCATTGGGTCATTGACTGTAAAAACGACATGGCCAATTAGGCACGTTACAGCCTTATGGGCTCAACATTGGGTTCAACAACTTTAGACAATGAACTTGCACCTCCATCTTAACCACACACCCCCTTGTTGTAGTTTATTGCCCTTTTGCATTCAGCTCCCTGACCTCTCCCAGTGTAACCCCACCCCCTCTCCCTCAGTTGGCCACCTGTCCCTTGTTGTTCTGTTGCTCCCATTAGCACAGGGCTGCATTCTCCGGTTTCCCAACCGCGTGTTTCGCAGCGGTGCGCTGTTCACCGTCGGCGGGATTCTCTGTTCCCGCCGCTGTCAATTGGATTTTCCATGGAAGACACCCCGCACTGCCGGGAAAAACACGGATGGGAGTGCGCTGCAGGCGGGAACAGTGAATTCCACCGTCGGAGAATTCGGGCCACATTCTGCTGTCTTACCTTTTGCCACTTTTAGCACCCCTGTGATAATCCTCTCGAGGATCACGCAGAATCACGCATCGATCTCCCCAAGATGTCCTTGGTAACGGGCAGAGGCCTGCCCAGCGGGGATTCATTACTGAGTCCTTTAGAGCGGACCCAGACCGGGTGTTCTCATAGACTCATAGAATTTACAGTTCAGAAGGAGGCCATTCGGCCCATCGAGTCTGCACCGGCTCTTGGAAAGAGCACCCTACCCATGGTTAACACCTCCACCCTATCCCCATAACCCAGCAACCCCACCCAACACTAAGGGCAATTTTGGACACTAAGGGCAGTTTATCATGGCCAATCCACCTAACCTGCACATCTTTGGACTGTGGGAGGAAACCGGAGCGCCCGGAGGAAACCCACGCAGACACAGGGAGAACATGCAGACTCCGCACAGACTGTGACCCAAGCCGAGAATCGAACCTAGGACCCTGGAGCTGTGAAGTAATTTTGCTAACCACTATGCTGATGTGCTGCCCATTCTGTTAGTTCCAGGCTGAGACACTTGTGTTGTGCGCCGTGGGTGCGTCTTTGGTTTTGAGTTCAGGATAAATCTGTTCAAACCTTTATATTTATATTCCCTGGATTACTACAGGCTGCATTAACACTTTCCTTTGTCTTATATCGATGGCAGCATGACAGCACAGTGGTTAGCACTATGGCTAAAGAGGTGCTGTTAGGTGAATTGGACATTCTGAATTCTCCCTCTGAGTACCCGAACAGGCGCTGGAGTGTGGCGACGAGGGGCTTTACACAGTAACTTCATTGCAGTGTTAATGTAACCCTACTTGTGAGAATAAAGATTAGGTTGATTTCTCCTTTACTCTGAACTGTCCCTGTTTTCCTGTTCTGCCCCATTCCCTCTGCCCTCTTTCCAGCTGTACAATTCTTCACATTTCTACCTCTCTTCAGTTCTGTGGCAGGGCCATTTAGACCTGAAACGTTAACTCTGTTTCTCTCTCCACAGAGGCTGTCAGACCTTCTGAGTTTATTTTCTGTTTTTACTTCAGATTTCCGGCCTCTGCCACATTTTGATTTTGTTATAAGGACAGGGGTTAAACCTTTAAAAGCGGCCTCATCCAGAGAATTGTTCGCAATTCTGGGTGGCACACTTCAGGAAGGATTCAAAACCGGGAAAGAGAATAGAGGAGGGTAACCAGGATAATATCAAAAATGAGGAACCTCAGCTATGTAACACGATTGGAGTTGTTCTGCTTTGAGCAGAGTAGTTTGAGAGGCAGCCTTGATGATATTCCGAGGGCCCTTGATAAAGTAAATCATGAGAAACTGTTTCTTTTGGCAAGTGTGGTGATATGCCTATGGGCTATATCATAGATGGATGGTGTGCAACCTCCAACCAGCAGGTGGCGACACAGACACACCATGCAGTCTCTGGACCAAGGTCATGTGACCTGTGTCTTCCATATAAGGGGAGATACATCCAGCCATCTTGAGGAGATTGAGAGGGTAATAAGACATACAAGTGAATGGTCAGTCCTCGGTGGACGTTCCAGAGGAGTAATAAGCAGACTCCATGATAACGTGCTCTGTAACAGATTGCTACCTTACCACACGAGACTCAAAGATTCTGGTTTGGACAAGTCAAAGTGTTTGATGGATTCCTTCGCAAGGTGCAAAGTACCAAACATAACAGCGAGTGGATCAGCAACAAGAGATCATAGATTTTAAATAAGTACGCAAAGGCTAAAGGGGGGGGAATGAAGAGATATTATTTCATGCAGGGATCATAGAGATCATAGACTCATTACTGTGCAGAAGGAGGCCATTCGGCCGATCGAGCCTGTACCAACCCTCTGAAAAAGCACCGGTCCTAGGTCCACTCCCCATAATCCCACCCAACCTTTTGATGCTGCGGGGCAATTTAGCATGGCCAATTCACTTAAGCTGCACATCTTTGGACTGGAGGAATTAGATTCCGTACGGCCTTACAAAAGGAAATAGCACAGGTATTTAAAACTAACTGATCCAGGTGATTATGAGGACAAGGTTGTACTAAATTGTATGGTTCTGTCAAACAGCTGGCACAGACATGATGGGTTGAATGGTCCCCTTTTGTACTGTATGATTCTATGGCTATGCCATCAACTCAAGCAAAGTAGGTGGCGATATAAAATCCTGTCAACAGATGGTATATAAACAGGGATTTAGATGGTAGGAATGTTGGAGGGGCGGAATCCATTTACAAATCACAATGTAAACTGAGGCAGCTCGGCTAATACTGAAGAAAGGCCAATGCAAATCTTGCAACAAACATGGTAGCAGGTTTTCCGTGGAGCATAAATATCAATCTAATCTATGACAATCTATTTTATGTTCAACTGTGATAAATCAGTCCTCCCAACCATAACAACTTCAGCTGTAAAAGTCATTGGATCCAGATGCAAAGTAAACCAACATCTGGTTGATGTGTATATCACTGAAAGGCTCCCTGGGCACAGATAAAGCAACCCCCAAAGGTTCGTATTAAGAATTGATAATGTCAAACATTTTAGCTGATGCATGTTCTCGAATGCATTCAGCCGTTCTTGCTTTATTTTCTTTTACAGTTTTCCGCCTCCATTCACCAACCACAAGTCATACCTGACTTCTGACCTCGAAATACGTGGCCGTTCCTTTAGCTCTGCGGGGTCAAATTTCTGTAACTTGTAACAATGCCACAGCAGCGCGACAGGCTCAAAGGACCAGGAGAAGGTCCACTGTCATCGGGATTAGTAGGGATTTGTAGTAAATATTGACTCAGCCAACATCACCCACACCCTGGGAACAATTTTTAAAACAAAAATCTTCTTGGTATGTGATGCATTATCAATTACGACGAGACGAGAGTAGAGTGTAATCAAGGCTTTATTACGCAGAGATGTGTAGCCTCCCGCAGCTGCTGCTGAAATGGCTGCAGCTTGGTGAGCACACACATTTATACTCCGCCTACTGGACGGAGCCAGCAGGCAGCGATCTACCCCCGTACCTGTAGTACAGGAGCCTTACCGTAATACACCTCATATGTGATATATATACAACAGTGGTGACTACCACATTCACCCCTGTTAAAAAAAGAGTTCAGCCGGGGTGGTGGAAGACTATTTACATGCATATGTTTAACATTTTGACATTCCCGTACCAGCCTCCCCGAACAGGCGCCGGAATGTGGCAACTAGGGGCTTTTCACAGTAACTTCATTGAAGCCTACTCGTAACAAAAGCGATTTTCGTTTCATTTCGTTTCATTTTAGGAAAAGTTTACAAATTCAGACGATCGGGCGCCTTGATCCTCCGTTGTGAGCGCCGCAGTCCCGGTGGCGATGCAGGCGTCGGTTCGGTCGCCGGTGACTCCGGGAGCGTGTCGACCTCATCTTCATCCCCGGGTGGGACCAAGGGGAGGACAGATCGTCCTGGAGCGGGGGCTGTGGTGAGGTGCGCTGGGGGGAGGGTGGGTGGCGCTGGGGCAGAGGGGGGGGGGGGGGGTTGTGGGGACCCAGCTGGCGCCGGATCCCTGAGGGAGACTGTGTCTTGGCGGCCGTCGGGGTATGCCACGTAGGCGTACTGCGGGTTTGCATGGAGTAGCTGTACCCTCTCAACTAATGGGTCTGCCTTGTGGAGCCGCATGTGCTTGCAGAGGAGAACGGGTCCTGGAGCTGCCAGCCACGTTGGGAGCGAAACCCCAGAGGTGGACTTCCTGGGGAAGGCAAAGAGATGTTCATGGGGGGTTTCGCAGTGCAAAGGAGCGACCGAATGGAGTGAAGGGCGTCAGGAAGGACCTCCTGCCAGCGGGAGGCCAGGCGATTCTGGGACAGTAGGGCCAGCTGGACGGCCTTCCAGACCGTCCCATTCTCCCGTTCCACCTGCCCGTTTCCCCGGGTATTGTAGCTAGTCGTCCTGCTCGAGGCGATGCCCTTGCTGAGCAGGTACTATTGCAGCTCATCGCTCATAAATGAGGATCCCCGGTCGCCGTGGACGTAGGCAGGGAAACCGAACAGAGTGAAGATGGTGTTGAGGGCTTTGATGACGGTGGCAGACGTCATATCGGGGCATGGAACGACGAAGGGGAATCTGGAGTATTTGTCGACCACGTTAAGAAAGTACGTGTTTCGGTCGGTGGAGGGGAGGGGCCACTTGAAATCAACGTTGAGGCATTCAAAGGGGCGGGAGGCCTTCACCAGGTGCGCTTGGTCTGGCCGGTAGAAGTGCGGTTTACACTCCGCGCAGACCTGGCAGTCTATGGTGATAGCCCTGACCTCCTCGATGGAGTAGGGCAGATTGCGGGCCTTTATGAAGTGAAAAAAACCGGGTGACCCCTGGGTGACAGAGATCGTCGTGCAGGGTCCGGAGTCGGTCTACTTGTGCGCTGGCACATGTACCTCGGGATAGGGCACCGTGGGGCTCATTGAGCTTACTGGGGCGATACAAAATCTTGTAATTGTAGGTGCAGAGCTCCCTCCTCCACCTCAAGATCTTATCATTTTTGATCTTCCCCACTGTGTGTTGTTGAACATGAAGGCAACCGACCGTTGGTCAGTGAGGAGAGTGAATCTCCTGCTGGCCAGGTAATGTCTCCAATATCTCACAGCTTCTACTATGGCTTGGGCCTCATTCTCGACGTAGGAGTGCCAAATTTCGGAGACATGGAGGGTGCGTGAAAAGAATGTCACGGGCCTGCCTGCCTGGTTGAGGGTGGCGGCCAGAGTCACGTCTGATGAATCGCCCTCGACTTGGAAGGGGAGCGCCTCGTCGACCGCGTGCATCGCGGCCTTGGTGATGCCAGCCTTGATACGGTTGAAGGCCTGGTCGGCCGTCAGTGGGAAAACGGTGGAGTGAATGAGTGGGCAGGCCCTGTCCGCATAGTTAGGGACCCACTGGGCGTAGTATGAGAAGAACCCCAGGCATCGTTTGAGGGCGTTGGGGCAGTGGGGAAGGGGGAGGCGTCGAGCTGCATTACCGATTGGCTGTAGTCAACGACCATCCTGTTTTTCTCCCCAGTTTTCACAACTACCACTTGGGCTCTCCAGAGGCTATTGCTGGCCTCGATAATACCTTCCCGTAGCAGCCTCTGGACCTCAGACCTGATGAAGGTCCTGTCCTGGGCACTGTACCGTCTACTCCTGGTGGTGACGGGTTTGCAATCCGGGGTGAGGTTTGCAAACAGAGAAGGCGGGTTGACCTTAAGGGTCGTGAGACCGCAGACAGGGTTAGGCTCTGGAGATTGCACTGGAAGTCCAGGCCGAGTAGCAAGGCAGCGCAGAGGTTGGGTAGGACGTAGAGCCGGAAGCCGCTGAACTCTACGCCCTAGATGGTGAGGGTGGTGGTGCAGTACCCCAGGATCGCCATGGAGTAGGATCCGGAGGCCAGGGAGATTTTCTGGTTAATGGAGTGTACCGTGAGGGAGCAGCGCCTCACCGTATCGGGGTGGATGAAGCTCTCAGTGCTCCCGGAGTCCAGAAGGCATGATGTCTCGTGCCCATCGACCTTCACTGTCGTCGACGCGGTCGCGAGGTTGTGTGGTCGGGACTGGTCGATCATGATGGAGGCGAGACGCGGGTGGTGTTGGAAGGCCCCTGGCTGGTCGGCAGCGGTTGCAGGCGATGAGCGGCCCGATGAGGTGCACGATGAGCAGGGATCCTGGGGCGGGGAAGATGGCAACATCCATGGGGCCCACGTGGCGGGCGGCATTAAAGATGGTGGTGCCCACGGGCCGCACGTGGTCTGTGGCGAGGAAGCTGGCCGCGTCCACGGGCCGCACGTGGTCTGTGGCAAGGAAGCTGGCCGCGTCCACGGGCCGCACGTGGTCTGAGGCGAGGAAGATGGTGGCGCCCACGGGTCACAAGTGGGGGGTGCAGGGACAATAGCGGCGATCGAGCGGGCCTGGCACACAGCAGCGAAATGTCCTTTCTTCCCGCAGGACTTGCAGAGCACGCTCCGCGCAGGGTAGCGCTGCGGGGATGTTTTGTCTGTCCGCAGAAGTAGCACTTGGGTCCCCCGGGGTGGTTGGCTGCCATGTGGCACAGGCTTGGGGTTGGCTGGGGGTAGTCGCTGGTGGGGTCCATGATGGGGTATTCGCTGGCGGGGTCCATGATGGGGTATTCGCTGGCGGGGTGAATGATGCCCAGGAAGGGGGGGGGGGGGGGGGGGGGGGCATGCGGTCGGGGGCGTACGCCTGTACATTGCGGAAGGTGACTGTGAGAGAGATCGCAAGTTTCTTGGTCGCCGCGAGGTCGAGGGTCGCCCCTTCTAAGAGGCGCTGGCGGATGTAAGCTGACCCTGTGCCTGTAACAAAAGCGTCTCTAATCAGAAGTTCAGAACGTTCAACGGCCAAAATGGCCTGGCAATCCCTTGCCAGGGCATGCAGGGCACAACAGAAATCCCCCACAGACTCACCGGGGAGTTGATGCCATGTGGACAGGAGGTGCCTGGCGTAGATTTTGTTGGTCTGCTGAGTGTAGTTCTCCTTCAGTAACTCCATGGCCTCAGCGTAGGTAGGGGCGTCCCGGATGAGGGGAAAGATATCGGAGCTCAGCTGCCTGTACAAGACCTGGAGCTTCTGTGCCTCTGAGGGTGGTTCTCTCACAGATCCGATGTATGCTTCAAAGCAAGCTAGTCAATGTGCGAAGGCCAACTTGGCGTTGTCTGCTTGAGGATGCAGCTGCAGGCGATCAGGCTTGATGCGGAGATCCATCGTTGTAAAATCTCTGCGTAATAAATTGATGCACTATCAATTACGACGAGACGAGAGTAGAGTGTAATCAAGGCTTTATTACGCAGAGATGTGTAACCTCCCACAGCTGCTGCCAAAATGGCTGCAGCTCGGAGAGCCCACACATTTATACTCCATCTACTGGGCGGAGCCAGCAGGCAGGGATCTACCCCAGTACCTGTAGGACAGGGGCCCTACTGTAATACACCTCATATGCGATATATATACAACAGTGATGACTCCCACAGTATGGTGCCAGCACGGTGGTAGCAGCAGTTAGCACTGTTGCTTCACAGTGCTAGGGTCCCAGGTTTGATTCCCGCTTGGGTCAATGTGCAGAGTCTGCACGTTCTCCCCGTGTCTGTGTAGGTTTCCTGCGGGTGCTCCGGTTTACCGACGCTGCTCTCCAATCACTATTTGTTGATGTACCATTTGTAATGTACTCTGTCGATTATTCTTTTGTCTACTATGTACATACTGTGTATCATCCCTTGGCCGCAGAAAAATACTTTTCACTGTACTTCGGTACATGAGACAATAAACGTCAATCAATCACCAGTCCAAAGGTGGACAGATTAGGTGGATTGGCCATGCTAAATTGCCCTCAGTGTCCCAAAAAGGTTTGGAGGGGTTACTAGGTTACGAGGATAGGGTGGAGGTGTGGGCTTGGATAGGGTGCTCTTTCCAAGAGCCAGTGCAGACTCGATGGGCTGAATGGCCTCCTTCTGCCCTGTAAATTCTATGAAATCTATTAAATCAAGAATGTAGGCATAGAAATTGGTGGTCTTTGTGCCTGTTTCCAAGGTGGAAAGCAGAATCTCACAGGTGTAACCTTCAACATATTGTTGTCACTATGTTGGAAGCTTGACCTTCAAGAACAAGGCCTCCCCTTTCTCAACCGGTTCAACAAAAAGCCATCACTATCCAGAGATGGATGATACTTGTACCTTTGTTGCCATTGCTGACTTCTTTTTAGAACTGATCTATTTAAAGAAAAATGTCTATCTTCATTGAACACACATACAAATATGCAAATTAGGAGCAGGAGTAGTCCATTCAGCCCTTCAAACCTACTCCACCCTTCAATAAGATCATGGCTGATCTGAATTTGGCCTCAGCTCCACTTCCATTCCTGCCGCCTATACCCTTTCAATCCTTTGTCGACCAAGAATTTGTCTAATTCAGCCAGAAAAGTAGTCAAGGACCCAACCTCCACCGCTCTCTGTGGAAGAGAGTTCTCGTGACCCACTGAGGGAAAACGTTTCTCTCCATCTGTCTTAAATGGGAGACCCCTTATTTTTAAATGGCGTCCCCTTGTTCTAGTTTTTTGCTCAAGGGGAAACATCCTTGCAGCATCTATCCTGTCAAGTCTCCTCAGGTATATTTTACGTTTCAATAAGATCGTCTCTCAATCTTCTGACCTCCAATGGATATAGGCCCAGCCTGTCCGTTCTTTCTTTGTAAGATAACCCCCTCATCCCAGGTATCAGTCGAGTGAACCTTCTCTGAACTGCTTCGCGTGCCATTATATCCTTCAGCCTGCAAACCTCTTTCCTTCCCCATCACAGTTTGTTGGATAGAAAACCATGACAAAGAAATTTGCAGGAGTTCAAAGCAAGGGAATATTTTCTTTTATAGTCGTGCAGTCTTAACAAATATTGGATTGTCCTGAAATTAGTGGCAAGGGAGCAGATTAATGAGATTGAAACTGTTCAAAAAAGATAGCTGTCCAGGTTTGTTTTCACTGAGTCAGATTGATATCGACTATGATGTTGTGTAGGTTTGATCTTTTATATTTAAATCACAGTTTGGGTCCATGAAAGAGACAACTTGTTGATTTCTATTAAATCTGAACGCATTGATCTTACTGTTGTGATGGGTACAAAAACAGAAAGAATACTTGCATTTATCTAGTACCTTTTGATGAATGACTTCACAGCTAACTATTTCCTTTTTGCTTGAGGTCATGAAGTCAAAGCTTCATTAAAACACAGAAGGAGGTATCTGACCAATTGAGTCAACAGACAATTGGATCAGTCCCTTTCCTCTGTTATATCCTTGGAGTGTTGGATACCGGTTTGTAAGTTTTAACAAAGTCTTTGTAGCCGGCCACGTGCTTAGGATGTCAGAGTCACGACTGTCAAAGCAAATCCTCTTTGCCCAGTTCAATGAAGGCTTCCGAACAATTGGAGGACAAAGGAAGTGTTTCAAAGACACCATGAAGTTTTACCTCAAGAATTGCAACATAGATGTCAACTCCTGGGAGACTCTTGTTCAGAAGAGACCTACTTGGAGGAACCTCCTGATTGAAGGGACTCAACTCTTCGAGAACACCCAACAGCAGGAGGAGGCCCGGGAAAGGTGCCTGAGAAAGGAACACCAGCAATCGAGAGTCCAAGGACCGATCCCACCTCCAGGAATCACCTGACAAGTGTGCGGTCGAATATACGGTTCTCGGATAGGGTTCATCAGTCAAGCAAGGACCCACAGAACCCATGAGAAGTGACACGGACCTTCTTAGATGGACAATCATACTCGTTAGTGAGTGATTGCTGAAGAAGAAGAGTCTTAAGTAGGTTTAATGTATGTAATTATTAACTGAAAGAACTATGCACATACATAAAAGGTTCAAACTAGGAGCTGTTTCCATGCTTGCCTGTACACACAGCTCAGTCCAACAGAAGACAGACACTAGATGCGGGTCATGAGAAATATCTTCTCTCAGTGGTTCATGAGGCTATGGAACTCTGTTCCCCAGACAGCGGTGCCGGCAGGAACAGTGAATATTTTTAAGGCTGTGCTAGATGTATTCTTGATTGACAAGGAAGTCAAAGGGTAAAGGTGGGCAAGGAAAGTAGAGTTAAGTCCAAATTCATATCCGCCATGATGTTATTGAAGGGCGGAGCAGAATTGAGGAGCTCTAACATCACTGTTACATGAATAGGATGGGAATAGAGGGATACGGAACCAGGAAGTGTAGAAGATTTTAGTTTAGACGGGCAGCATGGTCGGCACAGGCTTGGAGGGCCGATGGGCCTGTTTCTGTGGTGTACTTTCTTTGTTCTTTGTTCTGTATGGATGTTCCTGTACGCAGTTCCACATTAACTCTATTTGTCCCACAACCTTATACCAACCCCCCTCAACACAAATTATTTACATCACTATTATTGCTCCATCACTCCCCCTTTCAGTCTCTGAGCTCATAGGTTCAGGTCACCTTATAATCTTTCCACATCTCAGGCGAAATTCTCCAACCCCACGCAGGGTCGGAGAATCGGCCGGCGGCGGCGTTATTCCCGCTCCCGCCATGTTAAGAATTATCCCACCCGCCATAAAACGGCGTTGTTCAAATCCCGCCGCCCGCCTCGGAGAAGAGCTGGCGCCGGCGGGATGTCATTTTATTTTTAGGGTGAATTATTCTCCGGCCCGGATGGGCCGAAGTCCCGCCGACGTGGCCACGGGTCACGTCGACGAAAATCAAAGTAGGTTTATAACGGCGTCAACCATTGATGATGGTTGACGCCGTTCAGTTACCAATATCGAGTGCGGGTAGGGGGGGGTAGCGGCGTTGGAGAGGGGTGGAGAGGGGTGGGGGAGGGGGGGTAGCGGCGTTGGAGAGGGGTGGGGGGGAAGGGGGGGTAGCGGCGTTGGAGGGGGGGGAAGGGTGGATAGCGGCGTTGGAGGGGGGAAGGGGGGGTAGCGGCGTTGGAGGGGGGCAGGGTGGGGAAGGGGGGGTAGCGGCGTTGGAGGGGGGGTTGCGGCGTTGGGGGGGTGGGGGGTTGGGGGGTGGGTTGCGGCGTTGGGGGGATTGCGGCGTTGGGGGGGGAAGCGGGGGGTTGCGGCGTTAGAGGGGGTAGGGGTGGGGAGGGGGGTAGTGGCATTGGGGGGGTTGCGGCATTGGGGGGGTTGCGGCGTTGGGGGGTGGGGAGGGGGATAGCGGCGTTGGAGGGGGGGAAGGGGGGCTAGTGGCGTTGGAGGGGGGAAGGGGGGGGTAGCGGCGTTGGAGGGGGGAAGGGTGGGGAAGGGGGGTAGCGGCATTGGAGGGGGGGGCGGGTTGGGGGGTGGTGGGGTTGGGGGGTGGGTGCGGGTTGGGGGGGGGGGTGGGTTGCGGCGTTGGGGGGGGTTGCGGCGTTGGGGGGAAAGGGGGGGTTGCGGCGTTTGAGGGGGTAGGGGTGGGGAGGGGGGGTAGCGGCATTGGGGGGGTTGTGGCATTGGGGGGTTGCGGCGTTGGGGGGTGGGGAGGGGGGTAGCGGCGTTGGAGGGGGGGTTGCGGCGTTGGGGGGGGGGGGGGGGTTGGGGGGGGGTTGCGGCGTTGGGGGGGGGGTTTGCGGCGTTGGGGGGGGTTGCGGCGTTGGGGGGAAAGCGGGGGGTTGGTTGCGGCGTTTGAGGGGGAGGGTGGGGAGGGGGGTAGCGGCATTGGGGGGGTTGTGGCATTGGGGGGGTTGCGGCGTTGGGGGGTGGGGAGGGGGGTAGCGGCGTTGGAGGGGTAGCGGCGTTGGAGGGGGGGGTTTGCGGCGTTGGGGGGGTGGGGGGGTTGGGGGGGGGGTTGCGGCCATTGGGGGGATTGCGGCGTTGGGGGGGGGAAGCGGGGGTTGCGGCGTTAGAGGAAGGAGGGTAGGGGTGTGGGAGGGGGGGTAGTGGCAATTGGGGGGGTTGCGGCATTGGGGGGGTTGCGGCGTTGGGGTGGTGGGGAGGGGGATAGCGGCGTTGGAGGGGGGGAAGGGTGGGTAGCGGCGTTGGAGGGGGGGAAGGGGGGCTAGTGGCGTTGGAGGGGGGGAAGGGGGGGTAGCGGCGTTGGAGGGGGGAAGGGTGGGGAAGGGGGGTTAGCCGGCATGGAGGGGGGGTTGCGGCGTTGGGGGGGTGGTGGGGTTGGGGGGTGGGTTGCGGCGTTGTGGGGGGGGGGTGGTTGCGGCGTTGGGGGGGGTTGCGGCGTTGGGGGGGAAAGCGGGGGGGGTTTGCGGCGTTTGAGGGGGTAGGGGGTGGGGGAGGGGGGTAGCGGCATTGGGGGGGTTGTGGCATTGGGGGGGTTGCGGCGTTGGGGGGTGGGGAGGGGGGTAGCGGCGTTGGAGGGGGGTAGGGGTGGGGGAGGGGGGTAGGGGTGGGGGGGTGGGGGGGTAGGGGTGGGGGGGTAGGGGTGGGTGGGGGGGTAGGGGTAGAGGTAGGGGGGTAGGGGTAGGGGGCTGGGGTAGGGGGCAGAAGCGTGCAGAGGGGGGGGGGGCGACGGTGCGTTGGCCCCGGGCATCCATTGGATGGGGGCATCACCAGATCTTCCTCAAGGCTCCCCTTCCTCCCAGCTGCCTTGTCTTTGTTTGTTTGAGAGAGAGAGATTGTGCGGACAGACAGAGAGAGAGAGACAGAGAGAGGGAGTCCCGTCCGTCCTCTGGCTGAGAGCAGGGCTTTGGTGAGTATATTGCAATCTGCCTAAACCCAGGAATATTGCCTGGTTAGAATGCAGAGGGAAATGCTGGGGTCCCGGGGTAGGAGATGTGTCTGGATTTGTCTATTTCAGCTTGAGCCTCTGCGATTTCAGGTCAGTTTCACAACAACAGGAAAAATGCGCGGAGAGAGAGGGAAAAACTTTTGGCAAAGTTTCTGGGTTCTGCCTTTATAATTCACAGTGCAGAAAGGGTTCTGCGCTGTGAATTATTAAGGCACCTTTTCTAATCCTGGGGAGAAACAACCTTTTGAAGAGTCTGAGGAAATAAGCAGGATTTTGGATTAATTCTGCCTCCCCACCCCCTGGGCCTCTTTCTCCTCCCTCCCTCTTTCTCCTCCCTCCCTCTTTCTCCTCCCTCCCCCTTTCTACTCCCTCCCCCTTTCTCCTCCCTCCCCCTTTCTCCTCCCTCCCCCTTTCTCCTCTCTCTCTCTCACATTCTCTTCATCCTGCCCTTTGTTCCAGAGCTATTTGATCCCCCTGTGCACTGGCACAGATTTACAGTGCGGTTTAGGTTCTGTGTTTACCCCAGGTGTGGGGGCGGGGAAAAGAGGGAAGGTTCGGCATTCCTCAGGGGCACTGCATTGAACCACCTCCACCCCCCTCCCAAATCATCCTCCATCTCCAACCTCCAACGCCGCAACCCCCCCCCAACGCCGCAACCCACCCCCCAACCCCACACCCCCCCAACGCCGCAACCCTCCCCAACGCCGCAACCCACCCACTCCAACGCCGCTACCCCCCTCCAACGCCGCTACCCCCCTCCAACGCCGCTACACCCCCTCCAACTCCGCTACCCCCCTCCAACGCCGCTACCCCCCTCCAACGCCGCTACACCCCCTCCAATGCCGCTACCCCCCCTCCAATGCCGCTACCCCCCCTCCAACGCGCTACCCCCCTCCAACGCCGCTACCCCCCTCCAACGCCGCTACCCCCCCTCCAATGCCGCTACCCCCCTCCAATGCCGCTACCCCCCTCCAATGCCGCTACCCCCCCTCCAACGCCGCTATCCCCGTCCAACGCCGCTACCCCCCCTCCAACGCCGCTACCCCCCTCCAATGCCGCTACCCCCCTCCAACGCCGCTACCCCCCTCCCAATGCCGCTACCCCCCCTCCAACGCCGCTACCCCCCCTCCAACACCCCTACCTCCCCTCCAACGCCGCTACCCCTTTCCCCCCTCCAACGCGCCACTTCCACAGCGGGTGAAACTGACGCGTACAGCGTCACTCCGCTGCTGGCCCTTTCGGGACGGGGGATTTAGGGCTTAAAAGCAGGCCCCGATGCCGGAGTCACCAGCGCCGCTTTTACCCGCCGGTAATGGGCATCACGTAGGTCTTCGGTGAATTTCGCCCCTCGTTTACACAACTTCTGGAGGAGTGGTAGGCTTTGTCATTGCAGATAAACTCTTGATTTACAGGTTGTTCTGCCACCTAATAATAATAATCTTTATTGTCACAAGTAGGCTTACATTAACACTGCAATGAAGTTACTGTGAAAAGCCCCTAGTCGCCACACTCCGGCGCCTGTTCGGGTACACCGAGGGAGAATTCAGAATGTCCACGTCACCTGACAAGCACGTCTTTCGGGATTTGTGGGAGGAACCCGGAGCACCCGGAGGAAACCCACGCAGACACGGGGAGAACATGCAGGCTCCGCACAGACAGTGACCCAAGCCGGGAATCGAACCTGGGACCCTGGAGCTGTGAAACAACAGTGCTAACCATTGTGCTCCGTGCCATCTGCGGTATCTTTTCAACCTCTTTTTTTCAACACTGCTATTGAACCGTTCTTTGTCGAATCAGCAGTTGTAGTGATAGGCGGCTGTTCTAAACCAATTTAAGGATGGGGGCGTGAACACTATGCTCATCCCCATAGCGGTCTTTTCTCTTTTGCTGCGTCGGTCATCCTAATGTTCTCTGTGAAGGAAGATAATCTTTCCTTTTATGAGGGTGAGTTCTTTTTAGTAAGCTCACCTCTGTGATTGGCTCTGTGGTGTACTGTTGGCAATGGACGGCTGCTACTTGGTTCCAGCATTGGTTGCGGCACCGACATGTTGGTTGAGAGTTGCGGCGTTTGCGTTGTGGCCAGTGTTGACTTCAACTGTTGCCAAAGCCTGGAGTTGAGGCTGTTATGGTTGTTGCTATCTCTCTTGTCTACCCTTCACTGGAAGCTTCAAGGTAACCATCTGAGTGGTTGCCTCATAACCCAGACATCTCGGCACCTGACAGGTGAGGTGCGGCGCAGTTCAATTGATTGGCTGGTGGCCGATGAATTGGTCAAAAGACCGTATTCTGCCCAATAACAGGTGGTGGTTGGATCCTGCCTGAGTGGGATGACCTAAGGAAAGCAGGAAGTTGACTCCTGGAGGCACTGCGACAAGGCCCTGCTCCCTTTCTTATCTTCTCTCTCTCTCTCTCTCCAGGAAGGCTGAGTTGATGGACCTCTGAAACTGCAGAGACCTGGGGCGGGATTCTCCAACCCCCCGCCGGGTCGGAGAATCGCCGGGGGCGGCGTGAATCCCGCCTCCACCGGCTGCCGAATTCTCCGGCGCCAGGGGTTTGGTGAGGGCGGGAATCGCGCCGTGCCGGTCGGCAGCCACTGACAATGCCTCCCCCCCCCCCCACCGGCGATTCTCCGGCACACGACGGGCCGAGTGGCTGTCCGTTTTCGCCGGTACCCGCCGACGTATGTTACGACAGGTACTTACCGGCGGGACCTGGCTCCATGGGCGGCCTCCGGGGTCCTCGGTGGGGGCGGGGAGGGGGTGGGGGGGGTTGCACAGGGGGATCTGGCCCCGGGGTGGCACCCATGGTGGCCTGGCCTGCGATCGGAGGCCACCGATCCGCGTGCAGGCCTGTGCCAGGGGTGCACTCTATTCCTCCGCGCCGGCTGGTGTAACAGTTTGAGATAGCCGGTGCGGAGATGAATCCCCCACCTGCGCCTGCGCTGGGATGATGCCGTGCATGCGCCGGCCGGCGGTGGCCCTTTGGCGCCGGTCCGGTGTGCCGGAAACCACTCCAGTGCCGGCCTAGCCCCTGAAGGTGCGGAGTGGTTCACGCCACTCCTTTGCGCCGGAGTTGTCCGCCCCACAGGTTTCCAAAGAATCCCGCCTGTGAATGAATCTACAGTAAAGCTATAAACAACCATCTGAAACAAAGCTCTTTCTTTTTGCTTTTATTTACTTTTGTACACCCCTCTGCTCCTCTGTGTGTATGTGTCTGTCTCGTGTACGTGTGTGAGGGGTGGGGCAAGTTAAAGTGGGGCTGGGAATTAGGTTATAATTAACCAGTTGGATTTACTGCATATTTCAGAACAGCTCTTCTCATGAATGAAACATAATTGTGTTTAAATTTACAAACCTGATGGATGAAATTATTGGGCAGCCAAGGGCCAAAGACTTCAGTGTTTTTTCCAAGAATTATCGGTTAGACCAGGGGTGGGAAAACTACGGCCCGCGGGCTGCATGCGGCCCACCAAAGGTATTTCTGCGGCCCACCAAGTCATTAAAAAAAAAAAAATTAAAATTTTTTTTTTTTTTTTTTAAATTTATTTTTAAGGTTAATGGTGGGGGGGGGGGGCTGTTGGGTTACTTACTGGTATAGGGTGGATACGTTGACTTGAGTAGGGTGATCATTGCTCGGCACAACGTCGAGGGCCGAAGGGCCTGTTCTGTGCTGTACTGTTCTATGTTCTATATGAGGCACCCAGAATCATAACCGGGTGAAGTAATTATTTTACTTAATATACTATGCGGCCCTTTCTGAATTGTGAATTTCTGAATGTGGCCCTTGCACGGAAAAGTTTGCCCACCCCTGGGTTAGACCATAAGATCATACCAGCGTCAGGGACCCGGGTTCAATTCCCGGCTTAGATCACTGTCTGTGTGGAGTCTGCACATTCTCCCTGTGTCTGCGTGGGTTTCCTCCGAGTGCTCCGGTTTCCTCCCACAAGTCCCGAAAGTCGTGCTTGTTAGGTGAATTGGACATTCTGAATTCTCCCTCTGTGTACCCGAACAGGCGCCGGAGTGTGGCGACGAGGGGCTTTTCACAGTAACTTCATTGCTGTGTTAATGTCAGCCTACTTGTGACACTAATAAAGATTATTATTATTATTATTATTAACCAGTGAGCAGCAAATACTGGCCTACCCAGCGATACCCAAGTTCCATGAATAAATGTCCTGACGCGCTGAGTGTGATATCTGGAGGCGCCCCAAGGAGCAGTAAGAAATTGTTTTTCGAGTTTAGATTCTGCGAAGTGAGGCAGATGAATAATTGGGTTCGTCACATGGAGCATATAAATACACTGCTTGGTTAAAACTGTACATACATCTGCACATACACCAGGGACTGCAGACAGATGTAATAGCCACAGCATCCCTAGAGGGCATCAGAGACGGGTATAAAGGGCCCAGCAGCGTTCAGAAGCACAGGGCCGGGATTCTCCCCTACCCGGCGGGGCGGGAGATCCTGGCGTAGCAGAGTGGCTCCAAATACTCCGGCGTCAGGCCTCCCCAAAGGTGCGGAATTCTCCGCACCTTTAGGGGCTATGCCCGTGCCGGAGTGGTTTCCGCTACGCCGATGGCGCCAAAACTGGCACCAATGGCCTTTGGCACTACGCCGCCTGGCATCGGGGCTGGCCGAAAGGCCTTCGCCGGTCCGCGCATGTGCCGGTGCGTCTGCGGCCGCTGACGTCACCACAGGCGCATGCGCGGTAGGGGGGGGTCTTTTCCACCTCCGTCATGGTGGAGGCCGTGGCGGCGGCAGAAGAAAAAGAGTGCCTCCACGGCACTGGCCCGCCCGCTGATCGGTGGGCCCCGATCGCGGGCCAAACCACCGTGGGGGCATCCCCCGAGGTCCGATCGCCCCGGGGCCCCCCCAGGACCCCAGGGGCCCACTCGCGCCGCCAATCCCGCCGGCACCAGAGGTGGTTTAAACCACGTCGGCGGGATTGGCCTGTCAGCGGCGGGACTTCGGCCCATCGAGGGCCGGAGAATCGC
Source organism: Scyliorhinus canicula (assembly GCF_902713615.1). Taxonomy (NCBI): domain Eukaryota; kingdom Metazoa; phylum Chordata; class Chondrichthyes; order Carcharhiniformes; family Scyliorhinidae; genus Scyliorhinus; species Scyliorhinus canicula. Next base: position 274,095,624 of record NC_052147.1, on the reverse strand, counting down.
CGCGGGGGGCACGCCGATTGGCGCAGCGCGATTCCCGCCCCCGCCAATTCCTGGGTGGAGGAGAATTCCGGCCACGGTGGGGGCAGGATTTACACCGGCCCCAGGCAATTCTCCAACCCTGCGGGGGGTCGGAGAATTCCGCCCAGGGTTAGTGAGCAGCAGCAGACAGAGACAGCTCAGCATAGGCAGTTTACCTTAGCTTCACTGGTAGCTTAGGGCAGCATGGTAGTATAGTGGTTAGCACAATTGCTTCACAGCTCCAGGGTCCCAGGTTCAATTCCAGCTTGGGTCACTGTCTGTGTGGAGTCTGCACATCCTCCCCGTGTCTGCGTGGGTTTCCTCCGGGTGCTCCGGTTTCCTCCCACAGTCCAAAGATGTACAGGTTAGGTGGATTGGCGATGATAAATTGCCCTTAGTATCCAAAATTGCCGTTAGTGTTGGGTGGGGTTACTGGGTTATGGGGATAGGGTGGAGGTGTTGACCTCGGGTAGGGTGCTCTTTCCAAGGGCCAGTGCAGACTCGATGGGCTGAGTGGCCTCCTTCTGCACTGTAAATTCTATGATAAATACCTCTTGACTGTATCATATCTAGTTAAGCTCTGGAAACAGAACAAACCCATTGAATTTGTGTTAACTGGAAGTCTACAAGCTTTATTGAGACTTAGGAATAACATAAAATGTAGCTTGGTTTTGATGATTAAAACAAACTATTATTTCCATCTCCACTGATGAAAGTGCTTGCTGTTACGAAGGAAATAGGCAGAATTTTATCTCAAAAGTCAATAATACTCAGGACTTTCGAGAGCCTAGAATTACATTTCAGAGTTTTCCCATTCAGGATGGAGATCTGAGGATCATAGAACATAGAACATACAATGCGGAAGGAGGCCATTTGGCCCATCGAGTCTGCACCAACCCACTTAAGCCCTCACTTCCACCCTATTCCAGTAACCCAATAACACCTCCTAACCTTTTTGGACACTAAGGGACAATTTATCTTGGCAAATCCACCTAACCCGCATGTCTTTGGATTGTGGGAGGAAACCGGAGCACCCGGAGGAAACCCACGCACACAGGGGGAGAACGTGCAGACTCCGCACAGACAGTAACCCAGCGGGGAATCGATCCTGGGACACTGGCGCTGTGAAGCCACAGTGCTAACCACTTGTGCTACCGTGCTGCCTACCCCTCATGAGACTTTGGAACTCTCATCCCTGGAGAGCGGTATGGGCCGGGTGATTGAATATATTGAAGCAGAGGTAGATAGATTCTTGACCAACAAGTGGGTCAAAGGTTATCGGGGGGGGGGGGGGGGGGGGGGGGGGGGGGTTAGGTCGAATGTGGATTCGAGGCCACAGTCGGTGGAGCCATGATCTTATTGAATAGCCGAGCAGGCGTGATGGTGCAAATGGCCTACTTCTGCTCCTCATTCATATGTTCAGAGAGGAGCGCAGATATTTGGGAAGGTTGTGGGGATGGAGGAGATCACTCAGAGATAGGGAGGGGCAAGGCCACGGAGGGAACTGATAACAAGGAAGAAAATGTTAAAATTGAGGTGCATAAAACTGGGAGCCAATGTAGGTCACCAAACATAGGAGTAAACGCTTAGTACAAGTTAGGACATAACCATGGATTTTTGATGACCATGCATCTATAGAGGGTAGAAGGGCAGTCAGGAATGCATTGGAATAATAACATCTAGAGGTTACAAAGATATAAAACCAAACCTCACACTGACCCTTGTAAGGATATAATATTATAGGATCTAAAAAGCTTTATTCTGCTGAAGGCTGGTGCACATTTGCCAATGTATTTGTAAAGTGGACTGATATGTCTTCTACTCCTCCTTTAGCTACCCTGCCCTAAGAGGGCATTAGTGCTCAATTGCTTCCATTGGATTGCTCCAGGATTATGCTTGGCAAAGTACTGGAGTCGTTTGTTGTTGCCTTTGCAGACTGGCTGACCAGGAAAATCACCCGCTCTTACCGTCTGCCATCACACATGTCAGAAGCATTTACAGACTGATCATCAACCTGTTTGGGCCTGTCATGACTGCACCTTATACAGCCACCAAGTTCTGAAGTGAGACTTGAACCCAAAGGTATGCAGGCTATCACTGTGTCACCAGACCGTCTCTACTGGTGTATCTATAAAATCTCTATCTTAGAATGCATTTCATTATACAGGGGAGGTGGTGGTATTATCACTGGAATAGTAAATCAGAAGCCCAGAGTAGTGCTCTGGGGTCCCAGGTTCGAATCCCATCACTGCAGATGGCGAAATTTGAATTGAATTTTAAAAAATCTGGATTTAAAAAGTCTAATGATGATCGTGAAACCATTTTGGATTGTCATAAAACTCATCTGGGTTCACGAATGTCCCTTTCAGGAAGGAAATCTGCCACCTTACCTGGTCTGGCCTACACGTGACTCCAGATCCACATCAATGTGGTTGACTCTTAACTGCCCCTCAAGGGCAATTAGGGATGGGCAATAAATGCTGGCACACGAGCAACACCCACATCCCATGAAAGAATAAAAAAAACTCCTTTTATGGGAATGTGGGTCAAGGACCCAATGGGCTGAGCTTGATTACACGGACAAAATAAATAAATGCAGTGCGTTTCCCGTACGTGTTCTGCGAGTCAAATGCTCAAGGGCTGTAGAGACTGGAGGACATTGTTGGAACCAACCACACACATTACGGCTGGAATTTTTCCGCCGGTGGGAATCTCCTTTCCCGCTGGCAACGCACCCCCACCTGCCATTGACAAGCGGTTGACGGACCAGAAAATCCCGCTCTGTATAGGATGGCACTGCAGTGCAGCACCGAGAGAGTGCCGCACTGTTGGAGGTGCCGTCTTTGCTGTGAGATGCTAGACCAGAACACTATCTGCCTTCTCACGTTAAAGCTCCCATGGCATTAATTTGAACTAGAATGGGAGAGTTTCCCCTGGTGGACTGGTCAATATTCATCCCTCACCCAGCATCACTAAACTGATACCATCCTGCCCTATGTGCAACTTTGCAAAGTGGCGGCTTCAATCCGACAGTGAACAATTTCATAATAGTTCATTTTCTATAAAGCACTTTGGGATGTTCTCAGACATTAAATAAACCCAAGTTCATTCTTCATTATCTGTGAATAGATTGTTAACTGGTGATTTGAGCATTTTCTCCTTTATCGTCCCTAATTCCTTAATGCAATGGGAGATGCTGGGTCAATAAATTCACTGTCTGTATCAGCAAACTGCCCAATAAAGGAGGTGAAATTACTTTCAACGCTCAGGAAGTGGATTAAACAGCAGTGTTAAACATTGATTCAATAAAAATTTTATTCAGTTTTTCAATATATTCACAAGAATCTCTAACTTGATTGCGTTCATCCCTGAAAGCTCAAAGGAAAAAGATAATGTTGTGGAGGAGAATGCTGAGACCCAGGCTATTAGAATAGATGGCATTGAGGTGCGTAGGGAAGAAGTGTTGGCAATTCTGGACAAGGTGAAAATAGATAAGTCCCCGGGGCCTGATGGGATTTATCCTAGGATTCTCTGGGAAGCCAGGGAAGAGATTGCTGAGCCTTTGGCTTTGATTTTTAGGTCATCATTGGCTACAGGAATAGTGCCAGAAGACTGGAGGGTAGCAAATGTGAGCCCTTTGTTCAAGAAGGGGAGTAGAGATAACCCCGGTAACTATAGGCCGGTGAGCCTCACGTCTGTTGTGGGTAAAGTCTTGGAGAGGATTATAAGAGATACGATTTATAATCATCTAGATAGGAATAATATGATTAGGGATAGTCAGCATGGTTTTGTGAAGGGTAGGTCATGCCTCACAAACCTTATCGAGTTCTTTGAGAAGGTGACTGAACAGGTAGACGAGGGTAGAGCAGTTGATGTGGTGTATATGGATTTCAGTAAAGCGTTTGATAAGGTTCCCCATGGTCGGCTATTGCAGAAAATACGGAGGCTGGGGATTGAGGGTGATTTAGAGATGTGGATCAGAAATTGGCTAGTTGAAAGAAGACAGAGGGTGGTGGTTGATGGCAAATGTTCAGAATGGAGTTCAGTTACGAGTGGCGTACCACAAGGATCTGTTCTGGGGCCGTTACTGTTTGTCATTTTTATAAATGACCTAGAGGAGGGCACAGAAGGTTGGGTGAGTAAATTTGCAGACGACACTAAAGTCGGTGGAGTTGTAGACAGTGTGGAAGGATGTTGCAGGTTACAGAGGGACATAGATAAGATGCAGAGCTGGGCTGAGAGGTGGCAAATGGAGTTTAATGTAGAGAAGTGTGAGGTGATTCACTTTGGAAAGAATAACAGGAATGCAGAATATTTGGCTAATGGTAAAATTCTTGGCAGTGTGGATGAGCAGAGGGATCTCGGTGTCCATGTACATAGATCCCTGAAAGTTGCCACCCAGGTTGATAGGGTTGTGAAGAAGGCCTATGGTGTGTTGGCCTTTATTGGTAGAGGGATTGAGTTCTGGAGCCATGAGGTCATGTTTCAGCTGGACAAAACTCTGGTACGGCCGCATTTGGAGTATTGCGTACAGTTCTGATCGCCTCATTATAGGAAGGACGTGGAAGCTTTGGAACGGGTGCAGAGGAGATTTACCAGGATGTTGCCTGGTATGGAGGGAAAATCTTATGAGGAAAGGCTGAAGGACTTTGTAATGACCTCCAATTAGCATTATTGGTTGGCCAATTGGAGTGTGAGCTCCCTCAATGATAGCTCATTGAGGGGGCCATATAAGCACCTGTGTAGGCTTTGTGATCCAGTCTTAAGTTGACTGGAATGCTAGAAGCACTGTTGGAGCTGCTCTTGTATCTAGTTATTGGCAATAAATATTGGTGTGGTGACGGGACTCCTGCCTCCTGTGGATTATTATAGTCTTGAACAATTATTTTTCCACGTGTCTCATGCCGCGCTCGTGGCGGCTTGCCTCTGATTCGCTCGCCCCAGTAAACATAAGAACATAAGAACTAGGAGCAGGAGTAGGCCATCTGACCCTTTGAGCCTGTTCCGTCAATCAATGAGATCATGGCTGATCTTTTGTGGACTCAGCTCCACTTTCCGGCCTGAACACCATAACACTTAATCCCTTTATTCTTCAAAAAACTATCTAGCTTTATCTTGAAAACATTTAATGAAGGAGCCTCAACTGCTTCACTGGGCATGGAATTCTATAGATTCACAACCCTTTGGGTGAAGAAGTTCCTCCTAAACTCAATCCTAAATCTACTTCCCCTTATTTTGAGGCTATGCCCCCTCGTTCTGCTTTCACCCACCAGTGGAAACAACCTGCCCGCATTTATCCTATCTATTCTCTTCATAATTTTATATGTTTCTATAAGATCCCCCAGCCGCATCCTTCTAAATTCCAACGAGTACAGTCCCAGTCTACTCAATCTCTCCTCGTAATCCAACCCCGTCAGTTCTGGGATTAACCTAGTAAATCTCCACTGCACACCCTCCTGCGCCAGTACGTCCTTTCTCAGGTAAGGAGACCAAAACTGAACACAATACTCCAGGTGAGACCTCACTAACACCTTATACAATTGCAGCATAACCTCCCTAGTCTTAAAGTCTACCCCTCTGGCAATGAAGGACAATATTCCATTTGCCTTCTTAATCACCTGTTGCACCTGTACTTTGGCGACTTTTTGCGACTCATGCACTAGCACACCCAGGTCTCTCTGCACAGCAGCATGTTTTAATATTTTATCATTTAGATAATAATCCTTTTTGTTGTTATCCCTACCAAAATGGATAACCTCACATTTGTCAACATTGTACCTCACATTCGTCAAACTTAATCTCTGCAATTAGTGGGTTGCTCCTTTTAAACACCTCCCCAGCACTTGTTACAACTGCAATCAGGGGTTAGCTGCCAGGAAGACAGCCCCATGTTTCACGGAGGAAGCCCTCACCAAGATTCTGCTTGGTGTTGAGCAGAGGCGAGGTATCTTATACCCTCAATTGACCAGATGTCCAGCAAGCAAATACCAACTCACTGCACAAGGTGGCGCTACATTGCCGAAAACAGATGAATGACCTTGTTCGTGCAGCCAAGGTGAGTCTGCCTCCTTATGTCTACTGCTGCATCCCTTCACACACGCATCACTCCTCCATGATCATCTCTCTCCCAGCCACTTCAAGGGGCCCCAACACTTGTCACTCTCCCACACCTTCCCGTACCACCCCCCCACCACCCGCCACTTTCCATGGTCCTCCCAATAACTATTCCGCGTCTCATATCCCTGCTCCCGATAACCTCCCTTGCATGCTAGACTTCATTAGCATCTGGTCCGACAGGACTCCCACCTACACTCTTCCCATCTGTCCCATTGCAGGAGAAATGCGAGCAAAACCGGCATAAGTGGGCACAGGGCGTGGAAGGCAGCAGGCCGCCTCAACCTCAGTTGTGGGTCCTGGGAATACACCCAGACATAGCGGGAAGGTGAGGAAGAGTAACAAATGATAGGCACCTAGTGGATATGGGTAAACCTAGGCAATAGCAGAGTTAAGTCACACCTTGGCTGTCCCCAAACTGAAAGGCCATGGGGGCATCAGAGCCCTGCGTTCTCTGCGGGCCCTGGCCATTGCCTGTTGTCTTTCCTCCGCCTCCTCTGTGGGTAACCCTCCTAGACACCCTCCTCATCCATGGAGATGTGGTGCTCCTCCATGTCCTCCACGTCCACCTGCTCGTCCCACTGCAGCATCAGATTGTGCAGAGAGCAGCACACCAAAATGATGCGGGATGCCCTCTGGGGGCTTGGTTAGAGGGTCCCCATGGCAGGAAACATTCAGGGTTACAGGCAATGGGTAACCTCCCAGTCCATGTGGTGCCAACTCTTGCATCACTTGGCACAGGTGGTCCACCGTCCCCAGGAACAGATGCGGACTTGTCCAGTACTGGACCTCTGACATCTGGAGATGGGAAGTTCTATGTTGGAACAGTAGTTTCTCATCTGAGGCTTCGCCATCTCTGGCCCTGCTCCTGGAAGATCAGTGGGCCAAGCCTCCCTCTCCTCTGCAGTGTGCCGCTACTGGCCGCGTGCAGTGACATGTCAATGTAGCTGCTGCTGGTCGGCAGCAATCAAAACAGTTCCCACCTCGACTGGCTCCATGATTCTCGTGGATCAAAAACACAAAGGAAGAGAACATCAAAGTGGGCGATGAGGACTCTTGACAGTGCCCTGACCACACAACCCTCTGACCATCTGGGCCACCCATCCATTAGCTGCCACCTATTTGAGAGCCTTTCCCTATCCTGTCACTCAATTGTCCTGTCCCTAGAGTTGCCCCTCTCAACTCCAGCTGAATGAAGTGCTTTGACCCTTATGACATCCCCATGAATGGAGATTGAGGGAGGTCGAGTGCATTGAATGGACCTGTGTTCTAACCTCGTGGAGGAACAAGATGCTGCCCCCATCATCACTTGAAAGGTGTGACTGATGGGTGCATTCACCATAATGCTTTGCATTGAGGTCCACATCTGTATCACCATGTGTTATGGAGACATGAGTACTGGTCTTGGAGTTCGATGCTCGGGGCTAGGCTTCCAACTATTTTGTATGAAACCAATTAAATTAAATCAAATGTACCAAAAACCAAAATAAAGGGGAAGCCCATTAAAGGGATATTGCCTTGAGCAAAAACAAATTACAAATGAAACTTAAAACATCAAACTAAAATGTGATTAATAGGGTCAATAAGTCAGCCCTGTCCCTGCGGTGCCCACCGAGCAACAAAGGCCTCGATGAGCAAATTGTGCACCAATCAGTGGCACACTCATGCATTGCAATGCTGACTAAATTAGCACAATTAACTTATCAAGGATGGGTCAGGGAGTTAATTAGGCAACTGGTTTCCCCTTGTGGCAGGTGAGGCACGGGCGATGGATGTGAAGACTGAAATTTAGTCAGTTTCCTCCTTCGAGGGCAACCTGATTCCCCCAGCTCACATGGGCATGCAGATGAAACCAGCCTTCCAACAAAACAGCCAACCCTCTGACACAATCCCTGGCAGCCCGGCCTCCATAACCAGTGACCTTGAACTTCCAGGCAACTTATGCCCTCAGGCTTTAACGTTCAGCCCGAGTGTGTGGATTCATTCTGACTGCACTTGTCCTCCCCCCTTGCCACTCTGGAAGGGCAATTCCTCAGTGATGATATTGCCACAAGCCCAGCAAGTGGGGGGGGGGGGGGGGGGTGAAAACTGCTGTCGGCACCCCTACCAGCTGTCAGACCTGTGAGACTCACAGTCATGAGGAGCTGCTAAAATCTTCACGCAACCCCAACCCCTGCGATGCCGGGACTGAACCACCCCCACCCCCGGCTCCAAGTTGCCAGTTGCACTTATCTACTTATCTGGGTCCCCACATCCCCCCACCCTGGGTGGTAATGGCAACCTGAGCCCTCACCTCCGATATCCCCTTCGGAAGTGATCGGCAGGCTCCCGTTTTCCTTGATCTGTAATAGATCGCAGCCGGTGCCCGACGAATATTCAGTTGGGGGGGGGGGGGGGGGGGGGGGGGGGGAGAGTTGAGCTGGCGGGAAGTCCGTTCTGTGGTGGGAACCTAGTTGCAATACCAGCAAGGGGTTTGGAAAATCGGGAAACGCAATGTCGCCGGCGAGAATCGCGTTTCCCGATTCTCCCGGTATTTTGCGCCCGAGTCGCCGTTCTCACTGACGGCCGCTTTTTGAGCCGCCGCTTAGCCGCTGAAACGAATAATCCAGCCCCCTGAGTTTTTGCCGTTTAAGCACTTGTTTCCACAAATGTGGACCGGGCGTGTCGGCACTTGGGGGGGGGGGGGGGGGGCTCTCCCAGGCAATCTGGAGTTCCTGGATGACGAATCCCCTTGGCAGGGTGGTACCCTGGCACTCCAAAGCCTCCTTGGCACTGCCAGGGTGCCTAGGTTGTACTGCAAGGCTGGCAGCGGTAATGCCAGGGTGTCAAACTGGCAGTCCAAGGAGCCCAGGTAACATCGCGCCGGTGCCAGGGATTGGGGCCGAGGGTGCTCTGGGTTTCGATAACGGGACACCGTTTAAAAATGTTAGAGCTGGTTAATGCAGGAAATGTAACTGAGTGTGGACTTGGCGGGGCTCAGGCCTCACACTGAGGCCCAGAAATGAAGCCAAGTCCCGTTTAATAGTGGGGTCGTTCTCGGCGCTGACGGTGCTGGGACACACCCGGTCAAATGGACCCGACGTGGGCCTCTGTTTCATTTCCATTAAAACGCGCCTGTGGTTTGTAAATTCAAACGGAATTGGGGAACGGGATCGGGTGAGGGTGTAGGGTTTGAATCTTTGTGTGATTTAGTTGCTTGCCTAACTTTAATTATATATTTGACTGCCAGAAATCCATCTGTCTTGAGAAGGCATTATTTAGCAGTTGTTTGAGAAGGTTAATATTTATTTCCAAAATAAGAAGCTCGACTCGAGGATGGCGGTATCTAATTCCAGTTCCTGGACAGGTCACTAGTCTATCGCCCGAGGTTTATAGCTTGAGGCGGGCCACTCCACATCAAGCAAGAAGTCTCTCCCGCTCTGACCACTGACCACTGGCGATTGGCGTGTTGGAAGGATCTTACAGGTTGCCGTTCAACTTGTTTGGCTATATTATGGCTGCACCTTCCTTGGCCATCAAGTCCTGGACTCGGATGTGAACCCAGAGCTTCTGGCTCTGAGGAAGGATCTTACCCACTGCGCCACAAGATCTCCTGAATGGTGCCTGAGCACTTGTAAAGCTCATAGTCTGCATTAGAAAAAAACAATATTCGGCTCTTCCCAGTGCGGCCTTTGTTAAAGAGAGTTACAGAGGGTTAAGAGTGGATGGTTTTATCCACATCTTTACCATTAATCTTCATTAAAGAGTCACCGGTAATGAGTAAGAAATGTAGAATGATGGATGTCACTGTATTACTCTAGTCTGAACCAGCTATCAGGTCTCAGTTGTACCAACACTGAATGAAAACATTAACAATTTATAGCACAGCTGTGAACATTTACAGTTTGAGCCACATGGTTTTCAATCCTTATTCTTTTCAATCAATATCTGCTGCATTACATTGATCAGCAGCATAGCCCACAGTCTCGTCTTTCATTCCTGCTGTTCCGAGTTCAGTTTTTAACTGCTCAGTGTTAAAAATTTTTTTTTACTTCCCTGGTATTAACCCAATAAAATAATCTGTTTAACAGCAACATTAAAATGGCACAGGAACATGAGCATGTAAAGTGCTTTCACGCTTCACACAAGTGAATCTTGAAGCTGACGGGCTCGTTGGTCTAGGGGTACGATTCTAGCTTTGGGTGTTTCGTTTGTATTAGCTATGAGGAGCGGTTGAATAAACTCGGTTTGTTCTCACTGGAACGATGGAGGTTGAGGGGTGACCTGATAGAGGTCTACAAAATTATGAGAGGCATAAACAGAGTGGATAGTCAGAGACTTTTTCCCAGGGTAGAGGGGTCAATTACTAGGGGGCATAGGTTTAAGGTGCGAGGGGCAAGGTTTAGAGGAGATGTACAAGGCAAGATTTTTACACAGAGGGTAGTGGGTGCCTGGAACTCGCTGCCGGAGGAGGTGGTGGAAGCAGGGACGATAGTGACATTTAAGGGGAATCCTGACAAATACATGAATAGGATGGGAATAGAGGGATACGGACCCAGGAAGTGTAGAGGTTTTTCGTTTAGACGGGCAGCATGGTCGGCGCAGGCTTGGAGGGCCGAAGGGCCTGTTCCTGTGCTGTACTTTTCTTTGTTCTTTGTTCTTTTCTGATTTCCTGATATTAATTTTCCCTCCCAATTCTCCCCCCTTCCTCCTTCCTGCTTCATACATGTACGGGAGCCACCGTTGCTCTTTTCCATATTTGCTGATAGTTTGGATAAATTGTTAGATGTGTGGTGGATGACACTCCAGTGCGGTACTGAGGGAATGTCGCACTGTTGGGGCTGCTGTCTTTCGGACCAGGTGTTAAATCGAGAACTCGTCAGCCCTCTCAGGTGCACGTGTAAGATCCCGTGGCGGGGGCATTCTCTCCAGTGTCCTGGCTGATATTTGCCGCCCAGGTTATCTGGTTATTATCACAGTGGAATTCATGGGGGCTTGCTGTTTGCAAATTGGTTACTGTGTTCCCTACATTTCCGTGAAACACGCTTCAGTTGGGAAGGCAATGACCTTGTGGTATTGTAACTGGAATAGTAATCCAGTAGTATTCTGGAACCGGGGATCGAAACCCACCATGGTGGTCTCATGGTGACACATTGGCTAGCACTGCTGCCTCACATCGCCAGGGACCCGGGTTCAATTCCAGCCTTGGGTGATCTATCCAGCTGTGTGTGGATTTTGTATGTTCTCCTGTGTCTGCATGGGTTTCCTCCGGGTGCACCGGTTTCCTTCCACAGTCCAAAGGTGGGCAGGGTACAACTTCTCCCCTCTCCTCTCCTCTCTTCTCCACTCCTCTCCTCCCCGCAGGGTCTCCATCCCCAATAAAAGCAAATTACTGCGGATGCTGGAATCTCTGAGCAAAGAGACAATTCTGGAAAATCTCAGCAGGTCTGGCAGCACCTGTAGGGAGAGAAAAGAGCCATCGTTTCAAGCCCAGATTACCCTCTGTCACAAAGGGTCACGTGGACGCGAAACCTTGGGCGGGATTCTCCGAGCCTCCACGCCGCAATCGCGCTCAGCACGGGGACGGAGAATGGGGCTTCAGACCCGTGATCGGGTCCCCGGAGAAGCGCCGCCAATCGCGCGTGGCGCCGGTCGGGGGCCATTGAAAGAGGCCCCCGCGGCGATTCTCCGCCGACAACTGGCCAGGTTTCCGCTGGCATGGTTCATTCATGGTTCCACCCGGCGGGCACTCGGAGTGGCGGCTGCCGACTCAGTCTGCGGCCGCCCTGGTGGGAGGCGGGGGGATCTGTCACCGGCGGGACCTCCATGGGCCACCGATCGGCGGGCGCGCGCAATCTGGGGGGTGGCCCGCTATGAGGATCCGCCATTTTGTGCGCCATGAATCGCTGTATCGGCAGCTGGAGCTGCGCGTGGGGCACTCCGGGGCCCTGCTAACCCCCTTCAAAATGCAGAATCATTCTGGACTTTCTCCTGGAAAGTCCAGAGTGATTTGCGCCCGTTTTCCCACGGGTGTGGGGACATGGCCCCATTATTATTTGGGCTTTGACAAAGGGTCATCTGGACTCTGAAGGTTAGCTCTTTTCTCTTCCTACAGATGCTGCCACAACTGCCGAGATTTTCCAGCATTTTCTTTTTCGTCTCCTTCCCCAAACTGCTTCCAGGTCGGGGTTTGTGTTCTGTGGGGTGCTCCTCTAATTAGGAGGAAGCACCGCCCCCTAGTCACCTCAGTAGCTCAAACTCTGAGGTGTAGAAGGGGAAGTGGATGCTGTACAAACATAGAACATAGAACAGTACAGCACAGAACAGGCCCTTCAGCCCTCGATGTTGTGCCGACCATTGTCCGAAACCAAGATCAAGCTATCCCACTCCCTGTCATTCTGGTGTTCTCCATGTGCCTATCCAATAACCGCTTGAAAGTTCCTAAAGTGTCCGACTCCACTATCACAGCAGGCAGTCCATTCCACACCCTAACCACTCTCTGAGTAAAGAACCTACCTCGGACATCCCTCCTATATCTCCCACCCTGAATCTTATAGTTATGCCCCCTTGTGACAGCTACATCCATTCGAGGAAACAGTCTCTGAACATCCACTCTATCTATCCCCCTCATCATCTTAGAAACCTCTATTAAGTCGCCTCTCATCCTCCTCCGCTCCAAAGAGAAAAGCCCGAGCTCCCTCAACCTTTCCTCATAAGACCTATCCTGCAAACCAGGCAGCATCCTGGTAAATCTCCTTTGCACCCTTTCCAATGCTTCCACATCCTTCCTATAATGAGGTGACCAGAGCTGCACACAATACTCCAAATGTGGTCTCACCAGGGTCATGTATAGTTGCAGCATAACCCCGCAGCTCTTAAACCCAAACCCCCTGTTAATAAACGCTAACACACTATAAGCCTTCTTCACGGCTCTATCCACTTGAGTGCCAACCTTCAGAGATCTGTGGACATGAACCCCAAGATCTCTCTGTTCCTCCACATTCCTTAGAACCTTGCCGTTGACCCTGTAATGCGCATTGAAATTTTTTCTACCAAAATGAATCACCTCGCACTTATCAGGATTAAACTCCATCTGCCATTTTTCGGCCCAGCTCTGCATCCTATCAATGTCTCTTTGCAGCCTACAACAGCCCTCCACTTCATCCACTACTCCACCAACCTTGGTGTCATCAGTAAATTTACTGACCCAGCCTTCAGCCCCCTCCTCCAAGTCATTGATAAAAATCACAAATAACAGAGGACCCAGCACTGATCCCTGTGGCACACCACTGGTAACTGGTCTCCAGTCTGAAAATTTTCCATCCACCACCACCCTCTGTCTTCTATGTGATAGCCAATTACTTATCCAATTGGCCAAATTTCCCTCTATCCCCCACCTCCTTACTTTCTTCATGAGCCGACCATGGGGAACCTTATCAAACGCCTTACTAAAATCCATGTATATGACATCAACTGCTCTACCTTCATCTCCACACTTAGTTACCTCCTCAAAGAATTCAATCAAATTTGTGAGGCAAGACTTCCCCTTCACGAATCCATGTTGACTATCCCGGATTAAGCTGCATCTTTCCAAATGGTCATGAATCCTATCCTTCAGGACTTTTCCATTAACTTACCGACCACCGAAGTAAGACTAACTGGCCTATAATTACCAGGGTCATTCCTATTCCCTTTCTTGAACAGAGGCACAACATTTGCCACTCTCCAGTCCTCTGACACTATCCCCGTGGACAGTGAGGACCCAAAGATCAAAGCCAAAGGCTCTGCAATCTCATCCCTTGCCTCCCAAAGAATCCTTGGATATATCCCATCTGGCCCAGGGGACTTGTCGACCCTCAGGCTTTTCAAAATTGCTAATACATCCTTCCTCAGAACATCTACCTCCTCTAGTCTACCCGCCTGTATCACACTCTCATCCTCAAAAACATGGCCCCTCTCCTCGGTGAACACTGAAGAAAAGTATTCATTCAACGCCTATCCTATTTCTTCTGACTCCGTGCACAAGTTCCCACCACTGTCCTTGACCGGCCCTACCCTCAACCCTGGTCATTCTTTTATTTCTCACATAAGAGTGAAAAGCCTTGGGGTTTTCCTTGATCCGACCCGCCAAGGATTTCTCATGCCTCCTTCTAGCTCTCCTAAGCCCTTTTTTTTAGCTCATTCCTTGCTATCTTGTAACCCTCAAGCTGAACCTTGTTTTCTCATCCTTACATACTCTTCCTTTTTCCTCTTGACAAGACATTCAACCTCTTTTGTGAACCATGGTTCCCTCACACTGTCATTTATTCCCTGCCTGACAGGGACATACCTTTCAAGGACACGCAGTATTTGTTCCTTGAACAAGCTCCACTTTTCATTTGTCCCTTGCCCTGACAGTTTCTGTTCCCATCTTATGCTCCCTAATTCTTGCCTAATTGCATCATAATTACCCCTCCCCCAATTATAAACCTTGCCCTGCCGTATGGCCCTATCCCTTTCCATTGCAATAGTGAGACACCGAATTGTGGTCATTATCTCCAAAGTGCTCTCCCACAAACAAATCTAACACTTGGCCCGATTCATTACCCAGTACCAAATCCAATGTGGCCTCCCCTCTTGTCATAGAACATAGAACATAGAACACTACAGCGCAGTACGGGCCCTTCGGCCCTCGATGTTGCGCCGACCTGTGAAACCATCTGAAGCCTATCTGACCTACACTATTCCATTTTCATCCATATGTCTATCCAGTGACCACTTAAATGCCCTTAAAGTTGGTGAGTCTACTACTGTTGCAGGCAGGGCGTTCCACACCCCTACTACTCTCTGAGTAAAGAAACTGCCTCTGACATCTGTCCTATATCTCTCACCCCTCAATTTAAAGCTATGTCCCCTCGTGTTGATCATCACCATCCGAGGAAAAAGACTCTCACTGTCCACCCTATCTAACCCTCTGACTATCTTATATGTCTCTATTAAGTCACCTCTCAGCCTTCTCCTCTCTAACGAAAACAACCTCAATTCCCTGAGCCGTTCCTCGTAAGACCTTCCCTCCATACCAGGCAACATCCTAGTAAATCTCCTCTGAACCCTTTCCAAAGCTTCCACATCTTTCCTATAATGTGGTGACCAGAACTGCACGCAGTACTCCAGGTGTGGCCGCACCAGAGTTATGTACAGCTGCAGCATGACCCTGTGGTCTGTCGGCCTATCCACATATTGTGTCAGGAAACCCTCCTGCACACACTGTACAAAAACTGCCCCATCCGAACTGTTCGACCTATAGAGGTTCCAATCAATATTTGGAAAGTTAAAGTTGCCCATGACAACTACCCTGAGACCTCCACACATATCCATAATCTGTTTTACAATTTCTTCCTCCACATCTCTATTACTATTTGGGGGCCTATAGAAAACTCCTAACAATGTGACTGCTCCTTTCCTATTTCTAACTTCGGCCCATATTACCTCAGTAGGCAGATCCCCTTCGAACAGTCTTTCTGCAGCCGTTAAACTATCCTTGATTAACAATGCTATTCCTCCACCTCTTTTCCCACCTTCTCTTCTCTTACTGAAACATCTATACCCCGGAACTTCCAACAACCATTCCTGTCCCTGTTCTAACCATGTCTCCATAATGGACACAAAATCGTAGTCCCAAGTACCAATCCACGCTCCAAGTTCACCTGCCTGATTCCGGATGCTCCTTGCATTGAAGTAGACACACTTCAACCCACCTTTCTGTCTGCCGGTGCATTCCTGCGACCTTGATACCCTCCTCAGTATCTCACTACTCTCAACACTGGCTTCTGGACGACAGTTCATTTTCCCAGCCCCCTAACAAATTAGTTTAAACCCCCCCTAAGAGCCATAGCAACTTTCCCTCCCAGGATATTGGTGCCCCTCTGGTTCAGGTGCAAACCGTCCTATCTGTATAGGTCCCACCTTCCCCAGAATGTGCTCCAATCATTCACGTAACTGAAACCCTCCCTCCTACACCATCCCTGCAGCCACGTGTTTATCTGCACTCTCTCCCGGTTCCTCACCTCACTAGCATGTGGCACTGGCAACAAACCAGAGATGACAACATGGTTTGTCCTGGCTCTCAGCTTCCACCCTAGCTCCCTAAATGCCTGTTTTAAATCCCCGTCCCTTCTTTTCCCTATGTCGTTGGTACCGATGTGCACCACCACTTGTGAATGCCCCCCTCCCCCTCCCCCTTAAGGATTCTGAAAACACGGTCCGAGACGTCACGGACTCTGGCACCCGGGAGGCAACATACCATCCATGAGTCTCTTTCGGTGCCACAGAACCGTCTATCTGCCCCTCTAACTATCGAGACCCCAATAACTATTGCTCTCCTGCTCTCCCTCCTTCCCTTCTGAGCCACAGGGACGGACTCAATGCTGGAGATCCGTTCACCGTGGCTTACCCCTGGTCAGTACCTCAACAGTATCCAAAGCGGTATACTTGTTACTGAGGGGAATGACCTCAGAGGATCCCTGCACTGACTGCTTCCTCCCAGCCCCTCTCACCGTCATCCATCCAACTTGATTCTTCGGAGTAACTACATCCCTGAAGTTACTATCTATGACCACCTCTGCCTCAAGAATGGTCCCGAAGTTCATCCAGCTCCAGCTCAGTTCCCTAACGCGGTTTCTGAGGAGCTGGAGTTGGGCGCACTTCCCACAGGTGAAATCAGCTGGGACACCGACGGCGTCCCTCACCTCAAACATTCTGCAGGAGGAATATTGCACTGCCTTCCCTGCCATCCCCTCTAGATAAAAAAAGAAAAATAAAGAAAGAGCTTACCAATTATTCACTCTACCCCTCAGGTTAAAGGAGGTGGAAGGGTGGGGGACACTACAAGTGTAGTGTCTAGGGTTTAGGAACTGCCCAACTTAAATACAGGTAAAAATAAAAACACTTAATCAGCAACCACTGCACCCCGCACGAGAACAGCAATCAGCTGTTATGGGCCCGCGCAAACAATTTAAATCTTTACTATTTACCCAGCAGTCACTCTGTCCTCACTCCGACCGGATTCAGCTAGAAACTCCCAACAGTAAGTTTTTAAAAAAATTTACTCCCCTTCTCAGCAATCACTCACTCAGCAACCACTGCGCCCCGCACGATAATACCTCAGGGAAAAGAAAAACAAGCTCTGTCCCCGTTGGGGGCGTAACAGGATGTGCCATAAATATTACCCTAGCCAGTGACACCCACATCCCGTAAAAGAATAAAACATAATTAGCTGCAAAACACTTTGGAATGTCCAGAGTTAATGGAAGTTGTTGGGTTTCTTTTAACTTGCATTTTGAATCCACAGCAGTTGCTTTTTTGTAAAACCAGGGGCTGACATCCCGTGTACCAAGGCCTCTTTATATTTTCCTCAGCATCACAATAATTTGGGGC